>NC_092720.1:34774541-35074541 GCF_047496885.1 Scyliorhinus torazame | reverse complement strand
TCATCCTTCTAAATTCCAACGAGTACAGTCCCAGTCTACTCAACCTCTCCTCGTAATCCAACCCCTTCAGCTCTGGGATTAACCTAGTGAATCTCCTCTGCACACCCTCCAGTGCCAGGACCTCCTTTCTCAAGTAAGGAGACCAAAACTGAACACAATACTCCAGGTGTGGCCTCACTAACACCTTATACAATTGCAGCATAACCTCCCTAGCCTTAAACTCCATCCCTCTAGCAATGAAGGACAAAATTCCATTTGCCTTCTTAATCACCTGTTGCACCTGAAAACCAACTTTCTGCGACTCATGCACGAGCACACCCAGGTCTCTCTGCACAACAGCATGTTTTAATATTTTATCATTTAAATAATAATCCCTTTTGCCGTTATTCTTACCAAAATGGATAACCTCACATTTGTCAACATTGTATTCCATCTGCCAGATCCTAGCCCATTCACTTAGCCTGTCGAAATCCCTCTGCAGACTTCCAGTATCCTCTGCACTTTTTGCTTTACCACTCATCTTAGTGTCGTCTGCAAATTTGGACACATTGCCCTTGGTCCCCAACTCCAAATCATCTATGTAAATTGTGAACAGTTGTGGGCCCAACACTGATCCCTGAGGGACACCACTAGCTACTGATTGCCAACCAGAGAAACAACCATTAATCCCCACTCTTTGCTTTCTATTAATTAACCAATCCTCTATCCATGCTCCTACTTTCCCCTTAATGCCTTGCATCTTTATCTTATGCAACAACCTTTTGTGTGGCACCTTGTCAAAGGGTGGAGTTTTCAAAATCATTCCAAGAGTTAAAGCTCAGTGATCCTTATTCACAAAACCAGTACAGGAAAAGCAGTGGAGAATTTTTTATTTTTTATTTTTTTTTAAAAAAAGAGTTGGAGGCATGAAGGGAGCAAATTGACTCTTGGTATCTATATGTGCACGACATGAAAAAATATTTTTGATGCAACTGAAGTAACTGAGATGTCCTTATCTCAGCTTGATCCACTCAATCAGGCAACTGTGATAGTGGCACAAATCTAAAAAATACATACAATTTGCACATCTGCCTACCCATGTTTTTAAACCTAATCTGGTAGAGTGGCTCATTACGTCAGAAATATGCACCTCCCAGATCTTTTATTTGCAGCGTGTCACTCCAGCACTCGGAAGTAGTGTTGACATCAACTGCAAGTTAACTGTTAATTATTAATGATAATCAATGAAGAACCCAACAGTAGAATTCTACTTTCATAGTGAACTGTGTTGACTAATTAGGATTATTGTGCTGATCATAAACTGACATATGAACATTTGATGCACCAATGCTACAGCAAATACTCGGTTTAGGCTGTCCCACTCCCCCTTCAATGTATATTTCATTACCCAACTGACTATTTGGGGCTCACCAAATAATTTTAAAGTTGATTCTTTTATAGTAAATTCATTTTTAGGCTTTAAAGTTTTAATAAACTAACTTCCAAATGCACTATAATTACATTATAAGGAAGTTTTAAGAATCCTAAAGTGACACCAAACATGCAGGCTAAAAAATCCAAGTCATGGGAAAAGAATGTCAGTCTCTGACTGAGCAACGTCTAGCACATCACCGTAAATGAATTGTCGTGCTTCCTTCATGTCTTTTCAATTCAATGCAAGATTCTTTTCACAAATACCATAAATATTTTGGTAGGTGGTGAAGCTTTATGTTATTCACTGCCTATTTTCACCTTCCTAGCATTGCTTGACTTGGCCCCTGCCTCAGATCATCTGCTGCTAAACATGCCTTTGTTACCACTAGATTCAAATATTCCAACACACTCCTGGCTTGTCTCCCACATTCCACCCTGTGTAAATTTGAGGTCATCCAAAACTCTGGTGTCCAGGCCTCAATTCAAGTCCCATGCCCCCTTGCTCATTTGATTCCTGGTCAAGCAATATCTCAATTATTAAATTCTAATCCTGGTGCTCAAATCCCTCCATGGTCTTGCCCCTATGCTCTAGTGCTCTCCAACCTCACAACCCTCAGATATATCTGCATTCCTGTAATTTTGACCTATTGTGCATTCTCAATTCCAATTGCTCCACCATGGGTGGCCATGCCTTCAATCGGCTACACCCCAATTTCTGGAATTCCTTTTCGACATCTCATTGCCTCTCACCTTCCTCCTTCAGGACATTCCTTAACAGATACCTCATTGAACGTGCTTTTGGCCTTCCGATTTAGTAATTATTTATGTAGCTCAGGGTCATGCTCAAATTTTATAATGGTCTAAAAAGAAATGTTGTTGCAGAAAACAAAAGTCAAAATCAAATACTGCAGATGCTGGAAATCTGAAATAAAGGCAGAAAATGCTGGAAATACTCAGCAAGTCTGGCTGCATCTGCTGGGAAAGAAGCAGAGTTAACACATCAGGTAGAGGACTTTTGGAAACATTAAAACTCTGTTTCTCATTCTACAGATCCTGCCAGGAATCCAAGTGTTTCTGATTTCAAACTTGGTTGCAAAATCTACAGTGCTTACATTTTGACCGTTAAACTTTTAAGGTTCCAAAATGTTGCATATTAGTTGGAAACTCTCAATACCCAGTTAGTTAGGTCTCCCCAAACTGGGTGAAGCATTTAGAAAACGCTGAAGCATTTGTGCTGAAACCAATATCATAGGAGTTAAAAATCAAGAAGCCAAATTCTACTTGTAAAGTAACGCATTACTCAAGCACTCACAGCTCATGACTAAAAAGTCATTTATTTTTATGCGAGCTGTGATATTCTGTTGGTGGACTTTGATACCAAAGTAAAGCATCAATTCAACTCAAAATACTCATCAATTCGTATCAGGACTGGAACATCATAATATTTATCTTCCTATACCTAGAAGTACAAAAGACAACTGTTGTCTCTGTCCTGATGTTGTCTCTGATGAGATCAGAAACTCTGGCACTGGGGAAACAAATCCAGTAAATATTTTTAGCACTACAAAAGATAGGCAAGGTTGCCAAATTTCCAGAATCAGGTTAATAGATATTAAAATGATTTGAAAATATCTGACTTGCAGGAAATACATTTATGCCACTATCCTATCCAATATTCTGTAATTTGTAGTAGACATATATAGTTTGAAGAAAAAGTGGTTATATAACAGCATTACCTGGGGTAATACAGTTGGAGTCAAATCTGGACTCTGTTGGAAGAATTTCTCCTTTCTCTAACGCTTTTTTAATTTTCTCTTCTGCTTCCTTTGCTGATCTACATTTAAGAAAATTGTTATGATGCAATGAATCACACGGAGCAGAAAACAGAAACATTCATAAATGAGGGGGGAAAAATAATTTGTCATGCTGGTTTCTTTTTATGATCTCAATAACCTGCCTCACTCAATGATAGCAGTCAGCTTGACTTCCTGCTTCCTAACCCATACCGGAGCCATACTTACAGCTCTTGACCATGCAAATGTCCGCACCTTTCCCCTTCCACTGCTCCCCCATACCTTCCACCTTGTCCATTCCTGACACACTGTACCACTTATATGCCTGCACACCTTCTGATCCTCCACATGTGCACTCCTGAAAATAATTAATTTTACCACATTCCCCACTGCGATCCATCCAATATCACAATTTAAAAAAATATAGCTTTCATTGAGAACGCACGGCCCAGTTGCTAGGTCCCTCCTCTCCATGGATCAGGTGGCTGACACTTGTGAACATATGTGTGTTAGTGGCACTAGACAGTTCGATGTTACTTTATCAGCCCCAGCAAAGTCCACAATCATACATGTATCTATTGTGCCTTTCCAAATCGTGCCTTTCTGAATCATACCTTTTCACCCTCTTCTATTAGCCATAGATTCAACAAACTTCAGCTGCCATTCTGAATCTTCAGGGCACCAGGGCCGTCTTCAATTACCACACAGCATAAACTGCAGTCCACCTCGCAGCAGTTCAACTTTGTCTCCAGACATTCTGTTGCCCAAGATCCCAGAGTACTCACTCAGCACCAAATTACAGGGACAATTTCAGATCTTTAGCTGTGCCAAGCAGAACACTACTGTTCCAAAGACGTACCCTTTCCCCAATGACCCACAGGGCAGTCACCGACCTTTGGGTGCCTTCTTCACTGCAGCCCTTTTCCTAATCATAGCTTCTTTCTATGCTCCTCTTTTTTCCCCCCTTAGCTTAACTGGGCCCTGTAGCGCACAAAGACTCCGTGAGACGAATAGAGTGAAGTCGATGAGGCTTTATTAAGCGTGCCTGTTCCCCCGCAGCTCGATAGTAAACTGGCCTGCGGGGGAAGACTCCGGCTTCAGGGCGGAGCTGGAGGTCAACGGCCAACCAGGACCCGGGATCTGTCAGCCAACGACACTAGGGCTTCCAGTCCCACATGACCCCCAATACATACTACCACATTCACCCCTTGTCAAAAATGAACCCGGCGGGGTGATGCTTCGTATGGTGGTAAGGGTTTACAGGGCTGGTCCTGGGAGGACAAAACATTCACATGGCAATACAGTATTGGACAATTTCGTCCTGTTGCAACTATTTACAGAGGGTATAGGAAGAAAAGCAAAATGTTCTTGTGAACAGTCCATATTTGTTTTACATCGACGCCACGAGTCGGTCGGGCGGTCTGGTCGTCCGTGTCGATCGCCTCGGCCCCGGCGGTGGTGGTGGTGCTTGTACCAGTGTTGTCGCCTCCAGGAGCCGTACGGTTTCAGCTCGGGTTTGATTCTTGGTCGGTGCTGAGGGGAGGGGAACCGATCCTCCTGGGAAGGGGGCGGTCGCGGGGTGCGGCGGTGGCAGGAAGGTGGGGGGGGGGGTGGGTTGATGGTGTCGGGGGGGTGTGCGTGTTGCCGGCGGGCGCCAGATCCCGCAGGGAGACCGTGTCCTGTCGGCCGTCGGGGTACTCCACGTAGGCGTACTGGGGGTTCGCGTGGAGGTGGTGAACCCTTTCGACCAACGGGTCCGCCTTATGTGCCCGCACATGCTTTCGGAGCAGGATGGGTCATGGGGCCGCCAGCCAGGTCGGCAGCGACATAGAACATAGAACAGTACAGCACAGTACAGGCCCTTCAGCCCACGATGTTGTGCTGACCATTTATCCTAATCTAAGATCAACCTAACCTCTCCCCCTTCAATGTACTGCTGTCCATGTGCCTGTCCAAGAGTCGCTTAAATGTCCCTAATGACTCTGACTCCACCACCTCTGCTGGCAGTGCAATCCACACGCCCACCACTCTCTGTGTAAAGAATCTACCTCTGACATTCCAGAGGAGGACCTCCTTGGGAAGACAAGGAGACGCTCATGACGCGTTTGATTAGTGCTCGTACATAATAACGACCGGATGGAATGGAGAGCGTCCGGGAGGACCTCCTGCCACCGTGAAACTGGGAGGTCCCTGGACCGTAGGACGGCCTTCCAGACCGTGCCGTTCTCCCTTTCTACTTGCTCGTTCCCCTGGGGGTTGTAGCTGGTCGTCCTGCTTGAGGCTATGCCCTTGCTGAGCAGGAACTGGCGCAGCTCGCCGCTCATAAAAGAGGACCCCCTGTCGCTGGGGACGTATGCGGGGTAACCGAACAGTGTGAAGATGCTGTTCAGGGCTTTAATGACTGTGGCCACGGTCATGTCAGAACAGGGAATGGCAAAAGGGAAGCGGGAGTATTCGTCCACTACATTAAGAAAATATGCGTTGCGGTCGGTGGAGGGGAGAGGCCCTTTGAAATAGAGACTGAGGCGTTCAAAGGGGCGGGAAGCCTTAATCAGGTGCGCTCCATCTGGCCTGAAAAAATGCGGCTTGCATTCCGCGCAGATGTGGCAGTCCCTTGTGACTGTACGGACCTCCTCTAAAGAGTATGGGAGATTGCGGGACTTGATGAAGTGGTAAAACCGAGTGACCCCCGGGTGGCAGAGGTCCTCGTGGAGGGTTTGGAGGCGGTTAATTTGTGCGTTGGCACATGTGCCGCGGGATAGGGCATCGGACGGCTCGTTCAGCTTTCCGGGACGATACAAAATCTCATAGTTGAAGGTGGAGAGCTCGATCCTCCACCTTAAGATCTTGTCGTTTTTGATTTTGCCCCGCTGTGCATTATCGAACATGAAGGCTACCGACCGTTGGTCTGTGAGGAGAGTGAATCTCCTGCCGGCCAGGTAATGCCTCCAATGTCGCACAGCTTCCACTATGGCTTGGGCTTCCTTTTCTACTGAAGAGTGGCGGATTTCTGAGGCGTGGAGGGTCCGGGAGAAAAAGGCCACGGGTCTGCCCGCTTGGTTAAGGGTGGCCGCTAGAGCTACGTCGGATGCGTCGCTCTCGACCTGGAAGGGGAGGGACTCGTCGATGGCGCGCATCGTGGCCTTTGCGATATCCGCTTTGATGCGGCTGAAGGCCTGGCAAGCCTCTGTCGACAGAGGGAAGGTCGTGGTCTGTATTAGGGGGCGGGCCTTGTCTGCGTACTGGGGGACCCACTGGGCGTAGTACGAAAAGAACCCCAAGCAGCGTTTCAGGGCTTTTGGGCAGTGTGGGAGGGGAAATTCCATGAGTGCGCGCATACGTTCGGGGTCGGGGCCTATTATCCCATTGCGCACTACGTAGCCCAGAAT
This sequence comes from Scyliorhinus torazame, assembly GCF_047496885.1. NCBI lineage: Eukaryota > Metazoa > Chordata > Chondrichthyes > Carcharhiniformes > Scyliorhinidae > Scyliorhinus > Scyliorhinus torazame. Next base: position 35,067,946 of record NC_092720.1, on the reverse strand, counting down.
GGCTAGACGGTCGGTGCTAAAAACGCACTTGTCCTCGTTGTACGTGAGGTTCAAGGCTTTGGCGGTCTGGAGGAATTTTTGGAGGTTGGCGTCGTGGTCCTGCTGATCGTGGCCGCAGATGGTTACATTGTCGAGATACGGGAACGTGGCCCGCAACCCATGTTGATCAACCATTCGGTCCATCTCCCGTTGGAAGACCGAGACCCCGTTTGTGACGCCAAAAGGGACCCGTAGGAAATGGTATAATCGCCCGTCTGCCTCGAAGGCTGTGTACTTGCGGTCACTTGGGCGGATGGGGAGCTGATGGTAGGCGGACTTGAGGTCCACGGTGGAGAAGACTTTATATTGGGCAATCCGATTGACCATGTCGGATATGCGGGGGAGAGGGTACGCGTCTAGCTGTGTGTACGTGTTGATGGTCTGGCTATAGTCAATGACCATCCTTTGTTTCTCCCCTGTCTTCACTACTACCACCTGTGCTCTCCAGGGACTATTGCTGACCTGGATTATGCCCTCCTTTAGTAGCCGCTGGACCTCGGACCGAATGAAGGTCCGGTCCTGGGCGCTGTACCGTCTGCTCCTAGTGGCGACGGGTTTGCAATCCGGGGCGAGGTTCGCAAACAAGGACGGGGGTTGCACCTTAGGGTTGCGAGGCCGCAGATAGTGAGTGGGGGTATGGGGCCGCCGAATTTGAACGTAAGGCTCTGTAGATTGCATTGGAAATCTAATCCCAGCAAGGTGGGGGCACAGAGTTGGGGAAGGACGTTTAGTTTGTAGTTTTTGAACTCCCTCCCCTGCACCGTTAGGGTAACTATGCAGAATCCCTGGATCTGTACGGAGTGGGATGCTGCAGCTAGGCAAATCTTTTGTGCGCTGGGATAGGTGGTCAAGGAACAGCGTCTTACCGTGTCGGGGTGTATAAAGCTTTCCGTGCTCCCGGAGTCGACTAGGCATGGCGTCTCGTGGCCGTTTATTAGGACCGATGTCGTCGTCGTCTGGAGTGTCCGGGGCCAAGCTTGATCGAGCGTAACCGAAGCGAGCCGTGGTTGTAGTAGTGGAGTGGGGTCCGTTGTTGCCGTCCAAGATGGCGTCGGGATGAACAAAATGGCCGCCCCCATACATCACACGTGGCTGGGGGGTCACAAGATGGCGGCGGGGGTGGACAAAATGGCCGCCCCCATGCGCGTACAGGTCTGGGGCGGTCCAAGATGGCGGCGCCCCTCCTCCCCTCGTGGTGGCCGGGACCCAAAATGGTGGCGTCTGCGGGTCGCACATCGGCGCCCCTCCTCCCCTCGTGGTGGTCGGGACCCAAAATGGCGGCGTCTGCGGGTCGCACATGGTGTGCTGGGGAACGCTAGGACTGCGAGCGCTAGGACCGCGAGCGCTAGGACCGCGCGGAGCTCCCTCACCAGGGACAGCGGTGGTCGGGGCCCAAGTCGGCGGCGCCGGCGGGTCAGGCGTGGGGCCGCGAGCGCTAGGACCCCGCGGAGCTCCCTCACCGGGGACAGCGGTGGTCGGGGCCCAAGTAGGTGGCGCCGGCGGGTCAGGCGTGGGGCTCGGGTTGGGGGTTAGGGTGGCGTTAGGGACCCTAACTCCTTCCTCTCCGTGGAGAGTGTTGGCCGGGACCCAAAGTGGTAGCGCCGGCGGCGGGTCATACATGGGCTGCGGGGAGGGGGGTTGGGGAGCGTAGGCGGCGTGCAGGGCTCCCAGTTCTCCCGGGACCGCGGTGGTCGGGACCCAGAGCTGCTGCGCCTGCGGGTCGTACATGGCGTGCTGGGGGGGTTGGGGCGCGTAAACTGCTTGCAGGGCTCCCTGTGCTCCCGGGACGGCGGCGACCTCGCGGGACTGGCACACAACCGCATAATGGCCCTTTTCCTCGCAGCTTTTGCAGATAGCTGCGCGGGCCAGGCAGCGCTGTCGGGGGTGTTTCGCCTGGCCGCAGAAATAGCAGCGGGCGCCCCCGGTGCGACTCGGCGTTTGGACTGCGCAAGCCTGTGGGGTGTCCGGGGGGGGGGGGGTGGGGGGTTTGCCGCAACGGGTACGTACGGGGCCCAATGGGCTGCCGCGCGGTCGGGGCCGTAGACGCGGGTATTACGCGCGGCCACGTCTAGGGAGGCTGCTAGGGCCCGTCCCTCTGAGAGTCCTAGCGACTCTTTTTCTAGAAGTCTTTGGCGGATTTGGGAGGATTGCATACCTGCCACAAAAGCATCGCGCATTAACATGTCCGTGTGTTCGTTTACGTTCACCGACGGGCAGCTGCAGGCTCGTCCCAAAATCAGCAGCGCGGCGTAGAACTCGTCCATCAATTCTCCGGGAGCTTGCCGTCTCGTCGCGGGCTGGTAGCGAGCGTAGATTTGGTTAACTGGGCGAACGTATAGACTTCTCAGTGCTGCGAACGCCGTCTGGAAATCGTCCAAGTCTTCGATGAGGGAGAAAATCTCCGTGCTCACCCTCGAGTGCAGGACCTGCAGTTTTTGGTCTTCTGAGACTCGGCCGGTGGTCGTTCTGAGGTAGGCCTCGAAGCAAGTCTGCCAGTGTTTGAAGGCTGCTGCCGCGTTCACTGCGTGGGGGCTGATCCCCAGGCATTCCGGAATGATCCTGAGCTCCATAGTCCTTTTTAGGCACGCTTAATAAATTGTAGCGCACAAAGACTCCGTGAGACGAATAGAGTGAAGTCGATGAGGCTTTATTGAGCGTGACTGTTCCCCCGCAGCTCGATAGTAAACTGGCCTGCGGGGGAAGACTCCGGCTTCTTATACTCCGCCTTCAGGGCGGAGCTTGAGGTCAACGGCCAACCAGGACCCGGGATCTGTCAGCCAATGACACTAGGGCTTCCAGTCCCACATGACCCCTCAATACATACTACCACAGGCCCCGTCTCTGTTCCTTACCTGGGACTTCCTTTTTGGGGCCTCTCCCTGCCTCCTCTCCAGTTTTGGTACTGTTCCCTGTCTGCTGCCTGGGACACTTGCTGGTGATGGTGCATCGCACCAAGTCACTTGACCTGGCTGTTCACACGGTTATGTGCAGGCACACTGGGCCCGAAGAACTCTTAATTACAGAACTGTGCCCATGCGGATGTCCGATCTCCGTCAGTAGTAGAAGTTCCCAACCTCCAAGATCAACAAGTATAATTTTTGCAACAATCTGCAAACATTTAATCTCTGCAAAACCATACTTCTGTTGTTTGTGTGTGCCCTGCTTAACAATAAGCTTCAATGTATACTTACAATGGAAATTTGTCCTGTAGCTACACCTTCTCACCCCTTGTGGTATATATTACCTCAATTTTGCATCTCCCAGCTTGCGAAGAACTCCACAGAGTCCAACAGATAATTACTGCACAAGGCCCTTTGGCTCATCAAATCTGCACCTGCTCATTATTTTTCTAAGAACAATCCAGTTGTTCCACTCTCCAATTCTTGCTTTGCATCCCTGCTTTTTTTTAAAAAACTTTTAAAATTATAAATCCATACACAAATGGAAATGTTGTACAAGGCAAGGTCAGAATGACTTTACAATAGAGACTGCATTGCATTTGTGCAATGGACCAAATTATCCCTCCAACAACATTGCGACTGTGGAGTATATTTGTTCTCGACATGCCGTATATAATGCCAAAGATCAACTTATTAAATTGGTGCAAGGTGAAAGGTCCATGGAAAACTACTATACGTAAATCAGGTCTACATAAAATCCCATAAATTTCCAATTCTTGCAATTACCGTCTGTACTGCTGAGATAATTTAAAATTTTACAGATAACAGACCTTTCTAGTAACTGAAGGCCCAATGTTTATTCTGTGACAGTTGTACAAGATTTTTTTAAGCTGCATTAAATTTGCAAGCAGTTTAGTAGGCTCTGACCAGCAGGTGGTACTATATTATTATTTTTCCTCTCGAATGATCCAAAATACAAATTTTACATTTGTCACTTTCTTCTCCATAAGTAAATCTTCCAATATCTAAAGTGAGGCTTTTAAACAAACCATAAATATAACATTTTTCATGATAATCATTTGTCTCTACACCCGTTAAAGTTTTCAGTTAAAGGTCTCAATCTCTCAAAAGCATGGGTTTGGCATTTGAAATCTTTACCCTGAACTACGACTCGGAAGTAAATGCAAACGCAAATTGCGCATTTGGAGTGAGTATCAGTTGGATTCTCAAGTTCCCTGAGGCACATTTGGACCATTCAATGGCTAAATTGGGGTAAAATATTTCTTCAGCTATTATCAGTTTCTTGAGCTGTTTTCCCAAAATTATTTGGCACCAAACCCGTTGTGAGTCTCCCAGCCCACTCCCCCTGGCGAGATCAGGTTTTCGTCCAGAAACGGCAAGGAGCTGATCAGAACTCATTTGCATCAATTTCAATCTTATGAGCAAGTTTGAAGTAGAATGCTGCAGCCTCCCAGGATGCTCAACTTCCCACCCATCCATATCAGCTGAAAGTCCCGCTGGCCCTAATCAATCACTATTGATCCCTAAAAGCCAGGGACACCAAGGGGGTGAGTACCCTCTTTACACTTACCTCCAGGGTGCCGAGGGGGGTCCTCCTGGGGAGATGGGGTCGGGGTCTTTAAACCCTCTCCCAGCATGTCAATTTCTTTTTTTTTATAAATGTTTTATTGAAAATTTTTTCCCAAACAACAATTTTTCCCCTCTTACAAAGCAAACGCAACAATAACAATACAGAAATTTTAAACAATACACAAGTAACAAAACCCCTTTATCTTTGACCTAAACTAAACCCCCCCTCCCCCCCCCCCCCCTCCCCCTGGGTTGCTGCTGCTGGTCATCTGTCTTCCCTCTAACGTTCCCCTAGGTAGTCGAGAAATGGCTGCCACCGCCTGGTGAACCCTTGAGCCGATCCTCTCAGGGCAAACTTTATCTGCTCCAGTTTAATGAACCCCGCCATATCATTTACCCAGGCCTCCAGTCCGGGGGGTTTCGCCTCCTTCCACATGAGTAGGATCCTGCGCCGGGCTACTAGGGACGCAAAGGCCACAACGTCGGCCTCTTTCGCCTCCTGCACTCCCGGCTCTTCCGCAACTCCAAATAGAGCTAACCCCCAGCCTGGTTTGACCTGGGCCTTCACCACCCGCGAAATCACTCCCGTCACTCCCTTCCAATACCCTTCCAGTGCCGGGCATGCCCAAAACATATGTGCGTGGTTTGCCGGGCTCCCGCCACACCGCCCACATTTGTCCTCCACTCCAAAGAACCTGCTCAATCTTGCTCCCGTTATGTGTGCTCTATGTAGCACCTTAAATTGAATCAGGCTAAGCCTGGCGCATGAGGAAGAGGAATTTACCCTGCTTAGGGCATCAGCCCACATACCCTCCTCTATCTCCTCCCCTAGTTCTTCTTCCCACTTTCCTTTTAGTTCGCCCACCGACTCCTCCCCCTCTTCCCTCATCTCTCGGTAAATCTCTGACACCTTGCCCTCTCCGACCCACACCCCTGAAAGCACCCTGTCCTGTATCCCCTGTGTCGGGAGCAATGGAAATTCCCTCACCTGTTGTCTAGTAAATGCCCTCACCTGCATATATCTCAAGAAATTTCCCCGGGGCAACTTATACTTTTCCTCCAATGCTCCCAAGCTCGCAAAAGTCCCATCTATAAATAAATCTCCCACCCTCCTAATTCCCAACTGGAACCAGCTCTGAAATCCTCCATCCATTCTTCCTGGGGCGAACCTATGGTTGTTCCTGATTGGGGACCCCACCAGGGCTCCCCGCACCCCTCTCTGTCGCCTCCACTGTCCCCAGATATTCAATGTTGCCGCCACCACCGGGTTTGTGGTAAACTTTTTAGGTGAGAACGGTAGCGGCGCCGTCACCAGCGCCTCTAAACTCGTCCCTTTACAGGACTTTCTCTCCAGTCTTTCCCACGCCGCTCCCTCACCCTCCATCATCCATTTACGTATCATTGCCACATTGGCGGCCCAATAGTAATCGCCCAAGTTCGGTAGTGCCAATCCTCCTCTGTCCCTACTACGCTGAAGGAACCCCCTCCTTACTCTCGGAACTTTCCCTGCCCACACGAAGCTCGTGATGCTCCTGTCTATTTTATTAAAAAAGGTCTTAGTGATTAGTATAGGGAGACATTGAAATACAAATAAGAACCTCGGGAGGACCATCATCTTAATTGCTTGCACCCTGCCCGCCAGCGATAGAGGCTGCATGTCCCACCTCTTGAAGTCCTCCTCCATTTGTTCTACCAACCGTGTCAGATTAAGTCTGTGCAAGGTTCCCCAGCTCCTAGCGATCTGAATCCCCAGGTATCGGAAGTTTCTTTCCACTTTCCTTAGAGGCAAGCCTTCTATCTCTCTACTCTGGTCCCCTGGATGTATCACAAATAATTCACTCTTTCCCATGTTTAGCCTATACCCCGAGAAATCCCCGAACCCCCTCAAAATTCGCATAACCTCTATCATTCCCCCCGCTGGGTCCGACACGTATAACAATAGGTCATCCGCATGTAACGAGACTCGGTGTTCTTCTCCCCCTCTAATCACCCCTCTCCATTTCCTGGAGTCTCTCAACGCCATGGCCAGAGGTTCAATTGCCAACGCGAACAACAATGGAGACAGCGGGCATCCCTGTCTTGTTCCCCTATATAGTCGGAAATACTCCGATCTATGTCGACCTGTAACTACGCTTGCCGTTGGAGCCCCATAAAGAAGTCTAACCCAGCTAATAAACCCGTTCCCAAACCCAAACCTCCTTAACACTTCCCATAAATACTCCCACTCCACCCTATCAAATGCCTTCTCTGCGTCCATTGCCGCCACTATCTCTGCCTCCCCCTCCACTGGGGGCATCATTATCACCCCTAATAGTCGTCGCACGTTAACATTCAGTTGTCTCCCTTTTACGAACCCTGTCTGATCTTCGTGCACCACCCCCGGGACACAGTCCTCTATCCTCGATGCCAGTACCTTTGCCAACAATTTGGCGTCCACGTTCAACAATGAAATGGGTCTATAGGACCCGCACTGCAACGGATCTTTATCCCTCTTCAAAATTAACGATATCGTCGCCTCCGACATCGTCGGGGGTAGAGTCCCCCCTTTCCTGGCCTCATTGAACGTCCTCACCATCAACGGGGCCAACAAGTCCACATATTTTCTGTAATACTCCACCGGGAACCCGTCTGGTCCTGGGGCCTTCCCTGCTTGCATGCTTCCCAGTCCCTTAATAACCTCGTCCACCCCAATCGGTGCCCCCAGGCCTACCACCCCCCGCTCCTCCACTTTCGGGAACCTCAATTGGTCCAGGAACTGCCGCATCCCCTCCTCTCCCTCTGGGGGTTGAGACCTATACAGTTCCTCATAGAAGGTCTTGAACACCTCATTTATCTTTCCTGCCCTTCGCACCGTGTCTCCCCTTTCGTCTCTAATTCCTCCTATTTCCCTCGCTGCTGCCCTCTTTCGCAATTGATGAGCCAACAGGCGACTCGCCTTTTCCCCATATTCATACCTCCTCCCCTGTGCCTTCCTCCACAGTACCTCCGCCTTTCTGGTGGTCAGAAGGTCAAATTCCGTCTGGAGTCGTCTCCTCTCCCTGTACAATTCCTCCTCCGGGGTCTCTGCAAATTCCCTATCCACCCTTAAAATCTCCCCCAGTAATCTTTCCCTTTCCTTGGCCTCTGTTTTCCTTTTGTGGGCCCCAATGGAGATCAGCTCTCCTCTGACCACCGCTTTTAGTGCTTCCCATACCACTCCCACAGGGACCTCGCCATCGTCATTGACCTCCAGGTATCTCTCAATACACCCCCGCACTCTTGCACACACTCCCTCATCCGCCATCAGTCCCACATCTAATCGCCAGAGTGTTCTCTGCTCCCTTTCCTCTCCTAATTCCAGGTCCACCCAATGTGGGGCATGATCCGAAACCGCTATGGCTGAGTACTCAGCTTCTTCCACCCTAGAGATCAACGACCTTCCCAAAACAAAAAAATCTATCCGGGAGTACACTTTATGGACATGGGAGAAGAAGGAATACTCCCTAGCCCTAGGTCTAAGAAATCGCCATGGATCCACTCCCCCCATTTGGTCCATAAACCCCTTAAGTACCTTGGCCGCTGCCGGCCTTCTTCCGGTCCTTGAGCTGGATCTATCTAGCCCCGGGTCCAGCACCGTATTAAAGTCCCCTCCTAAAATCAAGTTTCCTACCTCCAGGTCCGGTATACGCCCCAGCATCCGTCTCATAAATCCCGCATCGTCCCAGTTTGGGGCATACACGTTAACCAACACGACCTCCATTCCCTCCAGCCTGCCACTCACCATTACATATCTACCTCCGCTATCTGCTACAATGTTCTTTGCTTCAAATGCGACCTGTTTCCCCACCAAAATGGCCACCCCTCTATTCTTTGCGTCCAGTCCTGAGTGGAACACCTGTCCCACCCATCCTTTCCTTAGCCTAACTTGGTCCGCCACCTTTAGGTGCGTCTCTTGGAGCATAACCACGTCTGCCCTTAGTCCTTTCAAATGTGCGAGCACTCGGGCCCTTTTTATCGGTCCGTTCAGGCCTCTCACGTTCCACGTGATCAGCCTCACTAGGGGGCTACCTGCCCCCCTCCCGTGTCGACTAGCCATTACCTTCTCTAGGCCAGTCCCATATCCCGCCTCCGCGCTCCCGCTCGCTCCCCCAGCGTCGCACACCATCCCCGCCCACCCACTCTTTAGCCATTTCCTTTTGGATTTCCGCAGCAGCAACCCAGTTGTCCCCCCCCCCCCCTTCTCCCTCCCTCCTCCCCTCCCCGCTAGATCTCTTTCTAGCTTGATTGCTCCCCCCATATTACTTCCGTAAGTCAGCTGACTTCAACTGACCCCGGCTACTCCTGCTCACTCCTCGACCTCCCCATGTGGGGAACTCCCATCCGCCTTGCGCCTGTCTTCCCGCCTTATTCTTTCTGGTGCGGGAACATCCCTTTACCTGACCCGCCTCTTATGGCGCAGCTCCCTTTCCCCTCCCCCTCCCCTTCCCCATTCTCCAACTATGTCCCGTCTTTCCCCCCTCACCGGCGCCCACATTTCCCCAATGTCTCCCCCCTTCCCTGTTTACTTCTCAATTAACTTCCACTGTAACATTATCAATAACATTTCCTGCAGCATCAGTCCCTCAGTTCCGATCCAATTTCTCTTCTTTGATGAAGGTCCATGCTTCCTCCGCCGTCTCGAAATAATGGTGTCTCTCCTGATACGTGACCCATAGTCTTGCCGGCTGCAGCATCCCGAACTTCACCTTCCTTTTATGCAACACCTCTTTGGCTCGGTTGAAGCTCGCCCTCCTTCTCGCCACCTCCGCACTCCAATCCTGGTATACCCGTACCACTGCATTCTCCCATCTGCTACTCCGCACCTTTTTAGCCCATCTCAGGACCTCTTCTCTATCCTTAAGGCGGTAAAATCGCACGATTATCGCCCTGGGTGGTTCTCCCGCTTTTGGTCTTCTCGCCGGAATCCGATTTGCCCACTCCACCTCCAAGGGGCCCGTAGGGGCCTCAGCACCCATCAGTGAGCTCAGCATCGTACTTGCGTACGCTCCACAGTCCACTCCTTCCACACCCTCAGGGAGACCCAGTATCCGAAGGTTCTTCCTTCGCGCTCCATTTTCTAGGGCTTCGATCCTTTCAGTACACTTTTTATGAAGTGCCTCGTGCGTCTGTGTCTTAACCGCCAGGCCCAGGATCTCGTCCTCAATATCTGTCACCTTCTGCTCCACCACACGGAGCTCTGTCTCCTGGGTCTTTAATGTCTCCTTGAGCCCCTCAATTGCCTGTAGCAACGGGGTCAGCACCTCCCTCTTCAGCAGCTCCACGCACCGTCTCACAATTTCATGCTCAGGCCCCCATGTCGCCTGCGCTTTCTCCGCCGCCATCTTGTACTTCTCTCTTTCTGACCCTTTGGTCGACGATTCCTCGCGCTGCAGCCGCCGCCGCCGGTTTTTTCCTCCTTCGTTTGGGGGGAACTCCCTTCTCACACGCCCCACACCGGGTTGCGTCGTCGAAAAATTCCCCGTTGAGGCTCTTAAAAGAGCCCGAAGGTCCGTCGGAGCTGGAGCCGCCGAAGCGTGCGGCTAGCTAGGCATCACCGCAACCGGAAGTCCCTTCAGTGGCCTTGATGAGGTCTTTTCACAGTTGTTCCCTCTGCTGCTAGAATTCACCTTTGATACAGGCCCTCAGGTCAGCTTGCAGCTTTAAGCTTGCCCTTCCCCCGCCTGCATGCTGGAAGAGGCCCTGTTTATCCTGTAGTTGCAGCCAAATCTTTCACTGTTTCTGCGTGTGTCTGGCAACCAAGAGACATACCCTTCCTGGGGGACACTGTCGGGGGAATATTGCCGCCTTCTTCCCACACCGGGAAATGTCAAACAAATGCCGTGGGGGCCCTGTAAAAGAGCCCAAAAGTCCGTTCCAAGCAGGAGCTGCCGAATATGCGACCTAGCTCTGCATAGCCGCACCCGGAAGTCCAGCATGTCAATTTCAATGATTGGTCAGATGAAGGCACTAGATGCGACAAAGGGTATGTATGGACCCTGATAACATTTCCAATTGTTTGGGTTCTCCCAGGGCCCCTCTGCTTCAGTTCTCGTTACAGCCATGGTCTAAACATGGAAAGGAAGAAGAGCTAAATTCCTGAGTTCAGAGTGAATGCATTGGGCAGCACAGTGGTCAGCACTGTTGTTTCACCAGGGTCCCAGGTTCCCGGCTTGGGTCACTGTCTGCGCGGAGTCTGCATGTTCTCCCATGTCTGCGTGGGTTTCCTCCGGGTGCTCCGGTTTCCTCCCACAGTCCAAAGATGTGTGGGTTAGGTGGATTGACCGTGCTAAATTGTCCTCAGTGTCCAAGAAGGTGAATTGGACATTCTGAATTCTCCCTGTGTACCCAAACAGGCGCTGGAATGTGGTGACTAGGGGATTTTCACAGTAACTTCATTGCAGTGTTAATGTAAGCCTACTTGTGACAATAAAGATTATTATTAAATTCATATCAATGCTGCATTTGACAGATAGTGGCATCGACAAGCCACACCGAAAGTTAAATCAATCAGATTCAGGCCAAAAAAACCTCCACTGGTTCATGTCATGCCTAGCAAAAAGAAAGATGGTTGCGGTTATTGGAGGCCAATCATCTCAACCCCAGTGAATGCCACTTTCCATTTATCACCCCAAGCATGAATCTTGTCCAGCTCTTCCTCCATCCAAGTATGGACTGCATCAATATCTGAGGAGTCACAAATTGCACTGAACACTTATGCAATTGTCACTTTCCCACTTCTGACCTTATGATGGAGGGACGGTCTTTAATGAAATTGAAGATGGTTGGGCCTCGGACAGCACGTGGCACAGTGGTTAGCACTGCAGCCTACGGCGCTGAGGACCCGGGTTCGAATCCCTGCCCTGGGTCACTGTCCGTGTGGAGTTTGCACATTCTCCACGTGATTGCGTGGGTTTCACCCCCACAACCCAAAGATAAGCAGGGTAGGTGTATTGGCCACGCTGAATTGCCCCTTAAATGGGAAGAAAACAATTGGGTACTCTAAATTTAATTTTAAAAAGATGGTTGGGCCGAGGACACTTCCCGAAGGAATTCTTCCAGTGATGTTCTGGAACTGAATTATCATCCAAATTAATCAAACAAAATCCTCGGTAGTGTTCTACTATCAAGTGGCATTCAGGCTACACAAGTGCCAGGTAATAACCATCTCCAACAAGAAAGAATCTAACCATTGCCTTTTGACATTCAAATGGCAATGGCTGTATTCGCCCAACCAAGCAATTCTGATGAAGGTCATGACCTGGAACACTGACTTGGTTTCTCACTTCACAGATGATGAGAGACCTGCTCAGTATTTCCAACATTTTAGTTTTTTATTTCAGATTTCCAGCACTGCCAAAGTTTTGCTTTTGGATATCTTTCCTGAAAGCATGAATTAACTCCTTACTGGATACAATTTGACAGTGCTGTTCATTGTCTAGTGCCAAATACAAGTGGCCAAGAATTGGTACCCGTTACAGTGAATGTAGGCAGTCTGTGACAACAAGAGGCTGTAGCGCACAATGACTTACGAGAGAGACGAGAAGTGATGAAGTCGATTCAGGCTTTATTAAGCGAGACTTGTCCCCAGCAGCTCAGCAACAGAATGAAGCGGCGGGGAGAAGCTCGGGTTCTTATACTCCGCCTTCAGGGCGGAGCCAGGAGTCGGCAGCCAACCAGGACCCGGGATCTGTCAGCCAATAGCATCACGGCTTCACAGTCCCACATGACCCCTAATACATACCACCACAGAGGCATCACATCTGAACCCTATTGTTGTCCTCAGTGTTCACAGGCATTTCTTTAGAACTGGATATTAGCTGGGAGGAAAATCTCTATGTCAAGTGCCTTGACTATTTTTAACTGCTTTCTTACCTAAAACGTCTGCCACGTTGTTGATTCATTTTTGCTCTTGGAGCCACACCATCAACTGCCATGAAGAAGATCTTCTTTGGCTTAATGATGCGAAATAATACTTCCACATAGTGGAAAATATCAGCAATTATTTTTTCCTCAGAGATTCGAAAGTGCACATCTTCATCATTTGGGTGAGAACATTGATGGATAATTCCATTCATATCCAGATAGAGATTGTCAAATTCCGGAATCTGTAAAATTGAATGCAGAAAACAGCATAATGAGCATAACAGCGTAACAATCATAATTAACTAAAGTTTCCCCATTTCAAACTGACAACATGCTATTCCACAGATTTTTATTAAAAGTATACGGTGAATTTTAAAAAAATTAATAAATTGTTATCCTCAGTGCAGGACTAGAATATATGTACGTGATTGGCCGAGCCCCTCCCACACCACTCACAAGTATTCTCCATGCCTTCAAATAACCGGTGTATCCTCGACGTTGTCAGGTGTGCTCTATGTACGACCTTTAGCTGTATCAACCCCAGCCTCGTACATGAGGTTGAGGCATTCACCTCCGCAGCACCTCACACCACAACCCCTCCTCCAGCACCATCCGCTGCTGCTCCTCACGGCCTTAAACCACTCCCAGGACGCCATATCCTACTCCAAAATCATCCCATAGATCGCCGAGATGACTCCACCCTCCAGCCCCATCACCTCCAACAACAAGGGTGGTGCCACCGGAAAAGTCAGAAAAAGCTTGAAATCTCGCCTGCATATACCCGAAAACCTCCCTCCTCGAAATCCCAAACATCTCCCCCAAGCCGCCATTCTAGAAATAGGTCCTTTATTTCCATCGCTCCCATCCCCGAACCCTAGCATCCGTCCTCGCTGGCTCAAACCCATGGTTCCCTCGGATCGGCATCAACTTCGACCCCAACCCTAACCTAAAGTGCTGCTGAAATTACTTCCATACTTTCAACGTGGTCACCACCAACGGACTCCCCGAGTATTTCCCGGGGGCAAACAGGAACGGTAACGTTACAAGAGCCCACAACCTCAACGCCTTTCAAGGGCCTGCCTCCATCCTCACCCTCAAAGCCTCCGGCTCCCTGCTCCAGCCCCGCACCTCCAGGGTCACCACACAATACTAATACATCAGGTTTAGAAGGGCCAGACCCCCTGGCTGGCACCCTCTCTGAAGCACCGTCCTCCTAATCTTTGCCACCTTACCTGCCCACACAAAACGCCAAAATCCACCCCCATAAAAAACGTTTTCAGCAAAACGATCGGTAGACACTGAAATAAAAATAAAACCGCGGCAAAATGTTCATCTTAACCACCTGCACCCAGCCTGCCAACAATAGTGAAAGGCTGTTCCATCTGAATTAATCCACCTTGACCATAGCCACCAGGCTCGTAAAAATCAATTTATGGAGCTAGGCCCAGTTCCGCACCTCCTGCACTCCCAAGTACCTGAAGTGTGTACTTGCTATCCAAAATGGCAACCCCCCAAACGCTACCCAAAATGGCAACCCCCCCCCAAACCTACTCCCGCCCCGGGAGAAAACACAATACACTCACTTCTCGCCTGAAAAGCCACAAATCTCTTAAGCAGTCCCGTTATATTCCCCACCGAAGAACCTGGGTTGGAGATATACAACATCAGATCAGCAGCATACAGACACCCTCTGCTCTCCGCCACCCTGCCTCACTATCCCCTTTCATTTATCGGAGCACCTAAGTGCTATGGCCAAGGGCTCTATCGCCAGCGCAAACAGGAGGGAGACATGGGCCACCCCTGCCTCGTTCCCCTAACGGAGAGTACCCCAAATTTACCTCATTCATGCGCACACTGGTTATACAGCAATTTAACACATGCCACAAACTTGGGCCCCATCCCAAATCTCTCCAACACCACAACCAAATAGCTCCACTCCACATGATCAAACGCCTTCTCCGCATCCAGCGTCACCACCACCTCCGGCGCCCTCCTTTCTGCCGAAGAAAGCTCTCCACTCAAGACCCCATCAACTGCCTACCATTTATGAACTCCGTCTGATCCTCCCCAATCACCTTTGGGAGGCACTCCTCCAACCTAAGCGCCGGCACCTTAAGTCAAACTCTTGGCATCCACATTCAGCAGAGATATTGGCCTATACGACCCACACTCCACCAGGTTCTTATCCTTTTTTCGCAGCAATGAAATGGATGCCTGTCCCATCATCTCTGGCAGTGCCCCCTTAGCCACTACATCCTCAAATATCTCCACTAACAGCAGCGCAAGCTTATCCAAAGTCTTTTAGAAAACTCCACTGAGAAACCATCCGGCTCTGCATCTTCCCTAAAGCCACCGGCACCACTTCCATACCCAGTCTCTTCCAACCCTGCCCTCTCCTACTTCAGGGCACTGCAACAGCTCTACAAACTCCCTTATGTCTGACAAGTGGTAGATCAGAAGACTGGACAGAATACAAATAAGAGTAAAGAATGGAGGGAAAATTAGAGTACAAGTGAATGCTAGCCAGAAATATAAAGATGGATAGTAAGAGTTCTATCGATAATTAAAAAAGAAAAAGCTAACAAAGTGAGCATCAATCTCATAGAAAGTGAGTCTGGGGAGTTAGTCATGGAAAATAAGGAGATGTCAGATGAATTGAATGGGTATTTTGCTTTGGTCTTCACTACAGGATGCAAGTAACAACCCAGACATTGGAGGAGGGAGGAACTCGGAAAAACTGCAATAACCAGGCAAGTGGTACTAAGTAAATTGTTGGATCTGCAGACTGACGTTCCCGGGTCCTGATGGACCTAATCCTAGGGAATTAAAAGATGTAGCTCATGAGCTAGTTGATGCATTGGTTTTAATTTTCCAAAACTTCCTAGATTTGTTGAAGGTCCTATTAGATAGGAAAATAGTGAATGTAACTCTCATACTTAAAAAGGGAAGGAGACTCCAGGCCAGTTGGGTTAACATTTCCCTATGACTGATGTTACAATCTATTAAAGACATTATAGCCTGGCATTTGGATAAATTAAGGGTAACCAGGCAGAGTCAATATGGTTTTGTGAAGGGGGAAATCATGTTTAACCAATTTTTTGGGAGTTCTTTGAATAAGTAGTAGATGCTGTGGACAAAGGGGAAACCAGTGGATGTACTGCATTTATATTTCCAGAAGGCATTTAATAAGGTGCCATATTAAAGGCTATTGTGGAAAATCAAATATCATGGCATAGGGGACAACATACAGAGATGGACAGAAGATTAGCTAGCTAACAGGAAACATAAATGGGTCATTTTCTCATTGGCAAGATGTAAAGAGTGGTGTGCCATAGGGATCAGTGCTGGGGCATCAACTTTTTACCATTTATATAAATTACTTGGATGAAGGGACAACATTATGGTTGCTAACTTTGCCGGTTAGAAGTTGTGAAGAGGACATGAGGTTACAAAGGTATATAGATGGGTTAAGTGAATGGTATCTGGCAAATGGAGCATAATGCGTGAAAGTGTGAAATTGTCTATTTAGGCAGGAAGAATAAAAAAGAAGCACGGTCTAAGTGGTGGGAGATTGCAGAGCTCTGAGTGATAGTGTCTTATTGCATAAATCACAAAAGGTTAGTATGTAGGTACAGCAACAATTAGAAAAGCTAGTAATACATAATAAATGTTACTTTTTATTGAGAGGGGAATTGAATACAAAAGTGGGGAGGTTGTGCTTCAGTTCAACAGAGCATTGGTGAGACCACATCTGGAGTATGGTTTTCTCCTTATTTAAGGAAGGATGCAAATATGTTGGATGCAATGCAGTGAAGGTTTACGAGACTAATACCCGGAATGGGTGGGTTGTCTTATAAGGAAAAGTTGAACTGACAAGGCTTGTATCCATTGGAGTTTAGAAGAGTTCCCGTACCAGCCTCCCCGAACAGGCGCCGGAATGTGGCGACTAGGGGCTTTCCACAGTAACGTCATTTGAAGCCTACTTGTGACAATAAGCGATTTTCATTTCATTTCATTTCAGTATGATTGAAACATACCAGATTCTGAGGGGTCGTGACACAATGGATGTGAAGAGGATGCTTCCTCGTGGGAGAATCTAAAACTAGGGGGGTCACTATTTCAAAATAAGGGGTCTCCCATCGAATGGTGGAGCAGACTCGGGGTGCTAATTTGTATTTGTGCAGGTTCTTTGACTTATAACTCTCTCTGGTTTGTGGCAAAGACTTGGTAAAATCCTTTGGCATTCAACACAAAATGTTTAACACAATAGAAAACAACATAACTCAATATGGCTCGAATCTCAGCTGCACAGGCCAGGAAGTTACAGAAACTAACCAGTCTGCATTTATGTTGCTTATTTTAGCTTGACAGCAGTGAGATTTTTGAATATGCAACAGCATGCAAGACCCAAGGAGTTTGGATGAATACCAGGCTTCATAGTGAATGGTCAACTGGAAATCAATCAGATCCCAAACTCTGAGACAAGATAGTTTTTCCCCATTTCGCAAGCAATACGGTTTAGGATTAAATTTTAAAAAGTGGTGCCACATTGTTTGTTAATCATCAAATTTTTGTTCATGAGACAATCCTGCTGTCGTTGTGATGTAAAATACCATGGTCAGGGTGTCAGATATGCTCAATAACATTTAGCTACCTGCTGAGACACCAGCTAATTCATACGGGGGAGAGACCATTCACCTGCTCAGAGTGTGGGGAGGGATTCACTCAGTCATCCCACCTTCTGAGACACCAGCTAATTCATACTGGGGGGGGGGCTGTTCATCTGCTCAGCGTGTGGGAAGGGATTCACCGCTTCATCCTCCCTGCGGAGACACCAACGTGACCATAATTAACCACAGAGATTGGATTTTGCTGTTCCTCAAATTCAAGACTGAACCATGTTCATTTGGGTCTCTTTCTGCTGGTAACAAACTCCAGCCCATTTACAGGGGCTAATATTCTGGCTAAAAGTCAAATACATTAGATTTGTGTTAAAAACAACATTTTAAAAATAACATTTAGCTTCAACTGGGCCAGTATTTCATGCATAAGAGCTGCTTGGAAATTTTATGCAGAACATATCTGTCTATAATAATTAGAAATCTGACAGATGCATACATCTGGTCGACTTCTTCCATTATAATTTTGTTTACACTGTACCCCTCATTTACACAATGAAGTCAATGTCATGAATGTAATGAGAACCTCCCACCAGCAGCGGTGCTCTACTGGTAGGTCAACTGACAGTATTAGAATTGTGAACATAGGAACCTATAATGGAAGAATAAAACAGGAACTGCACACAGACAATATAACGTGTAACAATAACACAACTTTTGTCTGTCCAAACGCTTTCGATTAAGCAGTTTAAGGGGTCTGCCGATGGGTTTGGTGGGAGGAGCCTGTTGCACGCAGAGGACTAGAGCACATGACATCAGTGCAGTTCCGACAGTTGGTAGTGCAGTGGAAGGGTTGAGGGATTGATGTAAAAACAAAAATACTAAGAGGAGTCCAACTACAAAGATACTCTGGCTGGAGAGAATGTTTCTATGAGGGGTAGGATGGGGTGGCAGCAAGGGATAGACTGGAGATGGCACAAGACAGCACTGTAGCACAAGTGGATAGCACTGTGGCTTCACAGCGCCAGTGTTCCAGGTTCGATTCCCCGCTGGGTCACCGTCTGTGCGGAGTCTACACATTCTCCCAGTGTCTGCGTGGGTTTCCTCCGGGTGCTCCGGTTTCCTCCCACAGTCCAAAGACGTGCAGGTTAGGTGGATTGGCCAGGATAAATTGCCCTTAGTGACCAAAAAGGTTAAGGGGGTTATTGGGTTACGGGAATAGGGTGGAAGTGAGGGCTTAAG
Source organism: Scyliorhinus torazame (assembly GCF_047496885.1). Lineage (NCBI taxonomy): Eukaryota > Metazoa > Chordata > Chondrichthyes > Carcharhiniformes > Scyliorhinidae > Scyliorhinus > Scyliorhinus torazame. The sequence continues at coordinate 35,049,675 of NC_092720.1, read as the reverse complement.
TAGGTCGGTGCAGACTCAATGGGCCGAATGGCCTCCTTCTGCACTGTATGTTCTATGAATTGGACCGCATGGTTCAGGACAGGTGACATGGGAGGGATGGTGGAATTGGTCAAGTGTGCCTAAATGGCAGGAACAATTATTTGACCCAACTTACTATTCAAAAGCTACTCTTTGTGGTAAGAATGAAGATTCACTAGATTTGAATTAAAGGTTTTTAATTATATAGGTAATGATGCTGATAACAGTCTATAATCTCCAGAGTTTTGCTACAGTCCAACATTAATGGCTATGCCAACATATAAAGTTAAGACTCAAGGAAAGAGCACTTTTAATGTTGCTATGAAACTTGAATTCAAAACAAGGATTTTTTTTTTATTGGTAGTTAAGATATCTTTCTTTGATGATAGATGCTGAAATTATAATAGGCAGGTTTTAAGGAAAGTGTGTTTATTTCTCGAAGAATATGGAGACCTAAACCTGCCTTTTCAACTCGGGGGCAAATATTTGCCAATTCATATTCTGTGACTATGAACAAGTCACTGGGGCTGGTTTAGCACAGTGGGCTAAACAGCTGGCTTATAATGCAGAACAAGGCAGCAGCCCGGGTTCAATTCCCGTACCGGCCTCCCCGAACAGGCGCCGGAATGTGGCTTTTCACAGTAACTTCATTGAAGCCTACTTGTGACAATAAACGATTATTGTTATTATTATTAAGTCACAAAGCCAGGTGGTTGACAGGCTTGTTTCTACATGTGGGTAGCTTTATGTAACTTTTTCCAGAGTTAGAAGTTTTGATTCTGTTGGAGTCTTTGGTGAAAGTGTCTAGAAATCCTGTATTTAAAGAAGTACTGTTACAATAAAGATACCAATTTGACATCAAAATGTTTTGCGGGTCCTGGCTCGTTTGTCATATGTTAAGGAAGGATATTATTTTCAGAAGGATAAAAAAAAAGAAAGAATTTAACTGAATTAAAAGTACCACCCAAAGAGAAAGTAGATTATAACAATTAAACAAAGGTCAAGTATCATTAAAGTACTTGCGGTCTAATATTCCCATCAATAAACATCCTCTTATGGAGCAAAATCACATAGCCAGCTTTCCACAACTCATTGTATGAGGTTGTTGTTCTTTGACAATATACACCCAGCTCAGCCACAAAAGGTAGAAAGGCCTAGGTTGAAATACTGACTGACTGTGTTAGCCAATTTTAGCCAGTCAGGCAATACGCGAGACATAATTGACCTCTGCACCCTGGATTTAAAAGAGCAGGAAACAGTTCCTGACTGAATAGCTCATCACAAATCACTGTTGATGCTCATCTGAAGAGTGGTCAGTTGAAGAAGGTATTAAAAGTGATCACTATGTCCGAATCCCTTGTCTGTCAATGCCTTGCAGAATTGGAACGAAGGAATAAAAAGCAAGACAATTTCCCAATTAAAAAATCATCAAAATCATCAAAACATAACTCTTAGCAGCAGTAGAGGTTAAAAAAATGAACCGTGACAATAGTACCAGATACAAGCTGAATATGCACAGATAACCATTGGTGTATATTTTAGAACTTCACCAATTATGTAACTAAGTTTCACCCTGATAGTTTAGATCCAGCTCACTTGAGTGTTGCATGCTGACAGTATCTTCAACAAATCTGCAATAAAGACAAAGAATATACTGTGCAAAGAGGGAAGAAAGCCAGACAGAGTGTGATCCTACTCTGCTGTGTTTTTTTTTAAAAAACACTTTGGGTAACATTTTCTTAACAGTTAGCATTGTGGCCTGGGTTGTAGTGAAACCAGAAGTAGGGGGAAAACATGTGGATTTGCAGATGAGATCAGAACTCTTGTGTACAAGGGCACAATTAGTCTACATCTAGGCCAGGTGGAATGTTTTGCAAGTTTGCAGCAGGATGGTGCACAAGATGTTGGCTTGGAAGATTGCATCAGAAATTTGGTTCCTTCCATTCAAGCGTCCTGCTTGAGCAACACCTACTTTCTTTGCCCCGCCATTACCTCCCTAAACCTAAATCTTCAAGGCGATTCTGAAAACCTACCTCAAGCGACTAACCAACCCAAATATCTCCTTTTTGGCTCAGCATCAAATTTGGCTGATTCTTATCAAGCCCCCCTGGGATGTTTCGCTACCTTGAAGACATAGTTATGGGCGAGGCATTTTCAGAACCCCAAAATGTATCATGGAGTTCAACCAACCTCTCCCTTTAATGGATTTGTTGCTTTTCCTAGCACACGGCTTTTTCCCTAAATGTGGGATTACAATTATGGACATGAGGGTTTTTAAACACAAAACACTGTTTATTCCATGAACTCAACTTAACATCTTAAATAAATATTGGATCTCTTAACACCCCTTACTTCAAAGATAACTCGGAAAATATTGCAACAAGTAAATAATTCCTTAAAATGTTCCTTCAAACTTCCAAGAGACTTAACACCTTTAAACACAATCACATCAGGTTAAAGATCCAGCTCACTGCAAACCACAGACACTCACAAGCTCTTTTCAAACTGCAACTGCAGCACTCTGGAAACACAGACACACACAAGCTGCTTTTTCAAACTGCATAATTCAAAATGGCTGACCTGAATTCAGCTCCACCCACTCTCTGACATCATTGTTTTCTTAACGGTACATTGCTTAAACATCCACGTCTTAAAAGGTACTCTCACATGACAACATAAATTGAATATCTTTTCTTCCATTCTGAAACCAGCTATCTTCGACATCATAGTTTGTTATTTATTAATTTACAGGATATGGGCGGTGCCGGCTAGACCAGCATTTTATTGCTCATCTCCAAATGGCCCTTCGGGTTGTACGGTGGTTCAGTGGTTAGCACTGCTGCCTCACGGCACCGAGGACCCGGGTTCAATCCTTGTGGAGTTTGCACATTCTCCTCGTGTCTGCGTGGGTCTCACCACCACAACCTAAAGATATGCAGGGTAGGTGGATTGGCCTCGCTAAATTGCCCCTTATTTGGAAAAAAAGAATTGGGTACTCAATTTATTTTTTTTTAAAATCTAATTACCCTTAAAGGTGGCGGTGAGCTACCTTCTTTAACTGCTGCAGTCCCGGAGGTGTTGGTACATCCACAGTATTGTTCGGGAGGGAATTCCCAAATTTTGACCCAACAACAGTGAAGGAATAGCGATATATTTCCAAGTCTGATGGTGGAGGGGAACCTCCAGATGGTGGCGACAGTATTTATATGGCTAGTCCAGGGGTTCTGCGAGACCCCCAGGATTTTGATAGCGAGGAATTCAGCCATGGTCCTGCCATTCAATGCCACGGGCAATGGTTAGATCCTCCTACGTTGGAGATGGTCGGGGGTTGGGGGTGTTAGGTGGTGAGTTCTCGCCTTTGATGTGCTTTGGTAGCAACAGTATTTATATGGCTAGTCCAGGGGTTCTGGTCAATGGTAACCCCCAGGATGTTGATAGTTAGGGATTCAGTCATGATAATGCCATTGAATGTCAGGAGGCAATGGTTAGATCCTCTTTTGTTGGAAATGGTCATTGCTTGGCACTTGTGTAGCACAAATGTAATTTGCCACATGTCAGCCTAGGCCTGGATATTGCCCAGGTCTTGCTGAACTTGGACATAAGCTGCTTCACGATGAGGAGTTGCAAATGGTGAACATTGTGCTGTCATCTGCGAACTACCTTATTTCTGACCTTATGGTGGAAGGAAGGTCATTAATGAAGCAGCTATAGATGGATGAGCCAGTAGTGATGGATGGGCTTGGAGCTGAGATGATTGATCTCCAATCACCACAACCATCTTCTTTTGCGTCTGGTATGATTCCAACCAGCGGATTGGATTGGATTTGTTTATTGTCACGTGTACCAAGGTACAGTGAAAAGTATTTTTCTGCGAGCAGCTCAAACAGATCATTTAGTACATAAAAGGAAAATACATAATAGGGCAACACAATGTAAATACAAAAACACCGGCATCGGGTGAAGCATACAGGGGTGTAGTATTAATCTGGTCAGTCCATACGAGGGTCGTTTAGGAGTATTGTAACAGCGGGGAAGAAGCTGTTTTTGAATCTGTTTGTACGTGTTCTCAGACTTCTGTATCTCCTGGCCGATGGAAGAAGTTGGAAGAGTGAGTAAGCTGGGTGGGAGGAGTCTTTGATTATGCTGCCCGCTTTTCCCAGGCAGCGGGAGGTGTAGATAGAGTGGAGGAGTTTTCTACCCGATTCCGCTTGACTCTGGTTTTGCTATGCTCCTTAATGCCATACTCGGTCAAATGCTGCTTTGATGTCAAGGGCAGTTACTCTCACCTCACTTCTGGCATTCAGCTCTTTTAAACCAAGTGTTTAAACCAAGGCTGTAATGAGGCTGTTAATTTATCTAAGATTTCACGCCTTACAGCAGAATAAACACAAATGAATTGTATACACCCATTATTGGTGCTTATCGGGGGAGGGGTTAGTGTTTGGTAGGTGTCTTTGCGAGCCGAGATAAAATGTTAAAATCCTCGTTTGTTCATAGGGGGTCGGAATGGGCTAGGGTGGGACCCTTCTTACAGAGATGCAGTTACTGATTTTTTAAAATATTTTTATTAAGGCATAAATAATTTTAAAAGTAACAACCACCCAACCAACAACCAAACCCAGCCAGCGTGGCGTACATATACAATTCCCCAATCCTCCTGTCAAACAAACTATTTCCCACCTCAACCAAGCCCCATACTTCCCTCTTACCCGCCCCCCCTACTGACAGCTTAATTTTCCCCAAAGAAGTCAATAAATGGCTGCCACCTCCGGGCAAACCCTAGCATCGACCTCCTCAGGGCCAACTTAATCTACTCAAGCCTGAGAAACCCAGCCATGCCACTAATCCATACCCTTGATTTCGGTCCCAGTCCCTCCACACCAATAGGATCTGGCTCCGGGCTATCAGGGAGGCAAAGGCCAAAATATCAGCCTCTCTCACCCTCTGGACTCCCGGGTCTTCCAACACACCAAAAATCTCAATCTCTCGACTCGGAACCACCCGTAACTTCAATACCTTTGACATGACATCGGCAAATCCTTGCCAAAATCCCCCAAACCTCAGACATGCCCAAACATATGGACATGATTTGCGGGCCCACCCGCACACCAGTCCTCCACCCCCTCAAAGAACTTGTTCATTCGGGCCCTGTGGACATATGCGCCCTGTGGACCACCTGGAATTGTATCAGACTAAGCCAGGCACACGGCAAGACGTGTGGACTCACCTCAGGGCATCCTCCCACAACCCCGCCTCTAATTCCCTGCCCAGGTCTGCCTCCCAGTTTCGCTTCACCTCCCCTCTTGGGGCTCCTTTTCTCCCTCTGGGGCAGCATGGTAGCACAGTGATTAGCACAGTTGCTTCACAGCTCCAGGGTCCCAGGTTCAAGTCCCAGCTTGGGTCACTGTCTGTGCGGAGTCTGCACGTTCTCCCCATGTCTTCGTGGGTTTCCTCCGGGTGCTCCGGTTTCCTCCCACAGTCCAAAGATGTGCAGGTTAGGTGGATTGGCCATGCTAAATTGCCCTTAGTGTACAAAAAGGTTAGATAGGGTTACTGGGATAGGGTGGAGGTGTGGGCTTACGTATGGTGCTGGTGCTCCTTCCAAAGGCCGGTGCAGACTCGGTGGGCCGAATGGCCTCTTTCTGCACTGTAAATTCTCGGATTCCAAATTTACGAGATGCTCCCCTCCCCCATTCCCGTTTTCGACACTACCTTGTGTCCTGTACCCCCTGGGCAGCAGGTGCAGAAAGGTAGAAAACTGCCTCCACACAAAGTCCCTCCCTTGCAAGTAGCAGAACTCATTCCCACCAGGCAGCTCAAACTCCTCTTCCAATTCCTCCAAACATGGAAAGCCCCCATCGATAAACAAGTCCCCAAACCACTCGATCCCAACCCGCTGCCACCCCCAAAACCCCCCATCCAGCCCCCCCCCCCCCCACAGTGTAAATCGGTGGTTGCCACAATTTGTGCCCATACCAATGCCCCCGCCACCCCCATATGCTTCCGTCACTGAGTGACACCCTCAGGGCAGCCGCTACTACCGGACTTGTGGAGTACCAAGCCAGCGAGAATGGCAGAGGCGCCATTAACAGTGTCCCAAAACCTATGCCCCTACATGAGGCCGCCTCCACCCGCTCCCACACCGCCCCTCCCCCACTACCCTCTTCCTGACCATCGCTATGTTTGCTGCCCAGTAATAATTTATAAAGATCGGTAGGGCCAGCAACCCCCCCCCAACCCCCACCCCACCCCGTTCCAGCAGCACCTTCTTTACTCACAGGGTTTTATCCACCCACACAAACCCAGAAATCACCGCATACACCCTCTTTTTAAAAAAATATATTATCGGGATTTATACCTGATATCGCCCTCTTAAAGAAAGCCTTGGGGATAAAAATAGGCAGGCTCTGAAATATAAACAAAAACCTCAGGAGAAGAGTCATCTTCACCGTCTGCACCTTCCCCGCCAGTGACAACGGGAGCATATCCCACCTTCTGAAGTCCCCCTTCATCTGCTCCACCAACCGAGACAAATTCAGCTTGTGCAGCTGCTCCCACTCCACCAGGCTGCCCAGATACCGAAAGTTCCCTCCCGCCACCTTGAACGGCATCTCCCCAATCTCCTTTCCTATCCCCTTGCTTGAATCGGAAAGACCTCACTTTTCCCCCATATTCAATTTATACCCTGAACACCGGCCGAATTCCATAATCCCTCCAATCCCTCAATGGGTCAGAAATATACAAACGCAGGTCGCCCGCCTAGAGCGAGACCTTGTGCCCCTCCCCCTCCCCTCTACCCCCCACGATCTATCCCCTGCCAGTCCTTCAATGCTCTCAAACGCCATTGCCAGTGGCTCTATAGCCAAGGCAAACAGCAGTGAGGAGAGCCTGCCTCGTCCCCCAATGCATCCTAAAATAACCCAAGCTCACATGGTTCGTCCGGACACTTGCCACCGGTGCCTGGTACAGCAACCAGACCTAGTCCACAAAACCCTGCCCAAACCAAACCACTCCTAGACCTCCCAAAAGTATTCCACTCCACCCGATCAAATACCTTTTCCGCATCCATGGCGACCACCACATCCACCTCTCGTCCCTCGGAGGGCATCATTATCACATTTAACAGCCTTCTAATATTTGCCAATGGTCTCCCCTTCACAAACCCAGTCTGGTCCTCCCCGATCACCCCTGGCACACAATCCTCTATTCTCGAGACCAAGATCTTGGCATCTACATTTAGCAGGGATGTTGGCCTGAATGATCCACATTGTTCCTGGTCCTTTTCCTGCTTCAGGATGAGAGAAATCGAGGCCTGTGACATCGAGGCCTGCAACATCGTCCGGGGGAGCACCCCTTGCTCCCTAGCCTCATTAAACACCCTTACCAACAGGTGCTCCAGCATACCAGAGAACCTTTGTAACACTCCACTGGGTAACCGTCCAGCCCCGGGGCCTTGCCCAACTACTTCGTCTCCAACCCCTCCATCACTTCAATGAGCCCAATTGGGGCCCCTAGGCCGTCCACCAACTCATTTTCCACCCACAGAAACTCCAATCCCTCTAGAAACCGCCTCTTCCCCTCCGTCCCGGCTGAGGGTTCCAACTCGTATAACCTGCTGTAAAAGTGCCTGAACACCTGGTTCAACCCCAACGGGACCGGGTTCAAGACCGTATTCCCCACTTTTTCCTTTACTTTCCAAATCTCCCTCGCCGCCTCCCGCTTCCTCAGCTGGTATGCTAGCATCCTGTTAGCCTTCTCCCCATATTCATACACCGCCCAGCTGCCCCACCGCCTTCATAGATAGCAACCCAAACTCCATCTGCAGCTTCTGCTGCTCCCTCAACAGCCCCACCTCCGGGGCTTCCGAATACCTCCCATCCATCTGGAGAATCTCCTCCACTAACCTATCCATCGCCGCCCACTCCGCCTTCTCCCTGTGCGTCCGTATCGAAATAAACTCCCCTCTCACCACTGCCTTCAACGCCTCTAATACCATATGGCGTACCTTCACATGCCTCCGATTGGCCTCCCTCACCCGCTCACCCACCTCTGCCAACATAGAACATTACAGCGCAGCACACCCACAAGTCCACCCAGTGCAGTGCGACACCACAATCGCCAAGTACTCAACATCCACCACCCCCACCAGCAATGTCCTGTCATATTAAAGAAGTCAATTCGGGAGTACACTGTGCACATGGGAGAAGAATGAATACTCTTGCGCTCTTGGCCGCCCAAACCTCCACGGATCCATCCGTCCCTTGCCCCCAATGTGTTCCATAAACCCCTTTAGCTCCTTCACCCCCTGACCTTGAGTGATCCAGCCTTGGATCTAGAACCGTATTAAACCCCCCCCCATAATCATCCAATGCGAGTCCAGATCAGGGAACTTTCCTCCCAGTACCCGCCACATTAACTCTACATCATCCCAGATCGGAGCATAAATATTCACCAACACCACTGGCATCCCCACCAATCCCCCCAAAGTCTGTCACTATACTTCCCACTTCAAACACCACCCACTTGTTAATCAAAATCGCCACCACGCGCCCCCCCCCGTTTTGGACTCTAGCCCCGAATGGAATACCTATCCTACACACCCTTTCCTCAGCTTAGTCTGATCTACCACCCTAAGATGCGTCGCCTGTATCATTGCCACGTCTGCCTTTGCCACGTCCGCCTTTAAGCTTTTTAAATAAGCGTACACACGGGCCCTCATGACTGGCCCATTCAACCCTCTCACGTTCCAGGTGATCAGCCTGGTCGGGGGGGCGCTGCACCCCCCACAAATCATCCTCCCAGTGCAAACTAAACAACCCCCACCAAACATCCAGAAAAGAGCAACTCACCATCCCCCATCAAGAAAAAACAAGCAAACGCAGAACAAAACAACCAATGGCCCCAAACACACGTGATCCAAACAAACCACAAAAATACAGAAGAGGAACATCTCCTCCAGAGTTCAATGGCCTCATTCTCCTGCCAGTCCATGGTCTCTGAAATTCCATCGCCTCCCATGCCGTCCCAAAGTAGAGTTCCTGATCTTTGTATGTTACCCACAGGCGCACCGGGTATAGCAAGTCGAACTTCACCCGCTTCTTAAAGAGGGCTGCCTTCACCTTGTTGAAGCTCGCTCTCTTTTTGGCCAGCTCTGCACTCAGGTCCTGATAAACGCACAGCTCACTACCTTCCCAGGTGCAGATCCTCGTATGCCTGGCCCACCTCAAAATCTGTTTCTTATCCAAGAACCGGTGCAGGCACACCATTGCCCTTGGCAGCTCGTTCCTCTATGGCTTCCTCATTAGTGCCCGGTCCACTTCCAGGGGCCGACTAAATGTCCCTTCACCGTCTCGAACATCCGCCCCACATGTGCGCTGGTGTCCGCTGCATCACTACCCCCCAGCAGGCCTGCGATCTCTTCTCCAAATACGCCACTTTCTCCTGTAGCCTCCTTTGTTGATCCCACATCAACCCCATCTTCGCTGCCATCGAGGCAGATTGCTCGTGTTCCCCCACCGCCTCCTCCACCTTCTGGATCGCCTGGCCCTGGGCCTCCAACCTCGTCTCCATGCAGTCGAACCCCGCCTTTATCGGGTCCATCACCCTAGCCAGGTCCGCCAAGTTCTCCTTCCTCTGCTGAACAAATTTCTCATGGAGGAAGTTCATTAGCTGCTCCATCGACCACTGGGCGGACAGGATCAGACCCTGATCCTCCACCATCTTCCCGTGTCGCAGGAACCACACCAACTTTCAACGATTGTTCTCTCCTTTTACCGACCACTTCTGGTCCATGAATCCAAACATCGGTGGGACATTCTCTCCTTCCAACCCTCCTGCACCTTTTACAATCACTCAGCCCTGCCGTTAGCTGAGGAAATAGTCCAAAAAGTCCACCATGAGCAGGAGCTACCAAAATGTGCGACCACTCACATCATGGCCCCCACCGGAAGTCCGAGGTGCAGTTACTGTTGAGCGGACTTTTGCCGTGGCTATATTCTGTGCATCAGATTTGCTGCAAATCTCGGTTCTGCTGTGCAGGTCAATAGGGCTCACTGAGTTGTGGGATACTTTTATGAAGGTGCACGAGGAGGTTCTTGCACCTGAGAGAGCACTATCCCTGGTGGGGGCCCGCCTCAGTGTTGCCAAGATCCTGCGACATGGCTTATCATCCATCCTGAAGGGTTCGGGAGAATAGACCTTCTTGGCACTCGAGCCTGGTGCGAGGTGGTGGAAGAGTTCTCCAGTGAGTTCAAAATTTGGCTGCTATGTTTTGCCGATCATAGATCATGGAATTTAGTGCAGAAGTACATTCGGCCCGTCAAGTCTGCACCGGCCCTTGGAAAGAGCACCCCACCCAAGCCCATGGCTCCACCTTATCCCCATAACTCCACCTAACCTTTTGGACAATTTTAGCATAGCCAATCCACCAAACCTGCACATCTTTGAACTGGTGGCTAGGTGCATCAGATTTGATAGAGCACAGCGTATCCTGTCTTCAAGGCCAGACGTTGGTCTGGCTTACCGACCACTGGTCCTGTACCTAATGCTCGTCATGAGGGGTTGGAGGTGGCCGAACCGGTAGCCCCCCCCCCTCCCCCGCTGCTGCCAGTGTCGAGGCTGTAGACTGCCTGGGTGTTGGTGGGACAGCATGGTGGAAGTAATGGGTGGCATTACAGTGGTTAGCACCGTTGCTTCTCAGCACCAGATTCGATTCCTGGCTTGGGTCACCGTCTGTGCAGATTTGCACGTTCTCCTCACAACTGCGTGGTTTTCCTCTGGGTGCTCCTGTTTCCTACCTCGAGTCCCAAAAGACGTTCCGTTAGGTCATTTGGACATTCTAAATTCTCCCTCCGTGTACCCAAACAGGCGCCGGAGTGTGGCGACTAGGGGATTTTCACAGTAACTTCATTGCAGTGTTAATGTATGCCTACTTGTGACAATAATAAAGATTATTATGGTGGCTCATGATGAGATTGTTGGAATCGTTGTGAGATCCTGAAGAGTGCTCGTTGATCCTGCTTTACCCTGGACTTTTGCTTTCTTCGTGCCACCTGGAAGATGCCTTTATCCTGTGGACTGACCTGCAACTTGTCTGTCATCCTAGACATTACTCCCTGTTTATGTTGTTGTTTTCTTGATGCTGTCTTTTTTCCAATGGAGTGTGAAATATGGGTGTGAAGGCCTGTACTATTGGTTATCCTGATTTAGCAAGTGGGAAATGGAATTTGTGCAGTTTCACTCCCATTGTAATTATGCCTTTTGTGTCACAATCCTTATGTTTGGGGGAAGGGGGTGTTCTGTGTCATCACCCCTTCTCATTTAAAGCAAGATACATGGAGCTGGAGCAGGGAGAGAGCAGGATGTGCGGGGATGGTAGGATTGGTTCATCCTCGCTGTGATTGAGCTAATCAATTTGGGGTTTTTCTTTTAGATTTGAATTTAAGCTGGTCTGTTATTGGAGTAGGCTGAAGTGGGATTGGTATTCGTGGCTGAGGATTAGTCATGAGGGTGGCCCTGGATAACCTTTATATAATGGTGGTTACCGTGGGTTGGTTGTGTACCCCCTCCCCTCCCTGGGTCCTTTTTTCCCTTTTTCTATCTGAATGAACATTGCGCTGCTCCTGGTCTGGTGGAGTGGACAGTGGTTCTCGGGTGGCAGGGGGAGGACAGCCGGCCCTCCCTCCCGGGACACTATTGTTGGGTGTCTTGACGGTTCTTCTCCTGGACCAGGATTCCCTACTGGTGGGGTCAGAGAGATTATCCTTTCCCTCCTTATGTGAGTGGGGCAGTGCAGTGCCCTGGGGACATAATTTAGAGAATTTTCTTTTCTTCCTTATTTATGGCAAGAAGTCAAAAATAAATTAGGGGAAAACAATATTGAGCAGGATCAACTACTGTTTCCAACAAATCAGATAGAATTAACTCTGGTCAAATGTGCTGGTGGGTGAATAATGATAAAAAAGATGTACCAACCGGTCAGACACAATGACATTTATTCATAGACACCTGTTGAAATGACATCAAGCAAAATATACACAAGCATGAGATCACAATGACTAAATTGCATAACAAAGCACTTTGTTGGATTATGGAAATTTTGCTATTTCATCAATGAAAACACAACAAATGTATTAGGGACTGTGTAAATACCTCTCTCTGACTGAGGCTGGCAAGGCTTTTCTACGTAAATTGATAAAAAAAATAAATGTATAAATAATTTCAAATATTTGTAAAGATCATATGCAGCTCAGATAACTTGATAGTAAATCAAACCCAATTCAGGGGAAGACCAATTAATCCAGAGATACACAATAAAAAGATGACAAAGTAACATTACAGAGACAAGACGAATCATTTTCATTATTAGAATTCTTAAAAATTAATGAAACAAAGATGATCTGATAATGCTAACAACACCAACAGAGAGAGAACAGATACAGGAGAAAGAAATATGAAACTGCTAAAGAAAAATGCAGTTACAAATGCACATTTAAATCAGGAGTCTGGAGAAATGGTACGATGGTTGGCTGATAAGCAAACAAACCATTTCAGCAACAACAAACAATTCAGAGCTTCGTCCGCTCTTGTGATTTTGAATTTGTCTACTTTTGAGAAACTTTCACGAGTGGCCATTAAATAATTAAAGCACCTCTTTCAAACACTGGAATTGTTAAATAACAAGTGTTATTAGAAACTTAGTTCCAGCCAAATCCTGGGACTAAGGAGCAAGGATTTGAAGGTGAGCCGCAGGGTTGAGGAAAGAGTGGAAGGCGAGCCTCAGGGTTGAGGAAAGAGTGGAAGGCGAGCCTCAGGGCTGCGGCAGGGAGGGGAAAGAGTTGAAGGTAAGCCGTAGGGGGGTGGAGAGTTGGAGGTAAGCCTCAGGGTTGGGGGGGGGGGAAAGAGTTGAAGGTAAGCCTCAGGGTTGGGGGGGGAAAGAGAGAGAGAGTTGAAGGTAAGCCTCAGGGGTAGAGGGGTGGAGAGTTGGAGGTAAGCCTCAGGATTAGGGGTGGTGGAGAGTTGAAGGTAAGCCTCAGGGTTTGGGGGGGGGGGGGAGAAAGAGAGAGTTGAAGGTAAGCCTCAGGGTTGAGAAGAGGGAGTTTTGAACGCAGGGCTCCAGTAGTATGGGGAGTTCTGGACGGCCAATTCGGGGGGGGGGGGGGGGGGGGGGGATTGCGGCAAATTTGGGGGGGGGGGGGGTTGTGGCCAATTCGGGGTGGGGGTTGCGGCCAATTCGGGGTGGGGGTTGCGGCCAATTCGGGGTGGGGGGGTTGTTGCGCCCAATTTGGGGTGGGGGGGTTGTTGCGCCCAATTCGGGATTGGGGGGGGGTCGTTACGCCCAATGGGGGGGGGGGGGTTGCGCCCAATGGGGGGGGGGGGGGTTGCGGCCAATGGGGGGGGGGGGGGTTGCGGCCAATGGGGGGGGGGGTTGCGGCCAATGGGGGGGGGGGTTGCGGCCAATATGGGGGGGGGGGTTGCGGCCAATGGTGGGGGGGGGGTTGCGGCCAATGGTGGGGGGGGGGTTGCGGCCAATGGGGGGGGGTTGCGGCCAATGGGGGGGGGTTGCGGCCAATGGGGGGGGGTTGCGGCCAATGGGGGGGGTTGCGGCCAAAGGGGGAGGGGTTGCGGCCAATGGGGGGGGGGGTTGCGGCCAATGGGGGGGGGTTGCGGCCAATGGGGGGGGTTGCGGCCAATGGGGGGGGTTGCGGCCAATGGGGGGGGTTGCGGCCAATGGGGGGGGGTTGCGGCCAATGGGGGGGGGGGGTTGCGGCCAATGGGGGGGCGTTGCGGCCAATGGGGGGGGGGTTGCGGCCAATGGGGGGGGGGGGTTGCGGCCAATGGGGGGGGGGGGTTGCGGCCAATGGGGGGGGGGGTTGCGGCCAATGGGGGGGGGGGTTGCGGCCAATGGGGGGGGGTTTGCGGCCAATGGGGGGGGGGTTGCGGCCAATGGGGGGGGGGTTGCGGCCAATGGGGGGGGGGTTGCGGCCAATGGGGGGGGGTTGCGGCCAATGGGGGGGGTTGCGGCCAATGGGGGGGGGTTGCGGCCAATGGGGGGGGGTTGCGGCCAATGGGGGGGGGTTGCGGCCAATGGGGGGGGGTTGCGGCCAATGGGGGGGGGTTGCGGCCAATGGGGGGGGGTTGCGGCCAATGGGGGGGGGGTTGCGGCCAATGGGGGGGGGTTGCGGCCAATGGGGGGGGGTTGCGGCCAATGGGGGGGGGTTGCGGCCAATGGGGGGGGGTTGCGGCCAATGGGGGGGGGGTTGCGGCCAATGGGGGGGGTTGCGGCCAATGGGGGGGGTTGCGGCCAATGGGGGGGGGTTGCGGCCAATGGGGGGGGTTGCGGCCAATGGGGGGGGTTGCGGCCAATGGGGGGGGTTGCGGCCAATGGGGGGGGGTTGCGGCCAATGGGGGGGGGTTGCGGCCAATGGGGGGGGGTTGCGGCCAATGGGGGGGGTTGCGGCCAATGGGGGGGGTTGCGGCCAATGGGGGGGGTTGCGGCCAATGGGGGGGGTTGCGGCCAATGGGGGGGGTTGCGGCCAATGGGGGGGGTTGCGGCCAATGGGGGGGGGTTGCGGCCAATGGGGGGGGTTGCGGCCAATGGGGGGGGGTTGCGGCCAATGGGGGGGGTTGCGGCCAATGGGGGGGGGGTTGCGGCCAATGGGGGGGGGGTTGCGGCCAATGGGGGGGGGGTTGCGGCCAATGGGGGGGGGGTTGCGGCCAATGGGGGGGGTTGCGGCCAATGGGGGGGGTTGCGGCCAATGGGGGGGGGGTTTGCGGCCAATTCGGGTGGGGGGGGTGTTGCGGGCAATCCTGGGGGGAGGGCGGTTAGTTGCTGCCAATTCGGGGGGGGGGGGGGGGGGTTGTGACCAATTCCGGGGGTGGGGGGGGGGTTTGCGGCCAATTCCGGGTGGGGGGGGGGTTTGCGGCCAATTCCGGGGGGGGGTGGTGGGGGGTTGCGGCCAATGGGGGGGGGGGGGGGTTGCGGCCAATGGTGGTGGGGGGGGGGGGGGGGGGTGTTGCGTCCAATTCAGGGGGGGGGGGGGGGTGTTGCGGCCAATTCACGGGGGGGTGGCGCGGTTGGTTGCGGCCAATTCGGAGGGGGGGGGGTTGTGGCCAGTTCCCGGGGGGGGGGGGTTTGCGGCCAATTCCGGGGGGGTGGGGTGGGGGGGGGTTTGCGGCCAATTCCGGGGGGGGGGTGGGGGGCGGTTGTGGCCAATTCCGGGGGGGGGGTGGGGGGTTGAGGCCAATTCCGGGCGGGGTGGGGGGGGGGGGGGGGGCAGTTGCGGCCAATTCCGGGGGGGGGGGGGTTGCGGCCAATTCGGGGGGGGGGGTTGCGGCCAATTCGGGGGGGGGGGGTTGCGGCCAATTCGGGGGGGGGGGGTTGCGGCCAATTCGGGGGGGGGGGCTGCGGCCAATTCGGGGGGGGGGGGCTGCGGCCAATTCGGGGGGGGGGGGCTGCGGCCAATTCGGGGGGGGGGGGTTGCGGCCAATTCGGGGGGGGGGTTGCGGCCAATTCGGGGGGGGGGGGTTGCGGCCAATTCGGGGGGGGGGGGGGTTGCGGCCAATTCGGGGGGGGGGGGGTTGCGCCCAATTCGGGGGGGGGGGGGGGTTGCGCCCAATTCGGGGGGGGGGGTTGCGCCCAATTCGGGGGGGGGGTTGCGCCCAATTCGGGGGGGGGGGGGTTGCGCCCAATTCGGGGGGGGGGGTTGCGCCCAATTCGGGGGGGGGGGTTGCGCCCAATTCGGGGGGGGGGGGTTGCGCCCAATTCGGGGGGGGGGGGGTTGCGCCCAATTCGGGGGGGGTTGCGCCCAATTCGGGGGGGGTTGCGCCCAATTCGGGGGGGGGGGTTGCGCCCAATTCGGGGGGGGGGGTTGCGCCCAATTCGGGGGGGGGGTTGCGCCCAATTCGGGGGGGGGGTTGCGCCCAATTCGGGGGGGGGGTTGCGCCCAATTCGGGGGGGGGTTGCGCCCAATTCGGGGGGGGGGGTTGCGCCCAATTCGGGGGGGGGTTGCGCCCAATTCGGGGGGGTTTGCGCCCAATTCGGCGGGGGGTTGCGCCCAATTCGGGGGGGGTTGCACCCAATTCGGGGATGGGGTTGCGCCCAATTCGGGGATGGGGTTGCGCCCAATTCGGGGGGGGGTTGCGCCCAATTCGGGGGGGGGTTGCGCCCAATTCGGGGGGGGGTTGCGCCCAATTCGGGGGGGGGTTGCGCCCAATTCGGGGGGGGGTTGCGCCCAATTCGGGGGGGGGTTGCGCCCAATTCGGGGGGGGGTTGCGCCCAATTCGGGGGGGGGTTGCGCCCAATTCGGGGGGGGGTTGCGCCCAATTCGGGGGGGGGTTGCGCCCAATTCGGGGGGGGGTTGCGCCCAATTCGGGGGGGGGTTGCGCCCAATTCGGGGGGGGGTTGCGCCCAATTCGGGGGGGGGTTGCGCCCAATTCGGGGGGGGGTTGCGCCCAATTCGGGGGGGGGTTGCGCCCAATTCGGGGGGGGGTTGCGCCCAATTCGGGGGGGGGTTGCGCCCAATTCGGGGGGGGGTTGCGCCCAATTCGGGGGGGGGTTGCGCCCAATTCGGGGGGGGGGTTGCGCCCAATTCGGGGGGGGGTTGCGCCCAATTCGGGGGGGGGTTGCGCCCAATTCGGGGGGGGGTTGCGCCCAATTCGGGGGGGGGTTGCGCCCAATTCGGGGGGGGGTTGCGCCCAATTCGGGGGGGGGTTGCGCCCAATTCGGGGGGGGGTTGCGCCCAATTCGGGGGGGGGTTGCGCCCAATTCGGGGGGGGGGGGTTGCGCCCAATTCGGGGGGGGGTTGCGCCCAATTCGGGGGGGGGTTGCGCCCAATTCGGGGGGGGGTTGCGCCCAATTCGGGGGGGGTTGCGCCCAATTCGGGGGGGGTTGCGCCCAATTCGGGGGGGGGTTGCGCCCAATTCGGGGGGGGGTTGCGCCCAATTCGGGGGGGGGTTGCGCCCAATTCGGGGGGGGGTTGCGCCCAATTCGGGGGGGGGGGGGGTTGCGCCCAATTCGGGGGGGGGGGGTTGCGCCCAATTCGGGGGGGGGTTGCGCCCAATTCGGGGGGGGTTGGCGCCCAATTCGGGGGGGGTTGCGCCCAATTCGGGGGGGGGTTGCGCCCAATTCGGGGGGGGGGTTGCGCCCAATTCGGGGGGGGGTTGCGCCCAATTCGGGGGGGGGTTGCGCCCAATTCGGGGGGGGGTTGCGCCCAATTCGGGGGGGGTGGGGGGCGGTTGTGGCCAATTCCGGGGGAGGGGTTGCGGCCAATTCCGGGGGGGTGGGGGGGGGAGGCAGTTGCGGCCAATTCCGGGGGGGGGTTGCGGCCAATTCGGGGTGGGGGGGTTGCGGCCAATTCGGGGGAGGGGTTGCGGCCAATTCGGGGGGGGGGGTTGCGCCCAATTCGGGGGGGGGGGGTTGCGCCCAATTCGGGGGGGGGGGGTTGCGCCCAATTCGGGGGGGGGGGGTTGCGCCCAATTCGGGGGGGGGGGGTTGCGCCCAATTCGGGGGGGGGGGGGTTGCGCCCAATTCGGGGGGGGGGGGTTGCGCCCAATTCGGGGGGGGGGGGGTTGCGCCCAATTCGGGGGGGGGTTGCGCCCAATTCGGGGGGGGGTTGCGCCCAATTCGGGGGGGGTTGCGCCCAATTCGGGGGGGGTTGCGCCCAATTCGGGGGAGGGGGTTGCGCCCAATTCGGGGGGGGGGGTTGCGCCCAATTCGGGGGGGGGTTGCGCCCAATTCGGGGGGGGGTTGCGCCCAATTCGGGGGGGTTGCGCCCAATTCGGGGGGGGTTGCGCCCAATTCGGGGGGGGTTGCGCCCAATTCGGGGGGGGTTGCGCCCAATTCGGGGGGGTTGCGCCCAATTCGGGGGGGGGTTGCGCCCAATTCGGGGGGGGGGTTTCGCCCAATTCGGGGGGGGGTTTCGCCCAATTCGGGGGGGGGTTGCGCCCAATTCGGGGGGGGTTGCGCCCAATTCGGGGGGGGTTGCGCCCAATTCGGGGGGGGGTTGCGCCCAATTCGGGGGGGGGTTGCGCCCAATTCGGGGGGGGGGTTGCGCCCAATTCGGGGGGGGGTTGCGCCCAATTCGGGGGGGGGTTGCGCCCAATTCGGGGGGGGGTTGCGCCCAATTCGGGGGGGGGTTGCGCCCAATTCGGGGGGGGGTTGCGCCCAATTCGGGGGGGGGGTTGCGCCCAATTCGGGGGGGGGTTGCGCCCAATTCGGGGGGGGGTTGCGCCCAATTCGGGGGGGGGGTTGCGCCCAATTCGGGGGGGGGTTGCGCCCAATTCGGGGGGGGGTTGCGCCCAATTCGGGGGGGGGGGTTGCGCCCAATTCGGGGGGGGGGTTGCGCCCAATTCGGGGGGGTGGGGGGGGGGGTTGCGGCCAATTCGGGGGGGGGGGGTTGCGGCCAATTCGGGGGGGGTGGGGTTGCGGCCAATTCGGGGGGGGGGGTTGCGGCCAATTCGGGGGGGGGGGGTTGCGGCCAATTCGGGGGGGGGGGGTTGCGGCCAATTCGGGGGGGGGGGTTGCGGCCAATTCGGGGGGGGGGGGGTTGCGGCCAATCCCATGGGGGGGGTTGCGGCCAATTCGGGGGGGGGGTAAGCGGCCAATTCGGGGGGGGGTAAGCGGCCAATTCCGGGGGGGGGGGGGGTAAGCGGCCGATTCCGGGGGGGGGGGGTAAGCGGCCGATTCCGGGGGGGGGGGGGTAAGCGGCCAATTCGGGGGGGGGGGGGTAAACGGCCAATTCGGGGGGGGGGGGGTAAGCGGCCAATTCCAGGGGGGGGGGGGGGGTAAACGGCCAATTCGGGGGGGGGGGGGGTAAGCGGCCAATTTCGGGGGGGGGGGGTAAACGGCCAATTCGGGGGGGGGGGGGGTAAACGGCCAATTCGGGGGGGGGGGTAAGCGGCCAATTCCGGGGGGGGGGGGTAAGCGGCCAATTCGGGGGGGGGGGTAAGCGGCCAATTCCGGGGTGGGGGTTAAGCGGCCAATTCCGGGGGGGGGGGGGTAAGCGGCCAATTCCGGGGGGGGGGGGGTAAGCGGCCAATTCCGGGGGGGGGTAAGCGGCCAATTCCGGGGGGGGGGGGTAAGCGGCTAATTCCGGGGGGGGGGGGTGTAAGCGGCTAATTCCGGGGGGGGGGGGTGTAAGCGGCTAATTCCGGGGGGGGGGGGTGTAAGCGGCCAATTCCGGGGGGGGGGGGGTGTAAGCGGCCAATTCCGGGGGGCGGGGGGTGTAAGCGGCCAATTCCGGGGGGGGGGGGGTGGTAAGCGGCCAATTCCGGGGGGGGGGGGGTGTAAGCGGCCAATTCCGGGGGGGGGGGGGTGTAAGCGGCCAATTCCGGGGGGCGGGGGGTGTAAGCGGCCAATTCCGGGGGGGGGGGGGGGTGGTAAGCGGCCAATTCCGGGGGGTGGGGGGGGTAAGCGGCCAATTCCGGGGGGGGGGGGGGGGTGTAAGCGGCCACTTTCCTTACCTGATGCTCTTTCACCACTTGGCTCAGGCACGGATACCGTTCGCTTATCCAGCGGTAAAACTTGGGGACGCCCATCGCCGCGGCTGAGTTGAGGAGGGATGGTGGATAAAAGTTAGTGCTGGTAAGCGGTGGCTGCTCCGGGTGGCGGTGTCCGGGGACGGGCCGCCCGCTCAAGCCGCCTCTCTCGCACCCACGGAAGCAGCGGCCTGTCCGGGTGACGCAACTCCAACTGGCAGCTTGTTGCTGGTCTGACCCGCTAGCTGACAAAACACCGGGATGTTGCTTTGAACTTTATATATTATTCTCCTCTTTTATCTTTCTCCTTTTATCACCCCCCCCCCCCCCCTCCCCTGTTTTTAAATTTAAAAAAAATTAGTTTGCGGCTACTGGAGCGAGCGGTGTCACTTTAATATTGTTCCGGGCTGCCCTCCTCCCTCCTCCCTCCCCCCTGGCGGCGGTGTCCCTGCGTTGTGAGTCCGCCCGTTGCGCAGGTTGGTGGAGACAAACCTTTCGTTCCGGCCCGCAGCTGCTTTCGCTATTACCCCCGCAAAGAAACTCAATTAATGGAAATTTATATAAACTATAAATGCTTCTCAATTTTCACTACTAAATGTAATAAATCTATGCCAACTTTTAGAACATAGAACATTACAGCGCAGTACAGGCCCTTCGGCCCTCGATGTTTCACCGACCTGTGAAACCACTCTAAAGCCCATCTACACTATTCCCTTATCGTCCATATGTTTATCCAATGACCATTTGAATGCCGTTAGTGTTGTCGAGTCCACTACTGTTGCAGGCAGGGCATTCCACGCCCTTACTACTCTGAGTAAAGAACCTACCTCTGACATTTGTCCTACATCGCCCCTCAATTTAAAGCTATGTCCCCTCGTGCTAGACATCACCATCCGAGGAAAAAAGCTCTCACTGTCCACCCTATCCAATCCTCTGATCATCTTGTATGCCTCAATTAAGTCACCTCTTAATCATCTCTCTAACGAAAACAGCCTCAGGTCCCTCAGCCTTTCCTCAGAAGATCTTCCCTCCATACCAGGCAACATTCTGGTAAATCTCCTCTGCATCCTTTCCAATGCTTCCACATCCTTCCTATAATGTGGCGACCAGAATTGCACGCAATACTCCAAATGCGGCCGCACCAGAGTTTTGTACAGCTGCAACACGACCTCATGGCTCCGAAACTCAATCCCTCTACCAATAAAAGCTAACACACCGTACGCCTTCTTAACAACCATCTCAACCTGGGTGGCAACTTTCAGGGATCTATGTACATGGACACAGAGATATCTCTGTTCATCCACACTGCCAAGAATCTTACCATTAGCCCAGTACTCAGTCTTCCTGTTATTCCTTCCAAAATGAATCACCTCACACTTTTCTGCATTAAACTCCATTTTCCACCTCTCAGCCCAGCGCTGCAGCTTATCTATGTCCCTCTGTAACTTGTGACATCCTTCCGCACTGTCCACAACTCCACCGACTTTAGTGTCATCTGCAAATTTACTCACCCATCCTTCTACGCCCTCCTCCAGGTCATTTATAAAAATGACAAACAGCAGTGGCCCCAAAACATATCCTTGTGGTACACCACTAGTAACTGGACTCCAATCTGAACATTTCCCATCAACCACCACCCTTTGTCTTCTTCCAGCTAGCCAATTTCTGATCCAAACTGCTAAATTACCCTGAATCCCATGCCTCCGTATTTTCTGCAGTAGCCTACCGTGGGGAACCTTATCAAATGCTTTACTGAAATCCATATACACCACATCAACTGCTTTACCCTCATCCACCTGTTTGGTCACCTTCTCAAAGAACTCAATAAGGTTTGTGAGGCACGACCTACCCTTCACAAAACCGTGTTGACTATCTCTAATCAAATTATTATTTTCCAGATGATTATACACCCTATCTCTTATAAACCTTTCCAAGATTTTGCCCACAACAGAAGTAAGGCTTACTGGTCTATAGTTAACAGGGTTGTCTCTACTCCCCTTCTTGAACAAGGGGACAACATTTGCTATCCTCCAGTCTTCTGGCACTATTCCTGTAGACAAAGATGACTTAAAGATCAAAGCCAAAGACTCAGCAATCTCCTCCCTAGCTTCCCAGAGAATCCTAGGATAAATCCCATCCGGCCCAGGGGACTTATCTATTTTCACACTTTCCAGAATTGCTAACACCTCCTCCTTATGAACCTCAAGCCCTTCTAGTCTAGTAGCCTGAATCTCAGTATTCTCCTCAACAACATTGTCTTTTTCCTGTGTGAATACTGACGAAAAATATTCATTTAGCACCTCTCCTATCTCCTCGGACTCCAAACACAACTTCCCACTACTGTCCTTGACTGGCCCTATTCTTACCCTAGTCATTCGTTTATTCCTGACATATCTATAGAAAGCTTTAGGGTTATCCTTGATCCTACCTGCCAAAGACTTCTCATGTCCCCTCCTGGCTCTTCTTAGCTCTCTCTTTAGGTCCTTCCTAGCTAACTTGTAACTCTTGAGCGCCCTAACTGAACCTTCATGTCTCATCTTTACAGAAGCCTCCTTCTTCCTCTTGACAAGTGTTTCGACTGCTTTAGTAAACCACGGTTCCCTTGCTCGACCACTTCCTCCCTGCCTGACAGGTATATACTTATCAAGGACACGCAGTAGCTGTTCCTTGAACAAGCTCCACATTTCCATTGTGCCCATCCCCTGCAGTTTTCCTCTCCATCCGATGCATTCTAAGTCTTGCCTCATCGCATCATAATTGCCTTTCCCCCAGATATAACTCTTGCCCTGCGGTATATACCTATCCCTTTCCATCACTAAAGTAAACTTAATCGAATTGTGGTCACTATCACCAAAGTGCTCACCTACCTCCAAATCTAACACCTGTCCTGATTCATTACCCAGTACCAAATCCAATATGGCCTCGCCTCTCGTTGGCCTATCTACATACTGTGTCAGGAAACCCTCCTGCACACATTGGACAAAAACAGACCCATCTAAAGTACTCAAACTATAGCGTTTCCAGTCAATATTTGGAAAGTTAAAGTCCCCCATAACAACTACCCTGTTGCTTTCACTCCTATCCAGAATCATCTTTGCAATCCTTTCCTCTGCATTTCTGGAACTTTTCGGAGGCCTTTAGAAAACCCCTAACAGGGTGACCTCTCCTTTCCTGTTTCTAACCTCAGCCCATACTACCTCAGTAGACGAGTCCTCATCAAACGTCCTTTCTGCCACCGTAATACTGTCCTTGACTAACAATGCCACCCCTCCCCCTCTTTTACCACGTTCCCTGAGCTTACAGAAATATCTAAACCCCGGCACCTGCAACAACCATTCCTGTCCCTGCTCTATCCATGTCTCCGAAATGGCCACAACACGAAGTCCCAGGTACCAACCCATGCCGCAAGTTCTCCCACCTTATTCCGGATGCTCCTGGCATTGAAGAAGACACACTTTAAACCACCTTCCTGCCTTCACGGTACACTCCTGTAACTTTGAAACCTTACTCATGACCTCACTACTCTCAACCTCCTGTATACTGGAGCTACAATTCGGGTTCCCAAGCCCCTGCTGAACTAGTTTAAACCTTCCCGAAGAGCATTAGCAAATTTCTCCCCCAGGATATTGGTACCCCTCTGGTCCAGGCGTAGACCATCCCGTTTGTAGAGGTCCCACTGATCCCAGAATGAGCCCCAATTATCCAGAAATCTGAAACCCCCCCTCCTGCACCATCCCTGTAGCCACGTGTTCAACTCCTCTCTCTCCCTATTCCTCGTCTCGCTATCACGTGGCACGGGTTACAACCCAGAGATAATAACTCTGTTTGTCCTAGATCTAAGTTTCCACCCTAGCTCCCTGAATTCCTGCATTACATCCCTATCCCTTTTCCTATCTATGTCGTTGGTACCTATGTGGACCACGACTTGGGGCTGCTCCCCCTCCCCCTTAAGGATCCCGAAAACACGATCCGAGACATCATGCACCCTGGCACCTGGGAGGCAACACACCAACCGCGAGTCTCTCTCATTCCCACAGAATCTCCTATCTATCCCCCTAACTATGGAGTCTCCAATGACTAATGCTGTACTCCTCTCCCCCCTTCCCTTCTGAGCAACAGGGACAGACTCTGTGCCAGAGACCTGTACCCCATGGCTTACCCCTGGTAAGTCGTCGTCCCCAACAGTATCCAAAGCGGTATACTTGTTACTCAGGGGAACGACCACACGGGATCCCTGTACTGACTGCTTCCTCCCAGCCCCTCTCACCGTCACCCATCTATCTTTATTGTTCGGAGAAACTACATCCCTGAAGCTTCTATCTATGACCACCTCTGCCTCCCGAATGATCCGAAGTTCATCCAGCTCCAGCTCCCTAACGCGGTTTCTGAGGAGCTGGAGATGGGTGCACTTCCCACAGATGAAATCAGCAGGGACACTGACGGCGTCCCTCACCTCACACATTCTGCAGGAGGAACACTGCACTACCTTCCCTGCCATCCTCTCCAGATAAAAAAAAGAAAAAGAAAGCTTACCTGTTATTCACTCCCCGTCTCAGCAAGCACTCACTCAGCAACCTCTGCGCCCCGCACGATAACACCTGAGGGAAAAGAAAAGAAAAACTACTTACCAGTCACCAGCCAGTCCCTTACCTGCAGGCTGTGACGTCACGGTTCAACTTCTTTCGACTTCTACTTGCCCTCGGGCCTTCCTCTTGATCTTTACAGCGGTTGGTTTTTTTTTTGTTAGAGGAGGGGGTGGGGAGGGAAACACTGAAGAAGTGTTTCGGGTTTAAGTGTCGCTTGACAACAGTTCCTCCACAAGCCACCTTCAAGTTAGGGTGAGCACACGGACGTATGCAAATTTCCCCCGCAACACCAATCAGCAGCTCCGCTCTACTGCCCTCTGCTGGATGCTTGTCTTCACTTGAACAGCTAGGGTCTGTTGCTGAGGTACACCTTCAAGTTAGGGTGAGCACACGGATGTTTGCAAATTTCCCCCACAACAGCCAATCAGCAGCTCCGCTCTACTGCCCTCTGCTGCCTATCAGCACTAACCTTTGGGGCACCACGGTAGCACAGAGGTTAGCACTGTTGCTTCACAGCTCCAGGGTCCCGGGTTCGATTCCCCGCTGGGTCACTGTGCGGCGTCTGCACGTTCTCCCCATGTCCGTGTGGGTTTCCTCCAGGTGCACAGGTTTCCCTCCCACATGTCCCGAAAGATGTGCTGTTAGGTGAATTGGACATTCTGAATTCTCCCTCTGTACACCCGAACAGGCGCCGTAGTGTTGCGACTAGGGGATTTTCACAGTAACTTCATTGCAGTGTTAATGTAAGCCTACTTGTGACAATAATAAAGATTATTATTAGTAGCAGAGGTGCACCTCCTGTGAAACCTTACCAAGTACCAGAAGTAAATTATTAATTCATGTCTAAAGCAAAAGTATTGACAGTTTCATATTGTGTGAAGATTACTACAAAAGAACACATTTAATGAATACATTCTTCTCAGAAACGTTTTAAAAACTTTCATGGAATGTGATATCATTGGCTTGGCCAGCGTTTATTTCCCAATCCTAATTGCCCTTGTGAAGGTAGTAGGAAGCTGACTTCCCAAATCACTACTGTCCATCTGGCACAGGGTACATCCATGGTAGAAAGGAGTTCTGGGATTTTGATCATGCAATTGTCGTGAAATAAACAGCAATAATTTTCCACACCAGGACGGTGTGTGGTTTGGAGGGAAACTTGCAGGTGGTGGTGTTCCCATGCGTCTGTTGCCCTTGTCGTTCTAGGTGGTCAAGGTCATGGGTTTGAAGGGTGGAGTTGAAGGAGCCTTGGTGAGTTGATGCCCTGCATCTTGTAGGTGCTCAGGGGCAGCACAGGGATGCAGTGGTTCGCACGGTGCCGAGGACCCGGGTTCGATCCAGGCCCCGGGTTACTGTCAGTCTGGAGTTTGCACATTCTCCCTGTGTCTGCATGTGTCTTATCCCCACAAACCAAAAAAGATGTGCAGGGTAGGTGAATTGACCACACTAAATTGCTCCTTAACTGGAAAAAAAAAATTGGATACTCTAAATTTATTTAGAGGTGCTCCACGAGTGGTGGCCAACCTGTGGCTTATTAGGTTTCTGAGTTCAGCTCAGGAGACATTTTGTTGACCATTGCCCATGACCAGGGTTGCCAAATTCCACTGGTTTCTGTCTGCATAGTTTTTTCCCACCGTGTGACAAAAGTGATACATACATAAAGAAAGGGCATGTGAAATGAGGTGCATGCTGGTGGCTGTCATGGGAGCGTTGTTGTCTTATCACATGACTTCAGTGACGTCATTGTGTGGATGGAGCTGGGCTGTGACACTGAGTTTTACTTTCGCTTTGAGTTTGAACTGGTTTGTACAGCACAGGTTGAAAAAGAAGGTTGTTTTCTTCTCTATCTGCATTTTAACAGCTGCTTCCAGACTGCTTGATAACTTGAAAATAAATAATTGTTTTCTGGAAGAAATTTAAACCTGCTGATTTGGAAAGGACACAAGAGCATCCAAACCAGTGTGCTGGGCCACACCTTTGAAAAGGGTTTTCTGGTTTATGGGATTTTATTATTAAATTGGAACAGCTTAAGGGGGAATTTATTAAGGGTTATACATAGAGTACTGTAGCTGCGTGAGGTATTTATGTTGGTAGTTGATTAAAAATGCTTACTGTGTGTGTTTATAAAAATGTTAACTAAATTTGTAGAATAAACTTTGTTTTTGATTAAAGTGCTTAAGGCCTCTGTTGAATAACACCTGAAAGGCAGGCCCTTTGTGCTCATTGTAACCAAAACCAATAAACAGTTGTGGGTCAGGTGAACTCCATAATATACTTTGGAGTTAGATCATAGATGGCCCATAACATTGCACACACAACATTGACTGAGAGTCATGTACTCCCTCTGCGTCTAAAGTCTAAATGCTTATTTTGTTTAGACCATTTTAAGTTGTAAATGTAAATTGCTTATTGTCACAAGTAGGCTTCAAATGAAGTTACTGTGAAAAGCCCCTAGTCGCCACATTCCAGCGCCTGTTCGGGGAGGCTGGTACGGGAATTGAACCGTGCTGCTGCCCTGCTTTCAAAGCCAGCGATTTAGCCCTGAGCTAAACCAGCCCCTAATAGTGTGATCTTAAGTTGATAGTTTGATTAATATATGAATGATTAAGCATTTTCTATAACTGGTTATTTGCTTGTGTTTAATGTATTCAATCTTATTCATGTGGTCATGTTTAGTGAACATGTCTGATTACAATCCTGTGGCCCACTGAGGTGCAGCCCACTCACTGGCCTAGGTCACCATCACTGTCCTACATCTATGGTGGAAGGAGCAGGGCCTAGGAGAGGCGGTGTGGTGTGCATACGCTGCTAAACACTGGGACCTGGGGGTTCGGGGGGCCCGGGCTCAAGTCTTCCTCCTCGAAATAAAATATTGATACCCTGCACCATTATTCTGAAGTGAACTCTTATTTCCTACCACCTCCCACTTACTTCCTTGGTGAGAACTGGAGTGGAGTAGAGAGACTCGCAGGAGCTACAATTGATTGACATGGTTTCAGCTTTCCATTGGTCCATGGCGCTGTCAATCAACTGAACACCAGTACAGGATTGGTTGGTTGACATGAGCGGGTTGACATGGCTGGTGGAGGCATTAAAGCTCTGGATAAACAACATGAGGCACTGGGGAGGCAAAATATAACCATGAGTCCACAAATCGTTTTTTTCCCCCTTTTGGACTTTAAATTAATGCTTTGTGTATGCCAAGAATTCAAGTACATTCTGGAATTTTACAAAGGCAACGGGCTGGATTCTCCGGTCCCCCCAGCCGCATGTTGCGCTGACGGGATTCTCTGTTCCCACCACTGTCAATGGGAATTTCCATTAAAACCAGCCCACGCCACCAGGAAACCCGTGGGCAGGGGTGCACTGCCAGGGGGATCAGGTAGTCCTGCCACCAGCAAACCTCCGCAGAATTCCATCTTCGTATTTCATTCACTATTTGGCCTTTCAAATTTCTCATTTATTTAGGCCTATAAAATGTAACTTGCTGTTACATTTGTACAGGACCCACCAAGTAATTCTAATTCTATTTTGAGGTGATGAGAATTTGTTTAATATTATGAGGGGCATAGATAGACAGAAATAAATGTTTCCTCTTGTTGGAGGGATTTATAATTGACTTAAATGCAGTTCAGTTATTTGATGCAAGTTTATTCAACTTCAAAGTGCACGATTAGAAAGAAGCTAATCAATATTGAGGAATGCTGGCAACACTAAAACTGATAGTGACATTTAAGGGGCATCTTGACAAATACATGAATAGGATGGGAATAGAGGGATACGGACCCAGGAAGTGTAGAAGATTGTAGTTTAGTCGGGCAGCATGGTCGGCACGGGCTTGGAGGGCCGAAGGGCCTGTTCCTGTGCTGTACATTTCTTTGTTCTTTTATTTGACCCACAGACAACCAACAAACTAATTGTTCTAGTTAAGACCATAAGACATAGGAGTGGAAGTAAGGCCATTCGGCCCATCGAGTCCACTCCACCATTCAATCATGGGCTGATTTCACTCCATTTACCCGCTCTCTCTCCATAGCCCTTAATTCCTCGAGAAATCAAGAATTTATCAACTTCTGTCTTAAAGACACTCAACATCCCGGCCTCCACCACCCTCTGATGCAATGAATTCCACAGACCCACCACTCTCTGGCTGAAGAAATTTCTCCTCATCTCTGTGATAAAGTGACTCCCTTTTATTCTAAGGCTGTGCGTCCGGGTCCTAGTCTCCCCTGCTAATGGAAACAACTACCCTACGTCCACCCTATCTAAGCCATTCATTATCTTGTAAGTTTCTATTAGATCTCCCCTCAACCTCCTAAACTCCAATGAATATAATCCCAGGATCCTCAGACATTCATTGTATGTTAGGCCTACCATTCCTGGGATCATCCGTGTGAATCTCCGCTGGACCCGCTCCAGTGCCAGTATGTCCTTCCTGAGGTGTGGGGCCCAAAATTGCTCACAGTATTCTATATGGGGCCTAACTAATGCTTTATAAAGTTGTCACTAATCAAACAAAATTGACATTGAAAAAAGTTTTCTCAAATATGAATTATTTTGTCAGATATTCAGTTGTGGCATCGTGATGAGCTCATGTCTCCCCAACCAGAAGACAAGTCATTGCAGTCACTTCATGGAGACTGTTGTTTCCAATAATGTAGCTCTTGCTACAATGGCAGCTGATTTCTTCCTACTGAAGGTGCCTCCATGTTGTCGCTAACACACACGCTTCTGGCCCCTTAGCAGCAACCACACTGCAAGATGATCTGCGGATGATTTTCAAGCTATTTGTCTGCATGGAGACATTGCCATGGTTGTGTTGTTGTTGTCATCGCCGCGAACACAACACACACAGGGAATCTCTGTCCAGGTTGTGCTTACATACTCTGACTCTCAGACCTGCTGACCTTTGCGGTGAATTCTCTGATGGTCTCCTTCTGTTTCATGGCGGTCTTTTTCGACTGCAGAATTGTCACCTGAAGGGAGAATATGATCCCCTTGATGTCGTCCACCGGACAACTTTTCTGCATCGGGGCAGAGCCCATTG
The DNA here is from genome assembly GCF_047496885.1 of Scyliorhinus torazame. Classification (NCBI taxonomy): domain Eukaryota; kingdom Metazoa; phylum Chordata; class Chondrichthyes; order Carcharhiniformes; family Scyliorhinidae; genus Scyliorhinus; species Scyliorhinus torazame. The sequence continues at coordinate 35,020,548 of NC_092720.1, read as the reverse complement.
GGCTCAAAGTGCAGATGGGCCGCAATTTTGGCCAGGAGAGGGCAAGGGACCCAACAAATTTAGTGACACATGGTTTTCAAAGCTGAGCCGCCGCCGCTGGGAAGGGGGTGGTGATGGTGGGTTGTCAGGGGGGGGGGGGGGGGAGGAACCGTAAGGCTTGCAGGAAATATGTCAAATAATTGCTTCCTCTAGAGGACTGAATTAATATTTTAGGCAGGAATTTCCTTGCAGGCTGCTGAACGCTGACGGGAAACTGCGTTAGTGGCTGATGGATGCAGAAAACTGGGACCCTTCGCTCCGTGACCCTTCTGATACCCACCCGGGTCGCGACCCTTGCTTGGAAAAAGCCTGGTTTAGAGAGGATGTGAGGGAAAACTTTTTCATTTAGAGTGGTGGAAATCTGGAACTCACTGCCTGAAAGGGTGGTGGAGGAGGGACCCTCATAACATTTAAGAAGCATTTAGATGTACACTTGCAATGTCAAAGTATACAAGGCTGTGGGCCAAGTGCTGCAAAATAGGATTAGAATAGTTAGGTGCTATGGACCTCTATGGCGCTAACTGGACAACATTATACAGTGTATTTTAAGTGCTCCTGACACTCAAATGTTGTCGGGAACGATTGATTATAATTGTATGGACTTTAATTCAAAAAAGGCAACTTTGAAAGCCCTTACTGAAATAGTCTCCAAAACTAAATAAATACAACTCTATTTGTTAAAGGTGGCAAACTGGGTGATTAGTGCTCCTGTTTTATATATGTGGATCGTTTGTTCTATGGGAGAATTTTTAGAAGCCAAGTAGAAACCCAGGCCATTGTTTGACGAAGAAAAGTGCACTACACTCCTCTTTTAAGCTGTGTTACAGACAGTCAGAAAATTCATAACATGTATAATTTATTAAATGTAGTGTCAATTCAACAATTTGCCATGGAAAGCTCAGCGATGCATTCATAGAATTATCATAGAATTTACAGTGCAGAAGGAGGCCATTCTGCACCATCCCTTACAAAGAGCACCCGACTCGAGCCCACTTAACTACCCTATCCCTGTAACCCCCAATTAACCTTTTGGACACTAAGGGCAATTTAGCAAGGCTAATCTACCTAACCTGCACATCTTTGGACTATGGGTAGAAACCGGAGCACCAGGAGGAAACCCACGCAAACACGGGGAGAACGTGCAGACTCCGCATAGACAGTGACCCAGCTGGGAATCGAACCTGGGACCCTGGAGCTGTGAAGCAACTGTCCTAGCCACTATGCTGCCGTGCTGCCCGATTGTGATCACTGAGATTGTAATTTGTTTCAACTTGAGACAGTGAATAGGGCGCGAGATGGAATTGCTGCTGTTTTAACATATCTAACTGGAGGATGTTACAGCTTATTTAAGAGTGGATCTCAGAAGAGGAGGCTGGAAATACAGAGGCAGAAGTAAAACTTGGACCAAGTGAGGGAAATCTCACTAAGCTGGATGACAATGATATACGCATTTGAGAAAGGATGTATCTATCTCTGGGACCCCATCAAAAGCTGCAGGAAGATTAAGGACAGATATGCACCTCGATCAGACACAAAGAATGTCATTGCAACTTGGCTAGAAGCTGTTTCAGTGGTGTGGCAGTGGCAGTGGCAGAAACTGATTGGATAGATTCAGGGAAGGATGAGCACTGGAGGCAATAACATGTTCAAAGTATAAGTCTATAGCTGGCAATTACTAATTTGTGTTATTTTATTTCTGCTTCACTTTTGATTTTTAAGTGAATCGTTATTGAATCTTAATTTGTCGACATTGATTTAAACCTATGTGATGGTGCTTTGATTAATTAATTAATAGTTATCACGAGTGATATTATTAATTATAGACGTGTTTTACCAAGTTCTCATTTTTCATACTGACCATCCACAGCTGGTATTTTGTCTACTTCTTTTGTTTTCCCTTTTCAAGCTAAATGACTAAAATTAAAGTTGTTTTTTATTTATCGCAAGTCCTTTTTCTTTCTGCATCTGATGACATTTGAAGTACAAGCCAGGACAATGAATAGCCTTCAACATGGAGTGGGCAACTATGGTGTGGAATCAGGAGATGGCGTTTGATTGACAGATTGATGGCAGGTGGGAGACGTCATCAAAAGATGTGGAAGCAACTTGAATATGGTACAGTCTACGAACCCTTGCAGTGCTTATGAGGAGAATTGTTAAGGACTTATGTTTTCAAGACTTGTTTTGAGAATGCCTGGGTAAAACCTCAAAAGGCTGGAATGGAGCCAAACAGTTGGCTTAAAGGGAAACTGCTTTCAGGATTTGTGGCTACAGCCAGAGTGGATTAGTCAACCACTGACGCCTGTGGAGGAAGGGACAGCGATATGACAGGCCAAAGAGTCCATTCCCATGTAAGGTTCTTCAGAAACTTGGTAATATATGTGTCATGAAGCAATTTTACCAATTCAGGGTCCTGTCATGAAACACACTAATTTGGGGGTTTCCACTCTGGGGAACTATCGTGGAACAATTTGGGGGTTATTGTTTGCGATTGTAAACAAAAAGTCTTCTTTATTTTTGATTTTAAAGTGCTTTTTCCTTTTCAATAAAGTTATCATATTTTTACTTTTCCGTTTTTATATTATCAATTATAATTGTTATGTCACTACAATTATTGTCATTATTCAATAAAGTTGTTGTTTTGACATATTACTTGGCGTTGTCATTCATTTCTGTTACATCTATGGCTCCCAACCTAAGTGAAGCTCCTCAAGGGCTTCTCACCCTTACAAGAGGAAAGGGATGTCGGAGATAGAACGGTAATTTGAAAGGGTAGAGTGATTGAGAGTTGTTTGCTTCAGGGGAGGTGTTTTGAATGTAGAAGAGACAGTACTTGAGGATAGCAAACTTATTAAACCACTTCAGCTGGCATGGGGAACCATGGAAGGAAGTTATTGGTCAGCAGTTTAATGGGAGTGGGATGAACAGAGTGCAGAAGTCCGAAAATTATTCTAAATGTATAGAAAACACCAGTTAACCCCACTTAGAATAGTGCGTGCAACCTGCGTAGCACACTTCAGGAAGGATGTGAAGATTTTGGAGAGGCTATAGTTGTGATTTACGAGAATGGTTCCAGGATGCTGGACACAATAACTGGTGCATTGGAGTGGGTTCCACTGGAGCAGGTCTTCAATGTGGATAGACATATATATGTATAGTTCAACACAGCATATTCAGTTGTATCAAAATTGATCTTGTGTGCAAAGAAATTGAAATTCCAGAACAAACAGAATTGTTGAACTTATTAAAATTCAATAATTAAAAATTATTACATAATATAATCAGTGGGCAGGGGAAGCACCAAATCCCATGATTTTCCTCTCTGGCCCTGGGAACGTGTAAACATTTTAGTTGGTGGAAGGTGTGGTCAATGGATGTTTTATGATTAATGGTTGTTTTGTAGTGGTGTTGGCCAGGAGTCTGTGTAGGGACCCTTGCTTTTTCTGATACATATTGATGACCTAGATCTTGGGTGCAGAGCACAATTTCAAAGTTTGAAGAAGATGCAAAACGTGGTAGTGTTGTGTACTGTGAGTATAACGGTGTAGAACTTCAAAACGACATACACAAGTTGCTGGAATGCGCAGACAAGTGACAGATGAGGTTCAATGCAGACAAATGTGAAGCGATTCATTTTGGTAGAAAGAACATGGAGTGACAATAGAAGATAAAGTGTACAACTCTAAAGGCGGTGCAGGAGCAGAGGGACCTGGGTGTATATGTGCATAAGTCGTTGAAGGTGGCAGGCAGGGCAGCATGGTCAATTCAGGGCTTGGGTGACAGAATGGAGTTTGCATTTGTCTGCCTGGGTTTCCTTCAGGTGCTCCAGTTTCCTACCACAGTCCAAAGATGTGCAGGATTGGCCATGATCAAAGCGGGGATTATAGGGATAGGGTGAGGGAAGCGGGCCGAATAGCCTCCTTCTGCACTGTAGAGATTCTATGGACAGGTTGAGAGAGAGAGAGAGACTAATAAAGCAGACAGTGCCCAGGCTTCATCAATTGCAACTGGGGCATTACGTACAAGAGCAAGGAGGTTATGCTGAACTTGTATGAGCCACTAGTTTGGTCTAAGCTGGAGTATTAAGTCCAGTTCTTGGCACAACAAGTTGGTGAAAGCATTGGTGAACACAGTGCAGAATAGATTTACAAGAACAGTTCCTGGGATGAGGAACTTCAGTTGTGAAGATGGATTGGCGAAGTCAGGACTGTTTTCTTTTGAGAAAAGAAAGCCTAGTGGAGATTTCACAATTATTCAAAATCACGAGGGGTCTGGATGTGGAGATAGGGAGAAACTGTCCCCGGTGGAAGGATAGAGGGAACAGATTTGAAGTAATTGCCAGAAGTAGTAATATGAGGACATTTGTTTTCCGTGTAGTGAAGTTACATGGAAATGCTCTGTCGAGTTTACTCGAGACAGGTTCAATTGAAGCATTCAAAAGGGATTAGACTGTCATTTGAAAAGAATGTGCAGGGTTACACGAAGAAGATGGGAGAAGACAACTAGTGAGTTGCTCATTCGGAGAGCCTGTGCAGACACTCAGGGCCAAATCTCCTCATCTTGCATTGTAACAATTCTGCGGGTGCTGATAAAGCTCACTGCGTCCTCCAGAATGGTGGCAAGCTACTTCAGTGTTGTTAGAGTTTGTCATGCAGGCAATATTCCATTCCATGGAGAATATTCCATCACACTCTTGACATGTGCCGTGTAGATGATGGTCAGGATTTGAAGAGTCAGGAGGTTGGTTACTCACCCAGAATTCTCAGCCTCTGTCCTGCTCTTGTAGCCAGTTTATAATTGTTGGTCCTGTCGTTTCTGGTCAATATTAACCCAGGATAGGGCGGCAGGGTGGCGTAGTGGTTTGATCCCAGCCCGGTTCACTGTGTGGAGTTTGCACATTCTCCCAGTGTCTGCGTGGGTCTCACTCCCATAACCCAAAAAGATGTGCAGTGTATGTGGATTGGCCACACTAAATTGCCTCTTAATTGGATAAAAAGAATTGGATACTTTAAATTTTTTTTAAAAATTAACCCAGGATGTTGATCGTGTGGGATTCAGAGATGGTAATGCCATTGAATGTCAATGGGACATAGATGTTTTCTTGTTGGAGATGGTCATTGCCTGGCACTTGAGTGGCATAAATTTTACTTACCACCCATCAGTCCAGGTCTGATTGATTTCCAGGACCAGCTGCATATGTACACAGACTGCTTGAGTGTCTGAGCAGTTACAAATGGTACTGAACATTATGCAATCATCAACAAACATCCTCACCTGTGATTTTAAGACGGAGAGGGTCATTGTTGAAGCAGCTGAAGATGGTTGCGCTAAGGACACTAGCCCAAGGAACTCCTGCAATGATGTAATGGGGCTGAAATGATTGGCCTCCATATTAGTCAATAAATTGAACTGTAACAAAAATATGGTAACTGCTTCGCCCAAGATCGCAAGAAACTGCAGAGTGTGGTGAACTCAGCCCAACACATGACACAAGCTTGTCACCCTCCCATTGATTCTGTCTACACTTCCCTCTGCCTCAGAAGGCAGACAGCATTGTCAGAGACCCCTCCCACCCAGGCATTGCCCCCTTCCAGACCCTTCCATCAGGCAGAAGGTACAGAAGTCTGAATACCTGCACATCCAGACATAGGAACAGCTCTTCCCCACAGCCTCAATGACTCTCCCTCTGACATAGAACATTCGGCCCATCGTATCTGCACCGACCCACTTAAGCCCTCACTTCCACCCTATCCCCGCAACCCAATAACCCCTCCTAACCTTTTTTGGACACTAAAGGCAATTTAGCATGGCCAATCCACCTAACCTGCACATCTTTGGTCTGTGGGAGGAAACTGGAGCACCCGGAGGAAACCCACACAGACACGAGGAGAACGTGCAGACTCTGCACAGACAGTGACCCAGCGGGGAATCGAACCTGGGACCCTGGCGCTGTGAAGCCACAGTGCTATCCACTTGCACTACTGTGCTGCCCTGGGACTGATCTGTCCCCAGAAAGAACACTATTCACAACACTCGATGCTGCTCTTGCTCATGTATTTGCTTTGTTTGGCCCTTGTTCCACACTGTAACCAATCACTATTTGTCGATGTACTATTTGTCAATGTACTCTGTCGATTATTCTTTTTGTCTACTGTATACGTATTATGTACGTTCGCTTGGACGCAGAAAAATACTTTTCACTGTACTTCGGTACATGTACATGTGACAATAATTCGATCAATCAATATTCTTGCTTATAAAGCTAAGTGTGGTTGCTTACGCTTATGATGACTCGCACTGCACATATAGGGCCAGTCTAGTTGTGTGACAGCACAATGATTAATGGGGATGAGGTTTCTGGCCTCTCTACTCTCTACTCATATAGCATCAACTATGGCATAGCATGCTGAAGACTATAGGATGCACAAGGATCCATTTTATTTCCACTGTGTTCTCCGTTGCTCTGATCTGCAGTGAAGTGTGTTGTCTGCAAGGATGGTGGAAAGAGATTCAATAATAACTTTTAAAACAGGGAATTTCTTTTGCAGACTATGGGTGAAAAAGCAAGGGAGTGGAACTAATAAACATAATAATCTTTATTATCACAAGTAAGCTTACATTAACACTGCAATGAAGTTACTGTGAAAAGCCCCTAACTGCCAAATTCCGGCGCCTGTTCGGGTACACAGAGGGAGAATTTAGAATGTCCAAATTATCTAACAGGATGTCTTGTGGGAGGAAACCGGAGCACCCGGAGGAAACCCACGCAGACACGGGGAGAACGTGCAGACTCCGCACAGACAGTGAGTCAAGCCGGGAATCGATCCCGGAACCCTGGGACTGTGAGGCAACAGTGCTAACCTCTGTGCTACCTTGCTGACCAATCGGATAACATTCCAAAAAGAGGCAGAGCAGCCTCACTTTTGATGAGCAATATTATTTCGTGATTTGACAGGAAACAATCAAAATTTATTTATTTTTTCCTTAACTTAATACATGGAAGGAAATTATTACCTGGTCTAAGCAGAGCGAGGAATTGTACATTAGAGCTGAGCCAGATATGAAGGAACGGGGTTGCAGTTAAGGAAGGTAAACGGAAGAAAAATATTTCAGTTCAAATGAAACGTTTTTTCGATTCTTCTCTCCACAATTTCTGCTTGAGCCAAGTGTACTTCCAGAATTTTCTGTTTTTGATTTAAGAAAGATATCGACAGATACAGAGATAAAACAAGAGTGGGCAATTTTACGGGAAGATCAATAGTAAATGGAAAATGTGTCATATTAAGAAAATAAGAATCAACTGGTGAAAAATTGAACTAAGTGGCAGAGAGATGATCTAAAGAAAAAGGTCATTGAAAGTGTTTCAACAGTAAAGGAAAGGATCGGAAAGGATCACAAAAGAGAATGGTCCAGAATTTGTTCGAAAAATGTGTGAATGACACATGCCATTGTCAATCAAATAAGTCTGCAACATGTCAGGTTGCTCTGCTCCACTTTTAGCTTGAAGCATCTCCCCATAATGATCATGAAGTCGATGTATTTGCACATTAGTTCCCATTAAAGACAACAAAGTTAAATTTAGTGGTTAACAGGGTAAGTACCTGAGTATTGCTGACAAAAAAACAGACGTGCTGCCAAAACTTTCTGTCATCCACTCATTAGAACAGTTTGCAAGAATACCAACTGTAAAGCGAACAACAAATTATACTGCATGAGAAGAGAATGCTGATTGGTCGGCAAGTGGACTGATTGGAAGAGACATTGCCATCGCAAAATGCACTATAATGCTGGAGGGACAGGCATTCCCTGGCTCATTCCCCATGACAAATTATTTTTTTAAAATATTTTATTGAAAATTTTTGGCCAACCATCACAGTACATTGTGTATCCTTTACACAGTAATATCACAATATAAATAACAATGGCCAGTTTTATAAACAAGAAATAAATAATATATAAACAAAAACAAAAACAAAACTAAATGGCAACTGTCTTGTCCCAAATAAATATTCTCCAAAAATATGTTTTAACCGTCCAATATACAATTATCTATAACAACAACCTATACATATTATACTTATATATTAACATCCCTGAGAATCCCTCTGGTTCCTCCCCCACGGGTTGCCGCTGCTGTCTTCTTCTTTTCCATTCCCTCTATCTTTCTGTGAGGTATTCGACGAACGGTTGCCACCGCCTGGTGAACCCTTGAGCCGATCCCCTTGGGACGAACTTAATCCGTTCCAGCTTTATAAACCCTGCCATGTCATTTATCCAGGTCTCCACACCCGGGGGCTTGGCTTCCTTCCACATCAACAGTATCCTGCGCCGGGCTACTAGGGACGCAAAGGCCAAAACATCAGCCTCTTTCGCCTCCTGCACTCCCGGCTCTTCTGCAACCCCGAATATAGCCAACCCCCAGCTTGGTTCGACCTGGACCCCCACCACCTTCGAAAGCACCTTCGCCACCCCCACCCAAAACCCCTGGAGTGCCGGGCATGACCAGAACATGTGGGTGTGATTCGCTGGGCCTCTCGAGCATCTCGCACACATATCCTCTACCCCAAAAAATTTACTGAGCCGTGCTCCAGTCATATGCGCCCTGTGTAACACCTTAAATTGTATCAGGCTTAGCCTGGCACACGAGGACGATGAGTTTACCCTACTTAGGGCATCAGCCCACAGCCCCTCCTCAATCTCCTCCCCCAGCTCCTCTTCCCATTTCCCTTTCAGCTCGTCTACCATAATCTCCCCCTCGTCCCTCATTTCCGTATATATGTCTGATATCTTACCGTCCCCCACCCATGTCTTTGAGATCACTCTGTCCTGCACCTCCTGCGTCGGGAGCTGCGGGAATTCCCTCACCTGTTGCCTCGCAAAAGCCCTCAGTTGCATATACCAGAATGCATTCCCTTGGGGCAACCAATATTTTTCGGCCAGCGTTCCCAGACTTGCAAACGTCCCATCTACAAACAGATCTCTCAATTGTGTTACTCCTGCTCTTTGCCATGTTCCAAATCCCCCATCCATTCTCCCCGGAGCAAACCTATGATTATTTCTTATCGGGGACCACACCGAGGCTCCCGTCTTTCCCCTATGCCGTCTCCATTGCCCCCAAATTTTCAGAGTAGCCACCACCACCGGGCTTGTGGTGTATTTTTTCAGTGAGAATAGCAACGGCGCCGTCACCATGGCTTGTAGGCAAGTCCCCCTACAGGACGCCTTCTCCAATCTCTTCCACGCCGCTCCCTCCTCTTCTCCCATCCACTTACATACCATTGAGATGTTGGCGGCCCAGTAGTACTCACTCAGGCTCGGTAGCGCCAGCCCCCCCCTATCCCTACTACGCTGCAAAAATCCCCTCCTCACTCTCGGGGTCTTCCCGGCCCACACAAAACTCATGATACTCTTCTCAATCCTTTTCAAAAAAGCCTTCGTGATCACCACCGGGAGGCACTGAAACACAAAGAGGAATCTCGGGAGGACCACCATTTTAACCTCTTGCACCCTCCCTGCCAGTGACAGGGATACCATGTCCCATCTCTTGAAGTCCTCCTCCATCTGTTCCACCAACCGCGTTAAGTTTAACCGATGCAATGTACCCCAATTCTTGGCTATCTGGATCCCCAAGTAGCGAAAGTCCCTCGTTACCTTCCTCAGCGGTAAGTCCTCTATTTCTCTGCTCTGCTCCCCTGGATGCACCACAAAGCACTCACTTTTCCCCATGTTCAGCTTATATCCTGAAAATTCTCCAAACTCCCCAAGTATCCGCATTATCTCTGGCATCCCCTCCGCCGGGTCCGCCACATACACCAATAAATCGTCTGCGTAAAGAGATACCCGGTGTTCCTCTCCTCCCCTGAGTACTCCCCTCCACTTCCTGGAACCCCTCAATGCTATTGCCAGGGGCTCAAACGCCAGTGCAAACAATAATGGGGACAGAGGACATCCCTGCCTCGTCCCTCTATGGAGCCGAAAATACGCAGACCCCCGTCCATTCGTGTACCCCGTGACAAATTCTTGACCAATCACAGTTGATCTGCCTGGTTTGAATTTGAACAGAATTCGGCAGTTGACTGTTCCCTGATGCAATCTCCATGGCGATGCTTCGATAAATCTGTCCAATTGTCAACCAATCAGCATTCTCTTCTCATGCAGTATAAATTGTTGTCCCCTTTACTATTAGTATTTTTGTGAACTACGCTGATACGTGCAAGACGTAACGCTATGGGGCGGGATTCTCCATTTGCTGAGGCCATAATCGCAAAAAGCGAATGGGCGGAGAATAGGTTCCGATGCCAAAATTGCAATGGGTGCCGACTGACGCCAAATCGCGATTCTCCGTCACCTCGACAGCGCCGTCAATGCATACCGGAATGCACGTACAGTAAACATCGTATGCATTTTATTAGCGGGCCCGATCCAGTATTCTCTGGGGCCTTCACGATTCTCCTCCTCCGATGGCCGAGTTCCCGATGGCGCGGCTCACATGCTTTCAAAAATCATGAAACTGGTGTGGTTGATGAAGGAGAGAGAGAGAGGAGGTAGGACACAAAGAGGAGCAACCATGGGCTGCCGGGTTGAACAGTGGCCAGGCTGGCTTTGGTGGGGGGGGTGGCGGGCGGCCAGGTCGGGGGGGAACAGGGTGAACAGGTCCGAGCAGACCCCCTCGGAACTGGGCCATTACTGCGGCCATCTTGCTACGCACCCACTGACCACCCATCTTGGCCCCTGGTTCTGCAGACTGACAATGGTCATATGGCTGCCCTTCTGCACAAATTGAAAGGGGTTTCGCTCGTTGAATGTGCAGGTGATATGTGACCATCGGCTGCGCATCATACACATCTGCGTCCGAAACCTGGGCAATGTGCACAACGCTTTCATCCTGGCATACTTGACATGCTCGAGATCCCCCTCCCCCCGGCTGTGGGTTGGCTCCTGGGCAACAGGGTGTTATCCACTGCTGTCGTGGCTGATGGCGCCTATCCGGAGGCCACAGACTGACACGGAGACCCGCTACAACGATGCCCTTGCAGCAACCAGGTCAGTGATCGAGCACTGCTGCAGCCTCCTGAAGATGCGGCTCAGGTGCCTGGACCGCACAGGAGTAGCCCTCCAGTATGATGCTGTGTCGCCTGCAATGTGGCAGCCTGTGTGTCCTCCACAACATCGCGAGCAGAGGGGTGACGTGCTAGAGGAGAAACGCCAGGCCTCATCCGACAAGAAGCAGAGACAACAGATTGTCGGTTAAACTTTCCAGCCAGCACAAGGCGAAGGGCGAGGATGGGCAGGACATGGGGCCCAGGCAGGAACAGGAGGCCACACGTGTGCGGCAGGGCCAACGTCCATGGGACTCTCGGAACGCCTCCAGGTTCACCGACGTGAGGGTGGGGGGTATGGAGGGGGGGGGGGGTACGGAGGGGCATGGACACTGCATCCCACACTCCCACCCCCCTCCCTTGCAACTCCCTCTGTGATACATACCTGCCGGACTACGGGGTGGGGCCCTGGGCTGGCAGCAACGGCGGGTCTGTTCCATGGGATGGAGGATGATGACAACCCGCTCTGCGATGAGCTCTGGTACTCCACATCGTATGACAATGTCGGACTCCAGCCCGCGGTGGCACTTTCCACCGTCCACCTGGGTGAACCCTGCATGCCACAGTGGCCAGGGCACCCGGCCATGGCAGCTGGTATGAGTACCGGCATGTGCAGGTTGGGGGTTTGGTCGGCCTCCGGGTTTGCGGGGGCGGGGGCGGGGGGAGGGGGGGTGGATTACGGGGGTTAGTGCCAGGAGCAGAGTGCAGTCTACTTACCTTGGCCACACTGAGGAGGTTGTGCAGTTTCTTTCAGCACTGCTGGCCGGTCCGGACGGTGTTGCTGGTGGCGCTGACTGCCTCTACCGCATGCGCCCAGGTACGATGAACAGCAGCAGCTGGCAGCCACCTTCCCAGGCTGGGGTACAGGATCAAGCACCTCTCCTCCACAGCGTCCAGGAAGGTCTCCAGCTCGGCATTGGTGAAATGGGGTGACACTCTTCTTGCTGCCATCTTGTTGGCCGGGATGGTGTGTGTGGGGAGTGGAATGTGTATATGTGGCTGCAGCTGGTCAGTCTCCTGAGTGTCAATCACGGAACCGGCGAATCTGGCACCGTTTCTCATTATAATTGACTGTGGTCCAGGTGGCGCTGGTGCTAGCCCCTCGGCACCAGTTTTGCTGTCGTGAAAGTCTGTGAATTCTGCGATGGCGTCAACACTTTGTCTCAATATTGGAGAATCCCGCCAGTGATATCTTTTATCAGCAGTACTCAAACTCTGTATTATCAAACAACTAAGAGTAAATACTCTTTTAAACATCTGCCAATCGATCTCCTGCTCAGAAAGTGAAAAATTAAAAGTGCAATGTGTTATTGCTTTATGTTGTGAATTGTTGGAGATTTTAAGTGTCATTTAAAAAAATGTATTACTTTAATTTCTCTCCTTTCTGAATCCAATCTTTCATCTCCTCTTTATATTTCCCTTCTGTACTAATCTAATTAATCGGGCGTGTTTCTCCATCCCGTCGCGCCAGATTTCTGGTGGGGCACGCCGTCGGGATTCTGTTTCGGCAGCTTGTAATGTGGTTTCCCACTGTGGGGCAACCCCACGCCGTCAGGAAACTCCCGGGCTGCCGGCAAAACGGAGAATCCCGACGGCGGAGAACTCAGCCCATGATCTTTCTCAGTACATACATTGTTGATTTCTCAATTGGCCCATCTAATTAGTTAAGAAAATAGACTCCTGGTCCCATCATTCATCAGGTTCCACGTGCCCAGTTTTCAGCTCACACTTCCACCAACTTTGTGGGGCAAAAATCTTTTGAGCTGAGGGTGCAGGAACAACTCTAACCTCCGGCAAATTCGGCAACAATGTGATGAGTTTGGGAAAGAATTTAAAACGACAATTAAAGCAAAAAAGAAATATAAATCGGAACGGTTAAAGAAGGTGAAAAGAAATGGGAAAGTATTCTATAGACACATCAGGAATTAAAATCGGGATATGGCAATTAGTGGATAAGCAAGATCAAGTCATGGGAAAAGTAACTGATTTGAATATTTTGCTTTATTTTCAAGAGATGGCAACAGTAGAAAAGTTCAGGAAGGATATCGCACCAAGTTAATGTGGAAGAAAATTATGTACAAGACAAACTAGCTAAACTGGAGGGCAAGACCACAGTCTGATGCATTTGAAATTCAGGAATAAGCAGACAGTAGCAGCCAAATTATAGTATCCGTACATTCAGGAGGCCATTCAGCTCTTCAAATCTGCACCAATCTCCAAAAGAGCATCCTACCACACCCCCTGCTCTATCCTCGTAGCCCCACCTATCCTTTGGACACTAAGGGGCAATTTAACACAGCCAATCCAACTAACCTGCACATCTTTGGACTGTGAGAGGAAATAGGAGCACCCGGAGGAAACCCACGCAGACACTGGGAGAACGTGCAAACTCCACACAGACAGTGACCCAAGGTCGGAATCAAACCCGAGTCCTTCGTGCTGTGAGGCAGCAGTGCTAACCACTGTGCCACCTTTATTAATTAAAAAATAAAGAGGAAAACGAAGGGCTGGAGAATTGCAAATGTAAGTACTATCAAAAAAGGTAGAACCTAGAACCACTGAGTGGTAGAAATATATTCTAATCTCTGGAGGTGAAGAATAATTTTAAAAAACCAGTATGATTCTCTAAAAGAGAGGTCAAATTTATCCACCCATTGGGAGACCTGATAGAGGTCTACAAAATTATGAGGGGTGTAGATAGGGTGGATAGTCAGAGGCTTTTTCCAAGAGTGGAAGTGTCAATTACAAGGGGGCACAGGTTCAAAATGAGAGGGGGAAAGTTTAAAGGTGATCTGCGGGGTATGTTTTTCACGCAGAGTGGGTTCCTGGAGGATGCTGCCAGAGGATGTGGTGGAAGCAGGCACATGAGCAACATTTAAGAGGCATCTGGATGGATACATGAATAGTGAGGAAATAGAGGGATACGGACCGAGTAAGGGCAGAAAGTTTTGCTTTTAGTTAGGGCATCATGATCGGCACAGGCTTGGAGGGCTGAAGGGCCTGTTCCAATGCTGTACTTTTGTTTGTTCTTTGAATTCTTTCAGGAAATAAGAATAGACAAGGGTGATGCAGTGAATGCTTGCGGGAGGCATTTGTTATGCTTCCACAAAAGAGACTCGGGCAAATGGTCAGGGTGTGCACAGGTAGCAGAGCAGATTAAAAGATGGATATGGAAAACAGGGCAGTGGTTTGGGGAATTTCTGGGACTGGCAGAAAATTGTGTCACACTTGGATCTGTGCTGGGACAATGGTTGTTTGGGACACAGGTAAATAATTTTGGACTCGGGCAATGCATTAACTGATTCAAGTTTCAGTAGGAGAAAAACGTTGTCTGCTGCAGTGAATATAATCTTAAAAATGGGAGATACGAGAAGTTAGAAATTTTGGCTGTCTGAACTAAAACAAAAAATGCTTGAAATCCAAGGCAAAGGGTCATTAGGAGGTGCCTTTGGGCAGGGGCAGCGGTTATTCTGGTGAACGGAAGTGAGGTGGTGGGGAGAAGGCCAAGAGGGGTGGCCGGGTGGAGTGGGGAAAGGGGAAGTGGGGGGGGGGGAAAGAAGGAGATGGGGAAAAGCGGGGGGGGGGGGGGGATTTCTGCGACGTGGCAGGGGGTGAGAGATGACATGGTCAAGGGCGAAGAAAGGGGCCCTCTGGGATAGGCTAGGTACAGAGTGGAATTAAAGGGACAAGAGTTAAGCGGGGAAGATGACGGACGGTAGAGGGGATTGGAGGCGCAAGCCTCCGGTACGGTTGGTAACGTGGAACGTCCGGGGACTGAATGGGCCGGTTAAAAGGTCGCGGGTGTTTGCGCACCTCAGGAGCTTGAAAGCGGGGGTTGTCTTTTTGCACGAGATACACCTCCATGTGAAGGACCAGGTTAGGTTAAGGAAGGGGTCGGTCGGGCAGGTTTTTCACTTGGGGTTTGATTTGAAATCGAGGGGTGTGGCGATTTTAATGAGCAAAAAAATGGGATTCGTGAGTGCGAAGGAGGTGAGGGATCCATGTGGGAGATATGTGATTGTGAGTGGGGTATTGGAAGGGGCACCGGTAGTGTTGGTACATGTATATGCCCCAAATTGGGATGATGTGGGTTTTATAAGGGGGTTGCTGGCAGCAATCCCGGATTTGGCCACGTACCAGTTGATCATGGGAAGAGATTTTAACTGTGTCCTGGAGCCGAGGATGGATAGATCGAGCCCCAGGTCGATGGGTGGGGTACGAATGGCAAGGGAGCTGGGGGGGTTTATGGAGAGTATGGGTAAGGTGGATCCATGGCGCTTTCAGAACCCAGGGGGAAGGGGGTATTCCTTCTTTTCACACGTCTATAAGGTGTATGCGAGGATCGATTACTTTGTAGTGAGTTGGGAGATGTTGGTTGGGGTGGGGGGGGCAGAGGATGTGGCGATATGTTGTCTCGCACCATGCACCCCACTGGCTGGATATTAGGTTCAGTACGGGACAAGAGCAGAGGCCGGGGTGGAGGTTTGACTTGGGGTTGTTGGCGGATGGAGGTTTTTGATAAGGTGTGGTTGGCGATTAGGGATTATGTGGAGTTCAATCAGAATGGGGAGGCATCGGCGGGCATTTTTTGGGAAGCACTGAAGGCAGTGGTCCAGGGAAAAATTCTCATTTACGGTTCATGCGAATAAGGAGGGTGGAACATGATCGTCGAGTGAGCGAGATAGTGGAGGTGGACAGGGAATATTCAAGGGTGCCCACCGTGGAGGGATTTGCGATGAGGAAAAAGTTTCAGGGGCAATTTGACAGGCTGACAATGGGGAGGGCAACTGTGTAGGGCAAGAGGGGTGCAATACGAGTATAGGGAGAAAGCGAGCCGCATGCTGGCGCACCAGCTGCGGAGGCAGGCTGCTTCCAGGGAAATATTGAAGATCCGGACTGGGGCTGGGGATGTGGTGTCAGAGCCAGGGATGATGAAATGAGGCATTTAGAGAGTATTACCAGGGACTTTGTGAGGCAGATCCAGGAGGAGAGGAAGGGGGACATGGGGTGATTTCTGGACGAGCTGGAATTTCCCCAGGTGGAGGAAGCAAAGAGGCAGGCGTTGGAGGAGCCCCTGGGGCTGAGGACGGTGCTGGATAGTATCAGGGGTATGAAGTC
Source organism: Scyliorhinus torazame (assembly GCF_047496885.1). Classification (NCBI taxonomy): domain Eukaryota; kingdom Metazoa; phylum Chordata; class Chondrichthyes; order Carcharhiniformes; family Scyliorhinidae; genus Scyliorhinus; species Scyliorhinus torazame. The sequence continues at coordinate 35,004,292 of NC_092720.1, read as the reverse complement.
GGGGAAGGCCCCTGGCCGGATGGGTAACAGGCGGAATTTGCGGCGGACCTGGCACCACATCTGTTGGAGGTGTTTAATGAAGCACTGGAGAAGGGGGAGTTGCCGGAGACGATGAAGCCGGCAGTAATCACACTAATCCCCAAAAAAGGAAAGGATCCAGTGGAATGTGACCCATATCACTATTGAACACAGATGTGAAAGTATTGGCTCAGTTGTTGGCGGGGAGGATGGAGGATTGTGTCCCGGGGCTGGTTGCAGAAGATCAAACAGGCTTCATGAAGGGCAGGCAGCTCGCGAGTAATATAACACGTCTGTTGAATGTGGTGATGAATCCGTCGAGTGCTCTGGTACCGGAGGTGGTGGTGTCCATGGACACAGAGAAAGCATTTAATCGGGTGGTGGCGGTACTTGTTTGAAGTTTTGGGAAGGTTTGGGTTTGGGCCAAGATTTGTTGCTGTATGTGGCGCCAAGAGCGAGGGTGAGGACGAATGACATGAGCTCACGAAGCTTTGACTTACACAGGGGTACGAGGCAGGGGTGCCCACTGTCGCCGCTGCTGTTTGGACTGCCCAAAGAGCCATTGACGATGGCTCTCAGGGTGTCGGCAGAGTGGCAGGGGATAATGAGGGGACAGAGGGAGCATCGGGTGTCGCTCTATGCCGATGACCTCTTGCTGTATGTTTCGGATCCGTTGGAGAGTATGGGAAGGATTATGGGCCTGTTGGGGAGGTTTGGAGGGTTCTCGGGATACAAGCTGTGGTATTCCTGGTGAATGAGCTGGCACAGCGGGCTAATTTAGGGGGGGGATGCCATTTATGGTGGCGAGGGATAGGTTTAGGTACTGGGGGATTCAGGTAGCGAGGGAATGGATGGGGCTCCATAAGTGGAACTTAACGAAGCTGGTGGAGGAGGCCAGGGAGGACCTTAAGAGATGGGATACACTGCATTTAACGTTGGCGGAGAGGGTCCAAGTGGTGAAAATGAATATTCTGCCGAGGTTCTTGTTTATCTTTCAGGCTCTCATGATCTTTATACCAAAGGCCTTTTTTCGGAAAGTGGACACAATCATCCCTGACTTTTTATGGGCGGGGAAGGTGCAGAGGGTGGGGAGGACCCTGCTACAGAGGCAGCAGGGGGGATTGGGGTTGCAAAAATTGCTTCATTATTATTGGGCGGCGAATGTGGACAAGGTGCGGCAGTGGTGGGAAGGAGAACGGGTAGAGTGGGTTAGGGTGGAGGAGGAATCTTGTAAGGGGTCTAGTTTGAGGGCTATGGTGACAGCAGCATTGCCAATTGCTCCGAGTAGGTATTCAGGGAACCCAGTGGTGCAGTCCATGGTGAAGATGTGGAATCAGCAGAGGAGGCATTTAGGGTGGAAGGGATGTCGGTGCTAACGCCACTGTGCAAGAATCATGGGTTTGAGCCGGGGGGGATGGATAGTGTATACAGGAGGTGGAGGGAAGTGGGGCTGGTCAAGATGAGGGATTTGTATTTGGAGGAAGGGGTCGCCAGTCTGGAGGAGCTCAGGGAGAGGGTAGAGCTGCTGAGGGGTAGTGAGTTCAGCTATCCACAGGTTAGGGAATTTGCACAAAAGGTCTGGAAGGGGTTCCCTAGATTGCCGGGATACACTCTGCTGGAGCGACTGCTGCTTCCGGATGTGGAAGGGGAGGGGAGAATTGGGGCTATGTATAAGTGGCTGGGGAGCAGGGAGGCGAGTGGGTGGTGAAGATCAAGGAGAAATGGGAAGCGGAGTTGGGAATGGAGATCAATTGGGGAGTATGGAGTGAGGCACTGCGAAGGGTAAACGGGACCTCCTTTTAAGCAAGGATGAGCCTGATACAGTTTAAGGTGGTGCACACCTCGGGTGAGAATGAGTGGGTTCTTTCAGGGGGTAGCAGATGAGTGTGAGAGGTGTGGGCGGGGGCCAGCGAATCATGCGCACATGTTTTGGGGTTGTGAAACATTGGGAAGATTCTGGGCGGGAGTGTTCGTGGTCTTAGCCAGGATAGTGGAGGAGGGAGTGGACCCGGACCCTTTGGTGGCGATATTTGGGGTTTCAGAGAAGCCGGAGCTCATGGAGAGGAGACAGGCCGATGTCTTGGCCTTCGCCTCTCTGATTGCACGGTGTCGAATTTTGCTGGAGGGGCGGTCGGCATCGCCACCGGGGGTAGCGGCATGGCTGGGTGACCTGTACGACTTCCTGCAGTTAGAGAAGATAAAGTATGAGTTAAGGGACTCAGCAGGGGGGTTTGAGAAAAGGTGGGGGATGTTTGTGACCGTGTTTGAGGAGCTGGTCGTCACAGGGGGGTGAAACAGGAGAAAAATCTGTAAAAACTGTACAGTTGATTGTTGGGAAGAATGTTTCCCGGGGTGTTTATTTGCTGTAACCTACTTTGATACAAGTTTGAATAAAATGCATTTAAAAAAAGGAAGAAATCCAAGGCAATGTCCTTCCTTCATTGTCTGAAAGACAATTTAATGGTTAACGTTTCAAGAAGTGATCTATTGCCAGATGCCTACAGTCAGGCTATTCAAAACCATGAGATTTATTTTGACAAAAAGTAACAGATTTCAAATTAATTGAAAATAATACCATCGTACATGTATTTATTTAAATGGATCGGGTTATAAAAATTGACTAATCAGAAATCAGCAAGACTTGAGCATTTGTGTAAATAAAAATGAGCAAGGACAAATTATTTTCTCCCCCTCAAATATTAAAGGTCAGGTGCAAAGTCTATCGCAACTGCCTTTCAGATATCTATAAATGCGAGGGCTCAAAAGGAGCGTACTGTGAAATACTGCCAGAGCAAAAACAAATATTATAGCTTCCTTTCTTGAATTCTTATGGCATTTTACATAATTTTAGCGTACAATCTAATATTTGATCAACATATATTTTAAACAGAGTCTTGTGAAGCTAATTATTATTATTTTTTAAAACATATTTCATTACAAACAAGTATCAAAACAGGTTACATGAAATAATCACCCCGGGAAACATACTTCCAAACAATCAACTATACAGTCTATACAGAGGCGAAATTCTCCGGTATCGGCGCGATGTCCGCCGACCGGCGCCAAAAACGGCGCAAATCAGTCGAACATCGCGCCGCCCCAAAGGTGCGGAATCCTCCGCATCTTGGGGGGCCCAGCCCCAACCTTGAGGGGCTAGGCCCCTCCCGGACTAATTTCCGCGCCGCCAGCTGGCGGAAAAGGCCTTTGAAGCCCCGCCAGCTGGCGCGGAAATGAAATCTCCGGGCGGCGCATGCGCGGGAGCGTTAGCGGCCACTCACGGCATTCCCGCGCATGCGCAGTGGAGGGAGTCTCTTCCGCCTCCGCCATGATGGAGACCGTGCGAAGGCGGAAGGAAAAGAGTGCCCCCACGGCACAGGCCCGCCCGTGGATCGGTGGGCCCCAATCGCGGGCCAGGCCACCGTGGGGGCACCCCCCGGGGCCAGATCGCCCCGCGCCCCCCCCAGGACCCCGGAGCCCGCCCGCGCCACCTTGTCCCGCCGGTAAGAGAGGTGGTTTAATCCACGCCGGCGGGACAGGCATTCTAGCAGCGGGACTTCGGCCCATCCGGGCCGGAGAATCGCGGGGGTAGGGCCTGCCAACCGGCGCGGCGCGATTCCCGCCCCCGCCAAATCTCCGGTTCCGGAGAATTCGGCAACCAGCGGGGACGGGATTCACGGCCAGCCCCCGGCGATTCTCCGACCCGGTGGGGGGTCGGAGAATCTCGCCCCAGATCTTTCCCCTTTCTCACCCCCTCCCCCCACCGACGAGTAGCTCCTCAAACACGGTCACAAACAACCCCCACCTTTTCTCAAACTCCCCTGCTGAGCCCCTTAACTTATACTTTATCTTTTTTAACCGCAGGAAGTCGTACAGGTCACCCAGCCATGCCGCTACCCCCGGTGGCGATGCTGACCGCCACTCCAGCAAAATTCACTGCAGTGCAATCAGAGAGGCGAAGGCCACCACATCAGCCTTCCTCCTCTCCATGAGTTCCAGCTTCTCTGAAACCCCAAATATTGCCACCAAAGGATCCGGGTCCACCTCGTCCTCCATAATCCTGGCTAAGACCACAAACATCCCACCCAGAATCTTCCCAATTTTTCACAACCCCAAAACATGAGCGTGTGATTCGCTGGTCCGCATCCACACCTCTCACACTCACCTACCCCCTGAAAGAACCCATTCATTCTCGCCCGAGTCATTTGCACCCTGTGCACCACCTTAAACTGTATCAGGCTCATCCTTGCACAAGAGGTCCCGTTTACCCTTCGCAGTGCCTCACTCCCCCCCCAGCCATTTATATATATATCCTAAATTTTTCCCTCCCCTTCCACATCCGGAAGCAGCAGTCACTCCAGCAGAGTGTATCCCGGCAACCTATGGAACCCCCTCCAGATCTTTTGTGCAAAGTCCCTAACCTGCAGATATCTAACTCACTACCCCATGGCAGCTCTACCCTCGCCCTTAGCTCCTCCAGACTGGCGAAACCTTCCTCCAAATACAAATCCCTCACCTTGACCAGCCCCACTTCCCTCCACCTCCTGTATACACTATCCATCCTCCCGGCTCAAACCCATGATTCTCGCACAACAGCGTGAGCACAGACATGCCTTCCATCCTAAAATGTCTCCTCAGCTGATTCCACATCTTCACCGTGGACGGCACCACTGGGCTCCCTAAATACCTACTCGGAGCCATTGGCAATGTTGCCCTCACCATAGCCCTCAAACTAGACCCCTGACAGAATTCCACCTCCATCCTAACCCACTCTACCCCTTCTCCTTCCCACCACCGCCGCCCCTTGTCCACATTCGCCACCCAATAATAATGAAGCAAGTTCGGCAACGCCAGCACCCCCCCCCCCCCCCCCCCCCCGCTTTTGTGAAGCTAATTATGACTAGTTACAGAATTTTGTGTGTAAAACTAAATTATACAATTTAGTATCCCAGGAGATGAAGCTGGAGACAAGATAATTATAATTAGTTGGAAAAATAACAGCTTAGTAATTTGATCAGAACCCTTGGTAGTTACAACCATAAATGTCTCCATTTTGAGGAAAAAGGAGGAATACCTTTGTGAATTCTTTTTCACTGCTCCCAGTCCCAAGGATTTTCAGATTATGTTTTCAACATTAGGAAAGGCATTTGCTTACAAATGTGACTCACTATTCAGTTTATCATAGAATCATAGATTATCATAGAATTTACAGTGCAGGAGGCCATTCAGCCCATCGAGTCTGCACCGGCTCTTGGAAAGAGCACCCTACCCAAGGTCAACACCTCCACCCGATCCCCATAATCCAGTAACCCCACCCAACACTAAGGGCAATTTTGGACACTAAGGGCAACTTTTGTCACTCTCCCTCTGCATGCAAGTCCCAAGGACATCCCTCGCTTTCTCCCAAACTCGGCTCCACTCCATCTCTCATCCTATCCTCTTAACTCAGTAACCCCCCCTAACTTCTTTTGGACGCTAAGGGCAATTTATCATGGCCAATCCACCTAACCCGCACATCTTTGGACTGTGGGAGGAAACCGGAGCACCTGGAGGAAACCCACGCACACACGGGGAGGATGTGCAGACTCCTCACAGACAGTGACCCAAGCCGGAATCGAACCTGGGACCCTGGAGCTGTGAAGCAATTGTGCTATCCACAATGCGACCGTGCTGCAGTTGTGCAAAGGGCAAATATATTGCTCCATAAATAAGTTTGTCACCGTTCCAAGAGGATTCTATAAACCTGCTTGCAGCCAAACTCAGAATACTGTAACGGCAGCACGCTGGCGCAGCGGTTAGCCCTGCTGTTTCATGGCGCCGAGGTCCCAGGCTCGATCCTGGCTCTGGGTCACTGTCTGTGAGGAGTTTGCACATTCTCCTTGTGTTTGCATGGGTTTCGTCCCCACAACCCAAAGATGTGCAGGCTAGGTGGATTGACCACGCTAAATTGCCCCTTAATTGGAAAAAATGAATTGGGTACTCTAAATTAAAAAAAATATCAGAATACTGCGAACTTTGTTGTAGCCTGTAACTCATGGTTGTCTGCCCTTTTAAAGGATGAACTTGCCCAAGGTTCAAACGTGAACAGGAGTCCTTCATGTGGGAAGAGAATAACATCACCGAAAATCAAACTTCAGCTTATCGAAGGAAGGTAGTAATTAAGACTATAAGCTTTTGCCAGGTCAGCAAACATTATTATACCCAAAAAGCAAAACACTGCAAATGCTGGAAAGACTTAGATTGGGCAACATCTGTGGAGCAAGATAATGCAGCCCTGGAAAGCTGCCAATCAAACTTACAAAACAAATCCTCTATCCTTTTGCAGATGTTTCTTCATCAGGGGAGACTGCACCAACATTTCCATCAGTGCGCTGCCTGCCATAACAACATTAAAACATCTGCACAAATTAAGCATATAATAATTGTATTAGCTTCACACCCATTCAAATGGCATTTTTCTTCGAAAAGCCTGGGACAAAACCACGATCAGAAACGGTTTCAAGGGTTTTCAAGATGAAAATAGATGTTGCAACATGAAGGCTCCTGACTGGATACAGATGAAGACAACCTGACAAACAAATGAACTCACTGCATCAATGCTTAACTGATTCTCCACAATTATTTCAGTACCTTCGCCCTTTTATTCAATCTACGTATGTTGAGCTTTACATCATTTGGAGGAGGGCAGGTTAAAAATCATAGAATTTACAGTGCAGAAGGAGGCCATTTGGCCCATCGAGCCTGCACCGGCCCTTGGAAAGAGCACCCTACTTAAGTCCACGGCTCCACCCTATCCCCGGAATCCCACCTAATTGTTTTGGACACTAAGGTCAATTTAGCATGGCCAATCCACCTAACCTGCACATCTTTGGATTGTGGGAGGAAACCGGAGCGCCCGGAGGAAACCCACGCAGACACGGGGAGAACGTGCAGACTCCGCACAAGCCAGGAATCAAACATGGGACCCTGGAATCGGTATTCAAACGGTTAAGCCATCCATATGCTCCAAAGGATGGTAACCAAATGGGTTGGGAATCGCCCACAGGTCTGAGAACTATCAGGAGTATGATCTAGAAACTTCTAAGTTCCAATTGCACCTGTTCTGATTTTTAAAAAAATCCTGAATCAAAATATGAAATTTCTTTTGAGTGAAGGATGCTTGACAATAAAATGTGGACTGATCCCTCAAAAGGTTCATTCATTTCTTTATAACCCATAATAGAATCTAGTTTTGCCGAAAGTGGTTGCGTAGCCTGCCAAACAGGTTGATTTTCAAGTAATACTGGTTTTAAATTTTGTTGGTATTTTAAAGCATTTCTTCATCCCCTTCGCGATGCGAACCAGTTTTTAAAATTTACATGAGCACGCTTGGGTGAAGATGAGATATGGAATCAGGATATGTAAACAAAGAACAAAGAAATGTACAGCACAGGAACAGGCCCTTCGGCCCTCCAAGCCCGTGCCGACCATGCTGCCCGACTAAACTACAATCTTCTACACTTCCTGGGTCCGTATCCCTCTATTCCCATCCTATTCATGTATTTGTCAAGATGGCCCTTAAATGTCACGATCGTCCCTGCTTCCACCACCTCCTCCGGTAGCGAGTTCCAGGCACCCACTACCCTCTGCGTAAAAAACTTGCCTCGTACATCTACTCTAAACCTTGCCCCTCTCACCTTAAACCTATGCCCCTTAGTAATTGACCCCTCTACCCTGGGGAAAAGCCTCTGACTATCCACTCTGTCTATGCCCCTCATAATTTTGTATACCTCTATCAGGTCTCCCCTCAACCTCCTTCGTTCCAGTGAGAACAAACCGAGTTTATTCAAACGCTCCTCATAGCTAATGCCCTCCATACCAGGCAGCATTCTGGTAAATCTCTTCTGCACCCTCTCTAAAGCCTCCACATCCTTCTGGTAGTGTGGCGACCAGAATTGAACACAATACTCCAAGTGTGGCCTAACTAAGGTTCTATACAGCTGCAACATGACTTGCCAATTCTTATACTCAATGCCCCGGCCAATGAAGGCAAGCATGCCGTATGCCTTCTTGACTACCTTCTCCACCTGTGTTGCCCCTTTCAATGACCTGTGGACCTGTACTCCTAGATCTCTTTGACTTTCAATACTCTTGAGGGTTCTACCATACACTGTATATTCCCTACCTGCATTAGACCTTCCAAAATGCATTACCTCACATTTGTCCGGATTAAACTCCATCTGCCATCTCTCCGCCCAAGTCTCCAAACAATCTAAATCCTGCTGTATCCTCCAACAGTCCTCATCGCTATCCGCAATTCCACCAACCTTTGTGTCGTCTGCAAACTTACTAATCAGACCAGTTACATTTTCCTCCAAATCATTTATATATACTACAAAGAGCAAAGGTCCCAACACTGATCCCTGTGGAACACCACTGGTCACAGCCCTCCAATTAGAAAAGCATCCTTCCATTGCTACTCTCTGCCTTCTATGGCCTAGCCAGTTCTGTATCCACCTTGCCAGCTCACCCCTGATCCCGTGTGACTTCACCTTTTGTACTAGTCTACCATGAGGGACCTTGTCAAAGGCCTTACTGAAGTCCATATAGACAACATCCACTGCCCTACCTGCATCAATCATCTTAGTGACCTCCTCGAAAAACTCTATCAAGTTAGTGAGACACGACCGTCCCTTCACAAAACCGTGCTGCCTCTCACTAATACGCCCATTTGCTTCCAAATGGGAGTAGATCCTGTCTCGAAGAATTCTCTCCAGTAATATCCCTACCACTGAAGTAAGGCTCACCGGCCTGTAGTTCCCGGGATTATCCTTGCTAGCCTTCTTAAACAGAGGAACAACATTGGCTATTCTCCAGTCCTCCGGGACATCCCCTGAAGACAGCGAGGATCCAAAGATTTCTGTCAAGGCCTCAGCAATTTCCTCTCCAGCCTCCTTCAGTATTCTGGGGTAGATCCCATCAGGCCCTGGGGACTTATCTACCTTAATATTTTTTAAGACACCCAACACCTCGTCTTTTTGGATCTCAATGTGACCCAGGCTATCTACACACCCTTCTCCAGACTCAACATCTACCAATTTCTTCTCTTTGGTAAATACTGATGCAAAGTATTCATTTAGTACCTCGCCCATTTCCTCTGGCTCCACACATAGATTCCCTTGCCTATCCTTCAGTGGGCCAACCCTTTCCCTGGCTACCCTCTTGCTTTTTATGTACGTGTAAAAAGCCTTGGGATTTTCCTTAACCCTATTTTCCAATGACTTTTCGTGACCCCTTCTAGCCCTCCTGACTCCTTGCTTAAGTTCCTTCCTACTTTCCTTATATTCCACGCAGGCTTCGTCTGTTCCCAGCCTTTTAGCCCTGACAAATGCCTCCTTTTTCTTTTTGACGAGGCCTACAATATCTCTCATTATCCAAGGTTCCCGAAAATTGCCGTATTTATCCTTCTTCCTCACAGGAACATGCCGGTCCTGAATTCCTTTCAACTGCCACTTGAAAGCCTCCCACATGTCAGATGTTGATTTGCCCTCAAATATCCGCCCCCAATCTATGTTCTTCAGTTCCCGCCTAATATTGTTATAATTAGCCTTCCCCCAATTTAGCACATTCATCCTAGGACCACTCTTATCCTTGTCCACCAGTACTTTAAAACTTACTGAATTGTGGTCACTGTTACCGAAATGCTCCCCTACTGAAACATCTACCACCTGGCCGGGCTCATTCCCCAATACCAGGTCCAGTACTGCCCCTTCCCTAGTTGGACTGTCTACATATTGTTTTAAGAAGCCCTCCTGGATGCTCCTTACAAACTCCGCCCCGTCTAAGCCCCTGGCACTAAGTGAGTCCCAGTCAATATTGGGGAAGTTGAAGTCTCCCATCACCACAACCCTGTTGTTTTTACTCTTTTCCAAAATCTGTCTATCTATCTGCTCCTCTATCTCCCGCTGGCTGTTGGGAGGCCTGTAGTAAACCCCCAACATTGTGACTGCACCCTTCTTATTCCTGATCTCTACCCATATAGCCTCACTGCCCTCTGAGGTGTCCTCCCGCAGTACAGCTGTGATATTCTCCCGAACCAGAAGCGCAACTCCGCCTCCCCTTTTACATCCCCCTCTATCCCGCCTGAAACATCTAAATCCTGGAACGTTTAGCTGCCAATCCTGCCCTTCCCTCAACCAGGTCTCTGTAATGGCAACAACATCATAGTTCCAAGTACTAATCCAAGCTCTAAGTTCATCTGCCTTACCCGTAATACTTCTTGCATTAAAACATATGCACTTCAGGCCACCAGACCCGCTGTGTTCAGCAACTTCTCCCTGTCTGCTCTGCCTCAGAGCCACACTGTCCCTATTCCCTCGTTCTCCCTCAATGCTCTCACCTTCTGACCTATTGCTCCCGTGCCCACCCCCCTGCCATACTAGTTTAAACTAGTATGATTTAGGTAGAACACATTCCCATTTGAGAACATCAATAGCTCATCTTCTGAGCAGTTTGGCAAGTTCTTGCTAAGAATAATCCTATTTATCAAGAGCACTGGCCATCCAAATATTAAATCTGAGCCACTTGCTGTTAGATAACTTACACAAGGTTCCAACAGACTGTTTGCAACCTTGGCATCCTATTTGGCAGAAAGCTGATGTACCATTCACATATCCTCCTTCCACACTGCTTTTGAAACCCTCCCTCTCTTTTATGACCTCTACACTCAGCTATTCCAATGCTCCCCTGGGTGATCGCCAACCATCTGAAAATGCCTTATTCAACTCGGTTGCCTTTATCCGAACTCGCACCAAGTCCCATTCACCCTCAATGACCCGTGTTCGCTCTCAATCCAGCAACACCTCAAATTTGAAATTCTCACCACTGTGTTCGTGTCACTCAATAGCTTTGTCCCAACTTATCTCTACAACATCCTCCTGCCCTAAAACTTTGAGAATAATGCAATCCTCCAATCCTGACTTCTAACTCATCTCTGATTGTCTTGACCACCATTGGTAGCTGTGCTTCAGTTGTCTCGGCCCTAAGCTCTGTAGCCTTCTCCCTAAATCTGTCTCACTTTAAAGATGCTCTTTGAAACCACCTCTTCCCACCTGCCCAAATATCAGATGCATTTCATTGTCAAATTCTGCCTGTTCTCAGTCCTGCAAAACATTTTGGAATATTTACTTTGAAGATACAACGTAGATTTAAGTTGTTCATTTGTAAAATATTTTAAAATATATTTCATTTGTGAAGTATGCCCTTCTGCTCAACATGTCCAATACCTTCGCAGATAGGAGATGCTTTTTCTATATTTCAGCTGTACTTCGAAGAACTGACAAATCTTCAATAAGGGAGCAAATGAGATCCTTATGGCTAGAAGTTTTCCATACAATGTATGCACCCAACCATGATTGTGAAGCATTCTCTCACTTTTGTAAACCTGCCATGTCAGTCCATCCATAGAGAACAACAATGTGCAGCTGTGGCCCGGTGTAATGATTCAGTACAGGTGGTTCACTGTGTTTTTTGCCACTCTTTTTTGCCAAACAATATCTTTGCACTCATGAACGGAAAAGCTATAATTCTGCTGCTATCTGAATTTAAAATCACACTCTATAAAAACACAAGTATATCTTAAAAGTTTTAATTCACATTAGTGTAAACCAAGGTCGTGGACGTAAAAAAAAAAGAAAATCTGTCCCAAATCACTAAATTTCAAATAGTACAGTCCCGTACAAAAATATTTTCAAAAATAATTTTTTGTTAAGTTTTTACAACTAACCGTGAACTAGCACAAGAGGTTGCTCCATAAAAGTACACTTCAACAAATGTGCATATTCTTCTGTCATTTCATGTTTATGCGAGAAGAAACCAAGACGTACACGTTGATTAAACGTTGGGTCATCCGCACCATAAACAGTGGAAACTGTATGCAAAGGGGGACAATGAAAATCAAAATAACAAGACTAACTCAACACTCTTTGACTTCGGTATCAACCATCGTCTATTAGGTTTGTGGAATCATTTATCTACACATCTCACTCAAGGTTGTATTTCACTTCTTTACAGATGTGGAAAAAATTCTTTGCTATCTACGCAGAGGGGTTTGTACAGTTGCAAGGAGCCATCCCTGGACCTCAGATCCCACATAGTCCATTTCACAACTGGCAAAACTATGTTCAATCTTAATGGAGTAACTTAATGATAGCTTAACAGAGAAAATAATATTGATCCCAATGAATAGTCTGGGTCACCAATGTGTGTGTGTGTGTGTGTGTTTTATCCCCTCAAAAACATCAATATAAGTCAGTTTATAATACAAGTTCATTAATATAATGCAAGTTGACAGCATGCAATGGGCTCAGACCTTTGAGTCCCCTTACTTCTGTTCACAAAAATAATCCATTTATTTTATCTTCATCAGTCTTATTTTCAGGTTGTTTGGCTTTCAAAGTTGACAATTTTAAGTCATGTGTTATTATATCAACAAGTCTCTGATTGTATACTTTATCAGGTTTCCATATATCTGATTTTCTGTTCCAGTTAAACCTTACCTCGTCCACCTAATTGTCTTGAAAGCCTTTAATTCCAGGCTTGTGAGTACTTGTGAGAAAACATAGTTACTTTACTTCCTAGATTTGCACTGCACTCAATCAGACGTCAGTAAAATTATTGCTTGTCCTTTGTCTTGCCTTCTGAAGTGAAAGAGAATTCCAGATCTTCGTGATGCGGTCTCTTTGACAAGAATGTACACTTCTGTTCCTAAACGAAGTTGTCAAAAAAAAAATCACAACTACCAAGTGTACTGCGATAATATAAAGTTGATTTGCTGAAATATTAGCAACATGCGGTGGATGATTTAGAGCTGAAGATAAAAGATGATACAAATCGAGCAGCTACCCCATGAATTACATATCTTGCTTCTTCTTTATACCAGATTTGCAGCTTTCAGTGAATTCTTTCACATGTATGGAGCCCAGCCCAGGTACATTTGGCACAGGAGGTTTACATTTGTTGCTTCTTGGATAAGGTAGTGAACATGACCTTCAATGGATAACGGTAAACCTTTCACCTTGTTTCTCGTCTTAATCACTCCATGTAGTCGCTTTTCGATATCCTGAACATGGGTTTTGGCCTAAAAAAAAAATCAACACTTCAAAAGTTGAGCAATTGTTTCCCTTTAAAATTCAACCGAGGTTTACCCACGGTTTAAATGAACAATCGCTTTTCTTTCATGGAGATTAGACTAATTGTAATTGATGTGCTTTAATCCAAAGGGTGATTACTTTAATTTGAAAAGGGAGTATCTATCACCAACTTGCTTCATAATGTCATAAAAGGGAAACAGCTCTACTCATGTCACCTCATGTTACCACAATTTACACTATCAAGAATTACTTCGAGAAAAGAATTGGCCCCTTCTATTTCTCATCCACATGCCAAGCCTCGACAACATCATCTGCAAGTACAGTGTCCATTTCCACATGTATGCTGTCAACATACAGCTCACCTCTCTCAACCCCTCCAGTTACTAAATTGCTAAGACAGTCTCATGCCCAGGACTGAAAGAGCAGAAATTTCCTCCAATTAAATATTCAGAAGATGAAAGCCTTCAATCCCCACCACATGTTCTGTTCCTTAGCCACTAACTCCATCGCTCGTATCTGTACATGACACAGATACCTTCGCAATTTTCATGATCCAACCACGTCTTTTTTAAACATTAATTTACAGGATATGGGAGTCGCTGGCTAGGTCAGCATTTATTACCCAACTCTAGTTCCCCTTGAGAAGGTGGTGAGCTTCCTTCTTGACCCGCTGCAGTCCCAGAGGTGTAGGTAAACCCACAGTACTTTTGTGAAGGGAATTCCAGGATTTTAGTCAGCAACAGTGAAGGAATGGCGATGTACCTCCAAGTCAGGATGTTGAGTGGTTTGGTGGGGCACCTCCAGGGGGTGGGTGCTCCCATGTATCTGCTGCTCTTGTCCTTCTAGGTGGTTGCAATCGTGGGTTTGGAAGGTGCTGTCCAAGGAGTCTCGGTGAGTTACTACAGTGCATCTTGTAGATGTTACACACGGCTGCCACTATTCGTCGGTGGTGGAGGGAGTGAAGGTGAGTGAAAGGGGTACCAATCAAGCAGGCTTTGTCTTGGATGGTGTTAAACTTCTTCAAATGTTGTTGGAGCTGCACTCATCCAGGCAAGTGGAGGGTATTCCAACATACTCCTGCTTCTGCCTTGTAGATTGTGGACAGGCTTTGGGGAGTCAGGATATGAGAAACTCGCTGCAAGATTCTTAACCTCTGACCTGCTGTTGCATCAGTATTTATATGGCTGGTTCAGTTCAGTTTCTGACCAACGGTAACCCCTCACTGAGTGAGGGATTCAGCAATGGTAATGTCATTGAATGCTAATGGGGTATGGTTAGGTTCTCTCACTCTGGAGATGGTCATTGCCTGGCATGACTGCTACTTGCCACTTGTCAGCATAAGCCTGGATATTGTCCAGGTATTGCTGCATATGGACTTGGACTGCTTCAGCATCTGAGGAATCGCAAATGGTGCTGAACATTGTGCAACAGCGACCACCCCCACTTCTGACTTTATGATGGGAGGAAGGTCATTGATGAAGCATCTGAAGATGGTTGGGTCCGAGATACTGCCCTGAGGAATTCCTGCAGTGATGTTCTGGACCCGAGATGATTGACCTCCAAGCACTACGGTCTTCTTTTGTGCTAGGTATAACTCCAACCAGCGGAGAGTTTTCCCCCTGATTCTAGTGGACTCGAGTTTTGCTAGTTCTCATGCCACACTCATCAAATGCTGCCTTTGATGTCAAGGGCAGTCATTCTGACCTCACCTGTGGAGTTCAGCTCCTTTGTCCATGTTTGAAACAAGGCTGTAATGAGGTCAGGAACTGAATGACCCTGGCGGAACCCAAACTGAGCAGCTAATTGCTTAAATGCTGCTTGATGGGCTGTTGATGACCCCTTCCATGTCTTTGCAGATGATCGAGAGTAGACCAATGGGGTAATAACTGGTCAGATTGGATTAGTCCTGTTTCTTGAGTACAGGACATACATGGAAATTTTCCACATTGCCAGGTAGATGCCAGTGTTGTTGCTGTACTTGAACAGCTTGGCTGGGGGTGTGGAAGTTCTGGAGGTCAAGTCTTCAGTAGTATTGTCAGGGTCCATAACCTTTGCGGTATCCAGTGCCTTCAGCCGTTTCTTGATATCACGTAGAGGAAATTGAAATGGCTGAAGACTGACTTCTGTGTTGATGGAGGTCTTTGGGGCAGGTTAAGCTGCATCATCCACTGGTCACTTGTGGCTGAAAATTGTTGTGAATGCTTCAGCCTCATCTTTTGTGCCAATGTGTTGGGCACCTCCATTACTGAGGATGCGGAAGGTGATATCAATTATCCACCACCATTCCTGACTGGATCTGACAGGACTACAGAGCATAGATCTGATCTACTGGTTCTGGAATTTCTTAGCTCTGTCTATTATTTGCTGCTTATGTTGTTTGGCGTAGTCCTGTGTTGTAGCTTCACGAGGTTGACACCCACATTTTAGGTATGTCTGGTGTTGCTCCTGCCATGCTCTCCTGCAGTTTTCATTGAACTAGGATTGATTGATCTACTGGCTTGGTGGTCATGATAGAGTGAGGGATATGCTGGGCCATAAGGTTGCAGAATGCTTTTGAGTACAATTCTGTTGCTGCTGATGACCCACAGCTTCTCATGGATGCCCAGTCTTGAGTTGCTAGACCTATTCAAGTTTATCATAACGAAGACTGCCCATTCCACCAACTTCAGCTGACCTGACCCCAGTCTGAGCTCATCTATTGCTGAAATCCTTATCCATGCCTTTTGTTACCTCTAGACTTGGCTATTCCATTGCACTCATGGTCACCCTCCCACATTCTATCCTCTCTAAACTAGAGGTCATTGAAAACTCTGCTACTCACATTCAAAGTCACACCGTCCTATTCACCCATCCTCCTGTTCTGATGGATATCCATTGGCTCCCAGTTAAGTCTTTCCTCAATTTTAAAAATTCTCATCCTTGTTTTCAAATCCTCCCATGACCTCGCCCTGCCCTATTTTTGTAATCTCTCCCAGCTCTAATTTGCTCCAAGTTTGGCCTCTTGAGCATCCCCAATTTTAATCATTCCAGAGTGACTGCCAAGGCCCTAAGCTCTGAAATTCCCACCCCAACCTCTCTTCACTCCTTCAAACCACTTCTTAAAGCCTACCTTGATGATCAGCGAGAATATCTCTTAATGTAGCTTGGTGTCAAATTTTGTTTGTTAACACCCATGTCAAGTGCCTTGGGATTATGTTGCTCTCTGAGAAATACATAAATTGTTGTCCTATAGTTGTATCAATGAAATAGAGAAGGGGAAGAAAACTTGCAGTGCATTCAATTTTGTAGATTAAAAATCTAATTTTACATGAGGGATGCTGTCTGCTCTCATCTGAGCATAACTGTAAAAATGGTCCAACACATTTAAATCAAAGTCCCAGCTACCTTTATCTGAACAAAATAGGCCGTCTCTGCAGTTAGGAGTGTTGGATAAAAATGGGTGTGTAGAACAGAGGCAAAGATAAATAGATTAGTAGGGGGAATATGTCAGAGCTCTAAATCTTTTTTCACTGACCTTTTCATTGATTACCTCCCCAGTTTCATTGGGTTGCACTTTTGCACTTCCTTTTACTGGCTTGCTCCACTCCACCAGTGGGTCATGGAGAAAGGTTTTCAAAACACTGTAAGACAAATAAATGTTTGCTCTGACAATAAGGATAGCAATGAAACTGAAAAAAGTTAAGTCAATCAATTTTATAATGACACCTTAAATAAATATATTTGAAATAATTCCAACTATAACTAAGATCTAATGCTTTACCTCATTAAAGGTTCTCGTTGATCACGCATTAATCTCAATGTCACTTCACAGGCTCGGCGAAACAAACCTTCTGTTCCCATTGGGCCCATGGCATGGGCCATATTGTGGGTTAGACGAAAAGGGACAACTTCTGGAACATCAAAGGTCTCCCCCTAAGAAAATGAGAAGATTTTTTCAACTACAGAACATTCACAAGCTCCTGCAATGCTCCCGTGAAACCTGGCGCAAGCAGGAGGATCAGCATCTCATCTTCCAGGTAGGCACTTTGCAGCCTATGGGACTCAACATTGAGCTTGACAGCTTTAGAATGTAACCTTTCTCCTCCATCTTAAATCCCTTTTTAAAAATATTCCCTTCATGTATTTCACCCCCCCCTCCCTCCCCGCCACCTCCACCCCACCTCACTCCCACACTAGCCCACCTGTCTTGTTCTTGAAGTGGCTACTTTTTGTTGTGATCTCTCAGATACACTTTAATATCTAACACATTCTTCCTCTCTTTAGTTCTGACGAAGAGCCAAAAGGATTCTAAACGTTAATTCTGCTTTCTCTCCTTACAGATGCTGCCAGACCTGCTGAACTGAGAGATTTTTTTCGTTGACTAAGCAACAAGTTGGTGATCCCCAAAACATGGGACAGGCAATGGCAAAACAGAGGTTTGCAAATCAATCTACTTTAAAACTACAATGGGAAACTGGTTTAGACATCAACTGTTTAATCTGCAGAGAATGTGCTGCGTGTGTCATTCTAGTCAAGTGCACCCTAAATGTTTTGGAGAAGGGTGCCCAGATGTTGCAGCTGTATTGATGGCAGAACTTTCAGCATTCGCTACCATTACAACTATGAAATAGATAGTGACTATGCCATCCACACATGCGCAGCTAAATATGGAAATCCAGAAGTTGTTGTAATTCCACACGCTATGCTGAAGTTCCCGCAGATGGAAATCTTACAAAATCGCTTGAATTAGTGCAAACTTTAATTTTTCTGCTATTAGTCTCGCTGAGAAAACTACAGAAAAATTAACACCATGTTAATTGAAGTGTAACTATTTTTAATGGTGTACGAAGATCAAATTTGTTGTTGAACAGCATCTCTGATCCTGAAAAGCGATGTCAAATATTATTATAATAGAACTTTCCAAATTTAATTTTTGTTTTAAGCTGATCATCTTACAGCTTCTACCTGCATCCCTCATGTATGTCCCAGTCTTTATTTTGTTATCTGTAAAGTGATTGAAAAGTAGATATTAAAGTGTTTCTAAACTTTCTGGTTTGCTAACTGTGAGAATTCTTTGATGTGATTGGCTGCTTAGTTTGTTTGATTACATCTTTGATGTTGGAAATCCCTGGAGGTGCCACAATCAATGTGCCACCCTGAAAGCAACACCACAGAGATTACTAGATCTTTGTAAGCAGCTTTCTTTGAAGTCAGCAGCAAGCATCACCGCTGAGTGTGAAATCCATGCCAATCACTTTTAAAACAACAGCCAAAATGTGATTTTTAAAGTACCTTTAGTGTCGTAAAACATCTCAAAGCATGTCATAGGAGCATTAGCATAAAATGTGGACACCAAGCCAGATATTCGGACAGCTGATCATGGAACAAAGGCCTGTAGAATCATGGTTGACTCTATATATTTTGCATTTCTTAAGTCGCTGGACCACATCTCTACCAGACCAGATTTTACTAATGCAGAAACACACTCCTAAACAATGCAAGCGAAATTCAATGCATAATTTATCCACCAAAAGAGCACCAACTGAAGGATGGCAAAGTCAATACCACTGCTGTTTCAAACCTCTCATCCACAATATAGAACGTCTCTATGCAGCCAGAAGTAGATTAAATGTGTAAAGGCTTGACCACACAGGTCACTGGTGCCTGAAACTGAAATCTTGCTGAGAAAAGTCGATCAGTGATAGAATTTTTAGTTCATACCAGTTCATACACTTTGGCTGTTTACAATTAGAAATAGGAAATAAAGTATATGTATGCTCCCACTAGAAGATGAATGCTGGAAACTGAGTTACCTTATTGAAAAGACAGTTGAAGTCCACATGAACACATTCGCCTGTTAAAGAATCAAACAAAATGTTTTCTCCATGGCGATCACCGAGACCCAGAATGTAGCCAACCATTGACATCACAGCAACAGAACGGCAGTAGGCTGATCTACTACTATACCTGATTGGAAGGAATTAGAAGATTGAAGTTTCAAAATAACAGAACATATCTATCAGAAAGCATATGATTAGTGGCACAAGTTAGAATTAAGTACATTATGAAATGTTAATTACTAACCATACAGCCATTTTTGTGACTATCAAATGAGCAATTATCCCATTATCCTCACTGCAAACATACAGTAATTAATCCATTATTTCTGACCTCACCCTTGCCGTCTTAAATTTTATCTTTACTGTGATTGATTCTTAAAACCAAACTAACAATTGCTTTGACTTTCATGGCAACTGAATGATGATCACATTAAATACCCATTCCACTTTACCAACCCAACCCAAACCAACCTACTCCCATAGGCCTCATAAAATGCTCTAAAGGAGTTACCTAAAAATGAGGGTAAAACATTGCTAAACAGATATCTTCAATCCCTTAACATTGTAGTTCGGAAAGCAGAATCCCATGTTATCAAATTTAAGAAACTGACCATGAAGTTGGATCAGGGAAAGTCCGAAGGAACCATTCATGGAAGACAGCAGGGTGACGTGGCAGCAGCTGCTGTTGAAAGACAGATAATTTCTCCTCCAAAGGTGCTTGCTTTGGCAGCATGCACTGACGCAACTCTTTACCAATCATGTAAACACCTGTCATAGAACACATGCAAAACTTAGAATACCAGGAGCCAAACAAAACAAAATCCAATGTGCAAAATATGTACATTAATGAGCTGAGCGTTATATTTGAAGAGATAGTCAAGACCATAAAGACATAGGAATAGAAGTAGGCCATTTGGTTCATCGAGTCTGCTCCACCATTCAATGAGATCATGTGAAATAATAATCCTCATCACTTTCCTGCCTTACCCCCGTAACCCTTGGTTCCTTTACTGATTAAAAATCTGTCTATCTCAGTCTTGAACATACCCAACGACCCAACATCTTTAGTCCTCTACGGTGAAGAATTTAACAGATTCACTACCTTTTGAGAGAAGAAATGAGGATTTTCCTTTATTTTACCCGCCAGTATGCTTTCATGTCCCCTTTTCGTTCTCCTAATTTAATTTTTAAGTTCCCTTTTGAACATTCTATTAACCTTTAGAGCTCTCGATATCTCCAGGTGTTGATAAAAAGTCAGCCTTTTGTATCCTATCCCTCTGTTTTTGAACCAAGGGTGCCATATGTTTGGGGAGACGACGGCACAGTGGTAATGTCGCTGGACAGGTAATACAGAGGGCTGGCCTAGTGCTCTGGGGACACGGGTTCAAATCACAGCTGCTGGTGGAATTTGAATTCAATCAAAAACTGAAATTGAAAGTGATCTCAGTAATGGTGACCATGAAACTATCACTGATCGTCATAAAACAAGTCATCTGGCTCACGTCCTTGAGGGAAAGATATCTGCTGTCCTCACCTGGTCTGGCCTACATGTGACTCCAGATCCACAGTAACGTGGTTGCTGCTAACTGTCCTCTGAAAGGGCCTAGCAAACCGCTCAGTTCAAGGGTGATTAGGGATGGGCAACAAATGCTGGCCCAGCCAGCAACACCCACTTCCAGGAAAGAATTAATTTAATTTAAAAAAAATTAAACTCCTGCCCCCTCCCTTTAATATTGTGCTATTCAGCTTATATCAACACTTATTGTCACTCTTAGCAGAAAAACTAATTTTAACATATAAAGCATATAATTTGCAATATGTATATTGTATTCTCCGTGTTTCACAGCACATTTGGATTACAATTTATCAACAGCTTCTATTTATTGGAACTTCAACAACATGCATTTATGATATGTTCAATCCTTGCCTTTTTCTTTGTACAGCTTATTCAGAATGTGTCTTAAGCCAGCAGTGTTGTTAACCCACTCAACCAGACCGCATTCTTCATTCAGAGGAATGACTGCGTATGTTCTGATGTGAAGCTCTCTTCTGCGAGACTCTGCATCTTTTCTTAAACACTGTCAAACATCAAAGTGTCCAGAAAGCTCATTAATCAATGAAGTGCAAATAATAATGTGATTATTATTATAAGTTTCAGGGAAATGATGGCAAGTCATATCACTGTACAGGTAATCCTGATGCCCAGGCTAATGCTCTGGGGACATGGGTTCAAGTCCCAAGGCAGCAGATGGAATTTAATCAGAAGGTGGAAAAAGCTGGAATTGAAAGTTAGTCTCAGTAATGATGACCATGCCAACTCTCGTTAGTCGTCATAAAAACCCGTTTGGTTCACTAATGGTCTTTAGGGAAGGAAATCTGCCATCCTTACTTAGCCTGGCACACGTGACTCCAGACCCACAACAATGTGGTTGACTCTTAACTGCCCTCTGAAGTGGCCCAGTCACTTTAAGGGCAATTATGGATGAGCAACAACCTTGTCAGTGAGACGAATATCCCGTGGAAGTACAAAGAGAAAAATTTATAGTCATTGTTCAGTCTGCTACGATTGAAACAGTCGGCTGCAATAATTTTGAAATCAAAGATAAAAGCAGAGATTTTCAAACTTTTCTGTGTCAGGGACTCTGTTGAATCAGGGAGTGCTCCTGACGCTGTGAACTCAACGACTGAATATTGTTCACATAAAGGAAAACAGTGCTAACCATATGGAAAACATTTAAAAAAAAATTTGTACATAGCAACAGTAGTAACATTCTTGAACGTTAACAAATACAGAAATCAGATGATGGGAGTGTGTAAACCTCTGTAAAACAGTATGCAATCGGGTAGTTTGGTTCAAGTGCAGTTTACTCTTTTATATACTCAACCCAATTTATTAAATTTCCAGGAATTAACCAAAAATTTATAAACCGTCCAAGGAGATAAAGCTATGAAGTCTCTCCTTTATAAACCCCACCCGAGATAACAAAGCCTGAGCAAATTGACCTAATCTTATAACCCTGGCCAATTACATTTGACAGTTAACACCCTCAGCAAACTCCCAAGTAAGCTCCAAAGCGGCAAGCCTGGTAGGGAAGCTGGCAATTTATTTATGTAAATATAGAAGATTTTTAGACCACTGCATTTACACAAATCAACTTCCACAGAACTTGAGTATTATATTAAAAAAAGCTACATGTTATGAAATTCAATGTATAACATGCCCAAACTACAAACCACATCCTTATTTGTAAACACAAAATAATCCACAATTAAATAATGATTAGCCTATTTTATTTGGATGGCTTCAAAGTTCATACACTAATCTTTTTTCCAATGAAGGGGCAATTTAGCGTGACCAATCCACCTAACCTGCACATCTTTGGATTGAGGGGGCGAAACCCATGCAAACACGGGGAGAATGTGCAAACTTCACACAGACAGTGACCCAGAGCTGGGATCGAACCAGGGACCTCGGCACCGTGAGGCAGAAGTGCGAACCACTGCGTCACCATGCTGCCTGTTCATACACTAATCATGTTAAGAATTTGCTAAACACTGCGTGAAAATATAATTTAGCATCTGAACACTTAACAGGATTTCCAAATGTGCATTAATTTAAACATACAAGTTGCTTCAACTTTCCAATGGCCATGTTAACTTTTCAAATACTACACCTTATTAATTAACGAGTTAAATTCCATGAGTCGACAATCCTTCCTCAGGTCGTCTTTTGGTTTACACATCATAATATAGGATTTTCCATCAGAACCCTTCAGATTGATTTTCTTTGGCTTCTGAAGAGAGGCTAAAATCTCAACCTGGCACAAGGGAAGATGAAAACATCTGGATGCAGTATTCAATCTTCATGTATTACAATACAAGTAATAATACTTGTCGTGTGCAAGTCATCATATATCAATTGTTGGTATGTGAAAAACTTTCGTCTATCAAAGTTTTGACAGATTTCCGAGGCCCTAGGGATAAACTGCATAAGATTAAAGATGCACCTTTTAACCCACCTCTTGAACCAATATTCTGGTCACTTTTCCCAACATTTACGGAGATTTACATAGAGTCTACAGCACAGAAACAGATCATTTGGTCTAACAAATCAATACTGGTGTTTATGCTCAATACAAGCCTCTTCTAACCCTCTTCATCGACCTTGATCAGCATTGCCTTCTGTTTCTTCCTCTTTTCTATGCTTATTTAGCTTCTCTTTAAATGTATCTACACGACTTGTCTCAACCACTACTCTGGTAGCGGGATCCACATTCTTACCACCATTTGGGTAAAATCAGTTTCTTCTGAATTTTCTATGGATTTTTTGCTGGCCATTTGCATTATGTCTCTAGTTTTGTTCTCCCCTACAAGTTGGAAAATATCTGATCATTATCCTTTATAACAGTAAAGACCTCTATTAGGTCATCCCTTAGCTTTCACTTTTCGTGAGAAAATAATTCTAGCCTAATCACCCTTTCCTGATAAATGTATCCACAAGTTCTGGTATCATTCTTTCTGCACTTTCTCTACATCCTTTTTAAAAATATGGAGTCCAGATTCTTTTTTGGTTCGGTCCATTTTTAAAATCTAGTTACATCTCTCTGAAGCACCTGGGGAATTTTTATTTGATTGCAGATGGTATACAAGTGTGGTTTTGTTGTTAGATTTAATTTACCACAATGACTTGCATTTACGAATAAACCAGAATCCAGAAGAATCCAGAGAAGTGGTGCAGGCATTGAAAAGAAAAGCTTTGGAGACATTTTTGAAGATAATTCTATTCAGAGACAAGGAGCCTGGAAAGTAAATTCCAAAGTGCAGCAGTGGCAGCCAAAGTCTGCTTTTACATGTTTACAATAAAAATTCTTGATATATCAATAATGTTTTGGCCAAACAAGACCCCGAGGGTAAGGAGGGGGTTTCTGGAGCGTAGTAGAGATAGAGGAGGGCTGGCGTTGCCGAATCTGTGTGGCTACTATTGGGCAGCCAACGTGGCGATGATTCGTAAGTGGGTGATGGAGGGAGAGGGGGCGGCATGGAAGAGGCTGGAGATGGCGTCCTGCAAAGGAACGAGCCTGGGGGTGCTGGTGACGGCACCGCTGCCGCTCTCGCCGACAAGGTACACCACGAGTCCGGTGGTGGCGGCAACGCTAAAGATCTGGGGGCAGTGGAGACGACACAAGGATGCGATGGGAGCCTCGGTGTGGTCCCCGATCAGAGATAACCATCGGTTTGTCCCAGGAAGGATGGACGGCGGGTTTCAGAGCTGGCATCGGGCAGGGATTTGAAGAATGGGGGACCTGTTCATCGATGGGACGTTTGCGAGCTATGGGGCGCTGGAGGAAAAGTTTGGGCAACCCCCGGGAAACGCTTTCAGGTACATGCAAGTGAGGGCGTTTGTGAGGGAATTCCCGTTGCGCCCGGCACAGGGGATTCAGGACAGGGTGATTTCGGGTGTATGGGTTGGAGAGGGCAAGGTGTCGGTGATATATCAGGAGATGAAAGAGGAGGAGGCGGCTCTGGTAGAGGAGCTGAACGGCAAATGGGAGGAGGAGTTGGGGGAGGAGATTGAAGAGGGTCTGTGGGGTGATGCCTTAAGAAGGGTTAATTCCTCTTCCTCGTGTGCCAGGCTCAGCCTGATACAGTTTAAGGTTATTCACAGAGCGCATATGACAGGGGCGAGGCGGAGTAGGTTCTTTGGGGTGCTCAGGAAGCCCGGCGAATCACGCCCATATGTTCTGGTCGTGCCCGGCACTGGATGGGTTCTGGAGGGGTGTTGCGAGGACTATGTCTAAGGTGGTGAAAGTCCAGGTCAAGCCAAGTTGGGGGCTAGCACTATTTGGAGTGGCGGATGAGCCGGGAGTGCAGGAGGCGAAAGAGGCCGGTATCCTGGCCTTTGCGTCCCTGGTAGCCCAGCGGAGGATCTTGCTAATGTGGAAAGACGCGAAGCCCCCCAGTGTGGAAGCCTGGATAAACGACATGGCAGGGTTCATCAAGCTAGAGAGGATTAAGTTTGCCTTGAGAGGGTCTGCGCAGGGATTCTTCAGGCGGTGGCAACCGTTCCTAGACTATCTCACGGAGCTTTAGATGGAGGTTGGTCAGCAGCAGCAACCCAGGGAGGGAGGGGGGGTAGAAGGGTGGGCGGGGAAAGGGTTTTTTCCTAGGGGCACTTGAGAAAGGAAAAACATAAACATATGGGAAAGTCAATATGTGCGGGAGGAACCTATTGTACAAAGTTCTGTATTATGTTGGATTGATATGTATATGTCTTGCTCTGTGACTTTGCTTTTCTTTTTGTTATGGGGGGGGGTTTGAATGGTTGAAAATTTTTGTTGAAAAATTCTGAATAAACATACTAAAAAAAATTTTTTTTAAATGTTTTGGCAACACTCCCTGCCTTACTTCATTAGCAGATCAAAAGTCACTCGCATATTCAGTGTCACGGTGCCAGGAGAATCATAGAATCATAGAATTTACAGTGCAGAAGGAGGCCATTCGGCCCATCGAGTCTGCACCGGCTCTTGGAAAGAGCACCCTACCCAAAGTCAACACCTCCACCCTATCCCCATAACCCAGTAACCCCACCCAACACCAAGGGCAATTTTGGATACTAAGGGCAATTTATCACGGCCAATCCACCTAACCTGCACATCTTTGGACTGTGGGAGGAAACCGGAGCACCCGGAGGAAACCCACGCACACACAGGGAGGACGTGCAGACTCCTCACAGACAGTGACCCAAGCCGGAATCGAACCTGGGACCCTGGAGCTGTGAAGCAATTGTGCTATCCACAAGGCTACCGTGCTGCCAAGTTGTTTGTGGGTATTACTGCAAGCAACGTCGGTGCTAGTTAATTGATGTAGTGCGCAAACGACCATTAATCTGATTCCGGTTGTAGAATGCTGGTGACTTGTTGCACCCAATCCAATCAAAGGTTTGCACCAACATCAAAGCAACCACGACAGATGAGAGACATGAGAAAGTGTTCATGCGACAACTGCAGCCAAGTTAGGTACTGTGTGTGTGGATGAAAAATAAAGCTGAATGCAAAATTAATTTTAAGCTCACAGAGCAATTTCCACAGCTGGTAGTTGCACTAAAATGGAAAGGAAAGCAAAGCTTTATTCATGTGAAAGACAAGATAATCTAAAACCTTGGGTTTGCATGAGTTTATAGTTGAGGCAGCAGTGACTGGCTTCACAATTTGAAGAGATGGCATGGTGTTTTGAATGACAGCAAAACCAACATTGTCACATACAACTGAGTTTCTGGCAAACTGAGCACCGCATATGTTTACAAGTAAAGGATGCTTTTAGTATAGATGGGATTGGTCCATTTTACCAATTGTTCCCAAACTAAAGGCTTAAAAGGGACAAATGTGTGAAACAGCTATGTGTCAAGAATGCGCAAGGTACCAATGCCACCCAACAGCAACATGGAGATGTAGATGATAGAACTTTTCAGAGTGGATTTGGCATTGCAATGAGTTCATGGCAATACAGAAGAGAAATGTTCTCCCCATGCAGCTTTGAGGTATGCTGAAGCAACAAAGGTAGTCAGTACGAAGGTTAATATCGTGAAACTGGAGCAAGTAAAATAGAAGCGTTACCATGTCATCAAAACCAGCAATGTAGGCCCAGTGACCAGGGAAAGGGTCATGGTTTGCATGAGTGCCTGCAGTTGATGGCAGGGTGGGAGTCATCACAGATTGCAAAGGAATGAGGATTTCACTGAAAGCAGATTCTTCCACCAGCCTTTTGAGCAATTTGAAGTGAACGCTCATGCTTAAAGTTGTGGTATTTCCATCCACCTACAAACAGAAACACTAGTTAAGGAAAACCACAACAAAATTGTTTTCACAGTGCTGAACATTTTTAAGATATGTTGCAAAATGTGAACCTTTTAATTACTCAGCAAAAAATTCTAACTTGAGCAAATTTAGAGGCTACAATGTCACTGTTAAAGATTAAAATTAAGAACATAGACATAGGAGTAGGCCACTTAATCCCCCTCTGCCCCCAACCAGTTCTAGCATTCAATAAAAACATGGCTAATTTGAAGCCTAACTGCATGTAATTAACTGCCTTTGTCCCATAACCTTTGGTAACTTTGCCCAACAAAACTTTATCAATCTCATGTTCATAATTAACAACTGCTCTAGCATCAATTGCTATTTCTGGAAAACAGTTCCAACCTTCTTAATAATCTTTATTATTGTCCGGTGGCAGCATGCAGGAGGAGGTCACACATTGGATGGCTCCTGCTCGAGGCTTGATTTTTTAGAATTTAATGCCCAGTCCCAGGGGCAATTTTGGTTAAATAAGTGCAGGAAGAAAGATGTCCAAAGCCCAAAGGAAAGCTGCCGTGAAGAAGGGGGTGAGTGAAGGTTCGCCGTCCAGTGGAAGGCTTGGTTCAGCAACTGGAAGGAAGGCTGAGGCTGGGTCGCTGCGTGGGGCCGAGGTGATGATTGTGGAACTTGAAAAACAGTTCGCAAAGCTCATGGAGGTGATGAGGAAGGAGATGATGGCAGTATTGAAGGTGCTGGTCGAGGGGGCGATTGCCCCAATGAAGGCCACGGTGCTGAGGGCATCGGCCTAGGTGCGGGAGCAGGGTGAGAAGCTGAAGGGAGTGGAAGAGGCCTTGTCAGAACACAGTGATCAAATCACCTCGATGCGTGAGGAGCGGCAGAGGGTGATGGAGGCCAACAAGGGTCTGCAAGCCAAAGTAGAGGACATGGAAAACAGATCTAGGCGGCAAAATCTGAGGATCGTGGGCCTGCCCGAAGGGGTGGAGGGTCCGAGGCCGACGGAGTATTTTGCCAAGATGTTGGCAGAGCTGTTGGGGGAGGAAGATCGCTCTCGGTACGAACTGGATGGGGCACATAGGGCGTGGAGGCCTAAACTAAAGGTGAATGAGCCGCCAAGAGCAGTGATTATTTGATTCCGTAGGTACCGCGTAAAGGAGAAGGTCCCGAGTTGGGCAAAGCAGAAACCGAAGGTGAAGTGAGCTGAAGCTGGTGTACGTATATACCAGGACTTTACTGTGGAGTTGGTGAGGAGACGGGCGGCCTTCGGTCAAGTCAAGACAGCACTGTATAACAGCAGGGTGCGGTTCAGCCTAGTGTACCCAGCTAAGTTGAGGGTGACCTACAACTCCAAAGACTTTTATTTCGAGACTGTGGAAGCGGCGGAGACGTTTGTGAAGGCAGAAGGACTGGGGCAGAAGTAAGAAATGAGACTGAGGATTGGTCTTGGACTGAGGCTAGGGGGTGTGGAGGAGTGTATGTAGTTCTATTTTTCACTGCACGTTGTCAGATGTGCTAAATGAGTTGACGTTGCCTCTTTGGACTAGGTAAGAGTCTTTTCTTTCGCAATGATGGTTCTTTGGGGTTTGTGTGTTTACACTGGGGTTGTGTGTTGAAGGGTATTTCTTTGTTTTCCTGGGACTGGGCGGGGGAGGGAGGGGATTGAAGCCTGGGCAGGGGCCTCCACACTGGCTAGCTCAAGTTGGCCAGTGAATGGGAGTGTGGTGGTGGTAGAAATGCAACAGGGCGGGCCCAGCCCAGTGGGCAGGGCCTGGAATTATGAGGATGGTGGTTAGGAGTGGAGGGAGGGAGGGTGAGAGAGGTTAGGATAGTTACGTGGAATGTGAGGGGTTTGTTGGAGGGAAGTTTTTTCTGGGTCATCTCGGGGGTAGTGCTCGTGAACTTGGAACCAGGGCCCCTAGAAGCCTTTTTCAGGGGTTCGGACAGGCTCGGGTGGCAGGCGGGTGTGGGGGCAGATGTTGTTAGCCTTTGCCTTGCTGATTGCCTGGAGGCGGGTCCTGTTGGGGTGGAGGTTAGCTTCTCCATCCTGTGACACGGCTTGGTGGGGAGGGGACCTACTTGAATTTCTTGGACTCTCAGGAAGGTGAAATCTCAGTTGAAGGGGCTAAGGAAGGGTTTCACAATTCATGGGGGCTGTTTATTATGCACTTCCAAGAATTGGTTGCCATTGAACATTAGGGAGGGGGGAAGGGGGGTTGGCAGTATTGTTGTCTTTGGTTACACTGTTTACGGATTGTTAATGTGTGTGTTTTTTTTAAAACCTGGAATGTATGGGTGGATGTTTTGGTCTGTATATTAAGCAGGAGCGGTTTGTTTGGGAGGGGGGGGGATTATTACTGTATTTGTTTTTTTCTTTTTTTTTCTTTGGTTGTTCATTGATGAAAATGTGGAGAATATAAAGATTTTTTAAAATAATCTTTATTATTGTCACAAGTAGGCTTACATTAACACTGCAATGAAGTTACTGTGAAAATCCCCTCGTCGCCACACTATGGCGCCTATTCGGGTACACTGAGGGAATTTCAGAATGTTCAATTCCATCTTTGTGGGAAGAAACACTTCCTAGCTTCAACCCTGTGATGTCTGGGTCTAATATTTTGAACTCACCAATGAGCAGAAATTGTTTCTCCCAATCTACCCCACCTGTTCCTTTTACTATCTTGGAAACTTTGATGAAATCATCTCATATCTTTCTAAATTCTACTTTGTGAAATCACTTCTTGTAATTTAGGGCAGTAATTTTTAGGGCAGCAGGGTAGCATTGTGGATAGCACAATTGCTTCACAGCTCCAGGGTCCCAGGTTCGATTCCGGCTTGGGTCACTGACTGTGCGGAGTCTGCACATCCTCCCCGTGTGTGCGTGGGTTTCCTCCGGGTGCTCCGGTTTCCTCCCACAGTCCAACGGTGAGCAGGTTAGGTGGATTGGCCATGATAAATTGCCCTTAGTGTCCAAAATTGCCCTTAGTGTTGGGTGGGGTTACTGGGTTATGGGGATCGGGTGGAGGTGTTGACCTTGGGTAGGGTGCTCTTTCCAAGAGCCGGTGCAGACTCGATGGGCCGAATGGCCTCCTTCTGCACTGTAAATTCTATGAAACCCTTGGAGACCCGGTATAATTTTCCAAAATCAATGTTGCGCTCCCTCCAAGGCCATTTTTTCCCCACCTAAGGTATGGTGCTCAGAACCACTCACAATATTCCAGATTTGATCTGACCATGGCCTTGACTAGCTTGAAGAATGACTTCTATCCCCTTCTATTATAGTCTGCTAGATATATAGGTCAATATGAATTAAATATAAATTGGCATCGGTTGCAACTTGTCTCAGGGCGTGATGCAGATTTGAGGCTACTATCAGATCAGTCATGATCTTACTGAATGGCGGAGCAGGCTCGAGAGGCTGGATGGCCTATTCCTACTCCTTGTTCATATGTCCTGTTCTCCCTTGCTCTGGCAACAGGACAGTCAGAACATAATCTAACCTAACTTCCACTAGGTAAAACAAGATAATGGTAAAGAGATTCAACATCATCAACTAAAACTCTGTTTAATTGTCATCCCATACAATACCTGACATTTTAGAAAACTAAAATTCCAATTAGAAACTGACAAAAACTTTAATGAATTTCTGCCAAATAATTACATTATTTCAAGTATAAAAACACACGTTTCTGAGTTTTTATTTCATGGGTGTGCGCAAAGACATCGTGACTCCATCAAAGGGTGGAGAAGATTCAACATATGGTTTAGGCCTTGTGCACGGTTATGTGAGAAACAATATATATAATGAAAATAGTAACAATGCCCATACTTACAACTCCCTCTCCTCCTGATTGAAGAGCTGAGATTTTTTTTTAAAAAGCAGAAACAGAGAAAGCTAGAAAAATTCAGCAGGTCTGGCAGCATCAATAGGAGGAGAAAACAGAGTAACCGTTTTGAGTCTGCATGACACTTCTCCGGAACTAAAGAGAGGGGAAAACGTGTTGGGTTACATGCTGTATAAGAGGGGGTGGAACAGCAGGAACAGTGATTAGTGGGAGCTGGGAGAGATGTAGCAAAACTGAAGAACAAGTGACAGATGACCCTGTGGCGGACGGGAGAGGGAGGCTTTTTTCAGAAGAACAAAAAGGGTGTTCCACCCCGCCAGCCTCTGCTTTCAAAGGATGAGGGCTTTCAAAGGGCAGCACAAGTAGCTAGCACTGTGGCTTCACAGCGACAGGGTCCCAGGTTCGATTCCCCGCTGGATCACCGTTTGTGCGGAGTCTGCACGTTCTCCCCGTGTCTGCGTGGGTTTCCTCCGGGTGCTCCAGTTTCCTCCCACATTCCAAAGACGTGCAGGTTAGGTGGATTGGCCATGCTAAATTGCCCTTAGTGTACAAAAGGGGTAGGAGGGGTTATTGGGTTACAGGAAGTGAGGGCTTAAGTGGGTCAGTGCAGACTCGATGGGCCGAATGGCCTCCTTCTGAACTGTATGTTCTATGATCCTCCGCCATTTCCACTAACTCCAGCATGATGTCACCACAAAACATATCTTCCCCTGAGCTGTGTCCGAATTCTGCAGGGACTGCTCCCTCCGTGACACCATGGTTCGCTCCTCCATCACGCCCAAACTCCTCATCCCCTTTCATCGGCACCATCCCTTACAAATGCAGAAGGTGCAACACCTGCCCTTTGACCTCCT
The DNA here is from genome assembly GCF_047496885.1 of Scyliorhinus torazame. Classification (NCBI taxonomy): domain Eukaryota; kingdom Metazoa; phylum Chordata; class Chondrichthyes; order Carcharhiniformes; family Scyliorhinidae; genus Scyliorhinus; species Scyliorhinus torazame. The sequence goes on along the minus strand of NC_092720.1, from coordinate 34,972,821 downwards.
CACCATTCAAGGCCCCAAGCACTCCATTCAGATGAAGCAACATTTCACCTGAACCTCCTTCAATTTGTTCTAGTGTATTTGCTGCTGCCAATGTAGCCTCCTCTACATTGGGAGGCTAAGCACAGACTAGGTGACTGCTTTGCGGAACACCTTCGTTTAGTACACAAGCACAGCCACAACCTTCCTATTGCTTGCCATTTCAATTCAGCACCTTGCTCTCATGCCCACATGTTTATCCTTGGGCATGCTACAATGCTGCACTAAGTCCAATGCAAACTGGAGGAGCAGCATCTCATCTTCTGGTCATACATGTTACAGCCCTCAGGACACAACACTGAGTTCAACAATTTTAGACTGTGATCGTTCTCCTCCATCTAAACATTTTTTAAATATCCCAAACATTTTTTGTTCTTCTGCAAAAATCCTCCTTCCCCCTCCCCCACTGGGCCATTCGTCACTTATTCTTAAATTTTGCTACATCTTTGCTGCAATCTCTCTCAGCTCCCACTAATCACTGGTCCCACTGTTCCACCCCCTCTTATACAGCATATGACCCAACACGTTTTCCCCTCTATTTAGTTCCGTCGAAGGGCCATGCAGGCTCAAAATGTTAATTTGGTTTTCTATCTCCACGGTTGCTGCCAGATGGGCTGCGTTTTTCCAGCTTTCCCTGTTTTTGTTTCAGTTTCCAGCACCCACGGTGTTCTGCTTTTATTTTAGCGAAAGACATTTTTGATGCTATTGTTGTCAGAGATATTTTCCACTTAAAAGTGATCTAAACTCCAAAAATGGACCAGTTCTTTAAAACATCCTTCACCATAAAGCAGTTCTTCTGAGATCAACTCCATGATCAAGTCTGCAACACAATATAACTCAGGATCCGTTGCACATTGGCCTATGTGCCTCCCAAACAGCTTAATGAAGCCACACTGTGGTATCAGGAGACATTCCCTCATGAGTATTGAGGCTCAAAATAGAAAATCAAATTAAATTGAAACCACTTCCTACAACTCAAAATATTGTAAACCGAGACATTTTAAGGGGGTGGGGTAGGGGCACAGGCAGAGGAAGGGGAAAAAATGGATTTGAAGGTGTCATCCTGTATACCATCTTCTTCCTATAAGCACACTTACTGAAAGGAATAGGGCAATATTATTCACAAATATGAATAAAGATTGGAGATAATTATTTTAAGATTCTTCAATGCTGATAACTCTATAACACTTTGACAGAACAAAAAATTGTAAAATATATACATGGATTTTATGAAATATTAAGGCATGTACCGTTTTGAGGGTGGCACAGTAATTAGCACTGCTGTCTCACGGCGCTGAGGACCCGGGTTTGATCCCAGCCCCAGGTCACTGTCCGTGTGGAGTTTGTACATTCTCCTTGTGTCTGCATGGGTCTCACCCCCACAACCCAAAGATGTGCAGAGTAGGTGGATTGGTCACGCTAAATTGCCCCTTAATTGGAAAAGTTAAAAAAAAAAAATTTTTCAAAAGGCATGTACCGTTTTGTTGCACAGTTCCAGCAACTTTTCAGTAAGACGAGTGGCATCTCCGATGAACTTGCCTAAGCAGCTCTTATCAGTGATGGCCTTCTGAAGAATTTCCTTGCACCTTGTAACTCGAGTTGCGTACGATGACTGCAAAAGACAAAGAACGTTCGTCATGTAATGTACAATGTTTATTTCATTAACAGCACGGAGAAGAAAGTGAAATTAGAGTATCATCTTGCATTTGTTTTTGATGCAGACTAGTTTTGTTTACTCAATACAGCAGCACACTAAAATTGTATAAAATCCAAAAATCCAATTCAGGAGCTATTAAATTTTTAGGTGCTATTTCGAGAAAGTTACATTTATTTATAAAGATGGTCAAATAGACATTTCAAATTATTCCTCTTTCTGACAGGGTTTCTCAAAGTAGAAAACTAAATTAAACAGAAACCACCTCCTAACTAAAGGAGGTGACCTTATTAAATATTAATTTAAAAATTAGCCATATTTTCTTGGGATTTTTTAGAAAATTTATGTACAATGTTTTTTTATGTAGTTAAACATTTGGGAATTGAACTGTTGCGACATTCACAGAATTGTAGGTTAGTTACAGCACAGCACAAAGAGGGGCCGGGCCATTCAGTTTGTTGTCTCCCTGAGGGCCCTCTGCAAGAGCCCACCAATCAGGTTCATTTCTCCGTCTTTTCCCCACATGTGGTGGATTCAAGATCGAGTCTGCAGGCCTTGGCGGTTCAACCAAAACATGGAGCTTTATTTAGAAGGTGCTAACACTACAGGCTGCGTTGTTAGACTGCCTGTTTACCCGTGCAAATGGAAAATGACGCCACGCCATCGTTCAGCTATATGGCTGTTCAGCTATATGGCTGCTTGTGAGGAAACACTAAAAACACAATGAATACACACGATTTGCTCCCCTTTTAAATCAAAGGTCCCTGACACAATAAACAGCACAGTATCAACAATCAATTAGCAACATGAACAATTAATCAACAACAAGCCAATGCGTCAGTCATTCCAGAAGCCGCATTCTGTGTGCTTGTCAGCGAACCGTGGGCATCTGCTTTTCCGTATTTGCTGCAACCTCTGGTGTCTTTGCTTTGCTTGTCACTCGTTATCTTAACCAGAGTCGATGTAGCGATATGAGATTGACTCGGTGTTTGATTCGCAATTGAGGTGCTGTTTTCCCCAATTGGTTCAGTTAGTGTCAGATTCTCGGGAAGGACCAGGTCGTCTCTTGACACAGCTGGATTTGGTCTCTCTGTTGGTTCAGCCTCTGGCAGATTGGTTCTTGTCACCAAAAGTTGATCGGCATGCCTTCTCCATATTACATCATCTCGGGTTTGTACCATGTAGGAGACCAATGGTGGCAGGAATCCAGTTTTCACTTGTGGTATAGTTTCTTGCCAGAACTTCTTGACCCTGGCAGAAAAACATGACATTTTGCCTTGTTATACCGCTGTATGAGTTGATTTTTCTTGACAATTTATTTTGTCTTTGGTGGTTTTACCAAATCGAATGCTGTTCGTAGTTGACATTTAATCATTAGCAAGACCAGAGATACTGGAGTGTTGTGTGTGCAGTATTCCTGTATGTGAGCAGGAATTGACTCAAGCGTTTAGATAATGAATCTTGTTCTCTGCTTACCTTAAACAAATATTTAATCTTCTGTATAAAACGTTCTGCCAGCCCATTTGTGGCAGGGTGATAAGGAGCAGATGGGATGTGTTGAATTCCATTCCCTTTCAAAGTAGTTTATGAACGTTTGAATTGCGGTCCATTTTCACTCACTTGTTGTTCAGGGAACTTGAATGTGCTGAAGATTTCAATCTCTCAACTTTTTTCTCCGATGACGTTGACTTCATGATGGCAACTTCAGGCCATTTCAAGTGAGCATTGACTAGAATGAGAAACATGCACCCTTCCAATGGTCCTACATAATCAACACCCTCCGTTGTCAGGCCTTCCTCTTCTGGCCTTTCCCATGGGTGCAACAGGGCCAGTGGCAGCAGGTTCTGCACTTTTGCTCAAGACTAACATATTTGCGCCTTTTCCTCTATTTCAGCACGTAGCCCTGGCCACAAAAAAAAGCTCCTATCTCCTTCATGCTTACAATACCACAGTTGCCTTTGTGTAATTGGTTTAATACGCTTTTTCTTAATAATGGTGGAATGGTAACTCTCATTCCCCGGAGGAGACAACCTGCCTGTACGGAAAACTCAGGGTTTGCTCCTGAAGACTTGCCTCGAACCACCAGGTCCAAAACCTCAGACTGTACTGGATCACTTATGGTATTACTCTTCACCTGCCCTGTAGCTACAGGAGCATTATCCACTTGGCCGTTTCCAACGAACTGCCCATCAACCAACTATTTTTAAAAAAAAATTGTTATTCAAATTTTCACAAAATATCAACAACAAAATACAGAAAGAAAAAGAACAACCCCCCCCCCCCATATACATAAATAATAAATTAACACCCTTCATCAACACAAAGGCAAAAATACACACCCACTCAAGAAAAACGAACCAACCCCCCCGCGTTGCTGCCGCTGCTGACCATCTTGTAACGTTCTGCCAGGAAGTCAAGGAACGGTTGCCACCGCCTGAAGAACCCTTGTACCGATCCCCTGAAGGCGAATTTCACCCTCGCCAATTTAATAAACACCGCCATATCGATGATCCAGGATTCCACGCTTGGGGGCCTCGCATCTTCCACTGAAGAAGAATCCTTCGCCGGGCTACCAGGGACGCAAAGGCCAGAATACCGGCCTCTTTCACCTCCTGCACTCCCGGCTCCTCTGCCACCCCAAATATTGCGAGCCTCCAGCCCGGCTTGACCCTGGAACCTACCACCCTCGACACCATCCTCGCTACACTCTTCCAAATGTCCTCCAGCGCTGGGCAAGCCCAGAACATGTGGGTGTGATTTGCTGGGCTCCCTAAGCACCTAACACACCTGTCCTCACACCCAAAGAACCGGCTTATCCTTGCCCCGGTCATGTGAGCCCTATTGCAGCACCTTAAATTGTATGAGGCTAAGCCTCGCGCAAGAGGAGGAAGCGTTCACCCTCCCCAGGGCATCCGCCCACATCCCCTCATCAATCTCCTCACCCAACTCCTCCTCCCACTTACCCATTAGCTCCTTCACCGAGGCCTCCTCCACCTCCTGCATCACCTGATATGTTGCAGAGATCCTTCCCTCTTCAACCCAGACCCCTGACAGCACCCTGTCCTGGACCCCGCATGGCAGCAACAGTGGGAACTCCACCACCGGCCGCTGAACAAACGCCCTTACCTGCATATATCTGAAGGTGTTCCCCGGGGGGAGCCCAAACTTCTCCCCCAGCTCACCCAGGCTCGCAAACTTCCCATCCACAAACAGGTCCCCCATCCTTCTAATACCTACCCTGTGCCAGCTCAGAAACCTTCCGTCCATCCTCCCCAGGGCAAACCGGTGGTTCCCCCGAATCGGGGACCACACCAAGGCCCCCACCTGCCCCCTGTGACGTCTCCATTGCCCCCAAATTTTGAGGGTAGCCGCCACCACCAAGCTCGTGGTATACCTCGTTGGAGGAAGCGGCAGCGGCGCCGTCACCAGCGCCTCCAGGCTCGTGCCCACAGGACGCCATCTCCAGCCTCTTCCATGCCACCTCATCCCCCTCCATCACCCACTTACGCACCATCACCACGTTGGCGGCCCAATAATACCCACAGAGTTTAGGCAGCCCTGCACCGCTCCAGGAACACCCTTCTCACCCTCGGGATCTTCTGCGCCACACAAACCCCATAATGCTCCTGTTAACCCGCCTGAAGAAGGCCCTAGGGATCAGGATGGGGAGGCATTGGAACAGGAACAAAAACCTCGGGAGCACCGTCATTTTAAGTCACTGCACTCTACCCGCCAGGGAGAGTGGCAGCACGTCCCACCTCTTAAACTCCTCCTCCATCTGCTCCACCAGCCTCGTGAAGTTAAGCTTATGTAGGGCCCCCCCAGCTCCTAGCCACCTGGACCCCCAGGTACCTGAAACTCCTCTCTGCCCTTTTTAGCGGGAGCTCACCAATGCCCCTCTCCTGGTCCCCCGGGTTCACTACGAACAACCTGCTCTTCCCCATATTAAGCTTGTACCCGGAGAAATCTCCAAACTCCCTAAGGATCCTCATCACTTCCGGCATTCCCCCCACCGGGTCCACCACATATAGCAGCAAATCATCCGCATAGAGCGACACCCGATGCTCCTCCACACCCCGCACCAGCCCCCTCCAGTTTCTCGACTCCCTCGACGCCATGGCCAGGGGTTCAATCGCCAGTGCAAAGAGCAGGGGGGACAGGACACACCCCTGCCTCGTCCCCCGGTGTAGCCGGAAATACTCTGACCTCCTTCTGTTCGTGGCCACACTCGCCACCAGGGCCACATACAGCAGCCTCACCCACCTGACGAACCCCTCCCCGAACCTTTTCAACACCTCTCACAGGTACCCCCACTCCACCCTATCAAAGGCCTTCTCCGCATCCATCGCCGCCACTATCTCCGCCTCCCCTTCCATCGCCGGCATCATTGTAACATTCAAGAGCCTCCGTACATTAGTATTCAACTGTCTCCCTTTCACAAACCCCGTAACAAACTATCTATTAAGGGTAGTGGGGATAGTCCATCTGCATTCCCACAAAGGTTTGACTAACGATATTTGATGGTGTATGTGTGTGCTGACAAGAGTAATGCCCACCTTCGCATTCTGCTCGATGCTAGTGATGGGATCCTGGTATGAGGTTCAAAAACTGTTGTTAGTGGACGATGGTCTGTCAATAAAGTGAATTTTGTCCCACACAGGAATTGATAGAATCATTTAATTCCAAAAATGATTCCTAGGGATTCTTTTTCTATCTGCTTTATTCAAGGTCTTTGATGCCAAGGCTTCTCTTCACCAGTGGGCATTATGTGGGAAACCCCATAAGGTGATTCGTCACATGCTAGATGCAGGGATAAATGTGGATTAAAACGTGTCAGGACTTCTGGCTTGAGTAACACCCCTTTTGGTTTGCTCAAATGCTCGCTCACATTAATCCCCCCATTTCCACTCTTTATTTTGACAAGTAAATTGTGCAAGGTTTTTGGAATAGTCGCCAGATTAGGGACAAACCTTCTGTAGTAATTTAGTCCGCCTAAGAAGGATTGAAGTTGGTTGAGACTTTAAGGTGTGGGAGCCTCGTAATGGCTTTGACTTTCGAAGGCGACTTATGCAGTCCCTTGGCATTGATGACATGACCCAGATATTCAATTGAAGTTTAGAAAATTTCACATTTGTCTTTTCAGACTCATAATCTACAATCTTCTAATCTCTGGAGAGGGGCATTGAGGTTGCAGAGATATTTTTCCTCATTCTTGGCAATAACCAAGATGTGATCTAGGTAACACTGGATTCAGTCTAATCCGTTTAAGATTTGGTCCGCAACACGTTGGAACAAAGCTGGAACTGAAGTGATGCCAAATGGCAATCTTTTGTATCGAATTAACCCTTTGGTTGTCGCAATCGTCAAGAACTGTTGTGAATCCAGATTTGGATTTGGGTTTATTGTCATGTGCACCGGATTCTGTGTACAGACCAGCCAGATCGTTCCATACATGAAAATACATAGGACATACGATAAAATATACAATGTAAATACATAGACCACAGGGTGAGCATACGGAGTGCAGTGCTACTCAGTAGAGAGGACGTGTGTGTTAGACGTTTTAGTTGCTGTGAAATGAAGAGTCTAAAGTTCTTGTTCCTTTTCACCAAACACCATTTATTTCACTTCCACAGCCTCTACATAAAACTCTTAACAACACACCACTTGCCAGAGGCCACCTGAAGCCCCTTTACATATCAGTGTCAATTAATGGATACTTAACATAAATGAGACAACTAATTGCAATGTCTCTTAACCCATTACTTAACAGTCTCCCCTTCCTTGGAGAAAAAAAAATTAGGTGAAAACAAAATTTCAAGAAACTCAAAAACACACACATGATGTCCCCCTTTTTTTTTGTTTGGACGAGAAAGAAAAAAAAAAAGTCACAGAAACAAGCGCCCTTCATTAACAATATCCAAAAGTTTCTGTGAACTCGCCCCTCTTTTCGTAAAACAGTCTGACAGTTGATAGCTCCTGTCAACTCATTTAATTTTTGTTATTTCCCCTCTGTCCAACATCTGCTTCAAACTTGCGATGTCTATCCGTAACCTCTTTTCATTGACACTTTTTGTAGAGTGCACATTTTCCCACAGGGATTTATTGTCAATGTGACAGTCAATAGATATATTACCCAAATCCCCTAATCCCAAAATTTCTGTCAATATCATACTTATATAAAAAGCCATATCCACCACCTCTACAAGGCTTAACGTCTCAGCAGCCAAAGTGCTTTTTACCACTCTCCTTATTTTCTTTGTTTCCCACACAAGTGGGAAACATTTACCATTGTTCCGCAAAAGGAAAATTATAAAACCTCCTGCGCTTGAAACCCCATCACATAAATTTGCGTAGGACGCATCACTATAAACTATGAGTTTCAAGTGCTTACGGTCACCTAAAACCAGGAACTTCAAAACACACTCCTGCATTTTTAATTTGGCCAACGTTTTATTTGCTCTTATTATGTCTTCCACTTTGGGATCATTCATTTTTGTACTCAACTAAGACATCAAAACTCACATCCGGTCTAGTCTGTCTACCTAACCAGTTCAGTTGCCCAATTAAACTTCGCATTTGCTCTTTTTCTATCTTTGAAACCAGTGCGACTTTTTGTGAAACTCGGCCACGACTAATTGCTATTGGGGTGATGCTTTCCAATTAAGATTGCTGACGTAAAGTTGCCCCTAACTTAGTCTGTCCCATTGCCAGTCCAATATATTTAAATGCACCGGAAGCCTGACTTCCAACTCTGAATTCTTTCCTCAAACCAGAGATTGCAATAGCTTCAAAAATCACTAGTCCCACCCCACAAAAAATCATCGACATGCATCACAAAAATGCCAGAAAGATTTCCTTTATAGTGCCAGTAAAACATTGCAGGATCTGCTTTCAACTGGCAACAGCCTAACTTTAACAAAACTGACCTTACCAGAAAAAACCAGACTCTAGATGCATTATTTAATCCATATACACATTTGTTCAACTTCCAGAGTACCCCTTCTGTGTTAGCTGCTTCTTTAGGAGGACGGAGAAAAATGTCTCTCTGGAGCTGATGCCCCTGCAAAAGGCAGCTTTTATATCTATAGATTTGCATTCCCATGCCTTTGTGGCTAATAGAGCCAAGAATATCTTTAAAATAACCTTTCCTGCTGTAGGTGAATCTACCCTTAAATCCTGATCTTCTAAGTTTTCTTCAAATCCCCTTGCCACAAGCCTGGCCTTTGCCTTATAAGTTCCATCCGGAAGAACCTTTTTCGTGTAAATCCATCTGTGGGATAGAGCTCTTTGTCCCCTATCCGGTACTTCCGTGTATACCCCAAATTCACTCCAACTATGCAATTCTTGCTGTTTAGCTTCTTTAATAACTTTTTCATCTAATTTATTTGAAGCCACCAAAATCTCACGCGCAAGTGGACTTCTACTCCTATTTGCATTTGTAGTCTTACTCATGTTCCGAGATCTTGACAAACTACGTCCCCTCTCCCGCCTGGTATCTCGTTCTGTACTGCTACGGTTTGATCTTTCCCTTCTGCTGTGGGATGTCCTTTCAATAGTTCTCGACCTTTTACTGCGGACCTGTTCGCTATCCGATATACTATCTGAACTGGCACTGCGTTTCTGTGCCCTCCATTTTTGAACTTCGTTTCCCCAATCCATTGTCTTGACTCCTTCCCCTGAATGCTGTACATTCAACCAATGTTTATACTTTCCAGTGACCTTCCCTGCTCTACTAATAACAGTTGCATCCTTCCATTGACTAGACCCTTCAGGCAAGTATGTCACTTTTGTACCAACTTTTGGCAGTTGCCCTTTCGGAAAATTGGCCTGTTTTAATTCACCAGAAGTGTTGTGTTTCTCCACAGAAACCCTGTCTATATCAGTTAATTGGTCCTCATAGTTCTGTAACACATGCGTACCAGATGACTCTGGTTCCTCGTCATGTCTGTCTGCTCTGTCTAAATTTGAAAATTTGTAATCTGTACCCATTATTCTTGATGAATGGACCCTAACAGTTTGATTACCATGTTGCAAAATAATTGTTTTGCCATCTATGCCTATCATCTTCCCTGGGCCTTTCCATTCATTAGAATTGTCTCTCTTATAGTATACCATGTCTCCTTGCTGACAAGCGGCATCTGATGGCCATACGTTAAGTCTTAAAGCTCTGCGAATTCTTTCAGAGACTTCTGCATCCAAAAAAGCTTTTCTACTGCTATGTAATGCATTTAAATGTTCAGCAAAACCAGAGCTAATTGTAGTCCCCTCCCAAGCTGGAGGCTGGTCATCCAAAATGGACGGAATTTTAGGATTTCTACCAAACACTAATTGATAAGGACTATAGCCCCCAACCATCTGAAATTAATTCTTTGCATGTACTGCCCATGCGAAAGCTGAATTTAGCCTGCAATTTGGTCGATCTGCCAAAATCTTCCGAAGCATGTCATCCATGACAGCATGATTTCTTTCACAGACACCATTACTAAATGGGCTTTCTGGAGCCTTATTCATAACTCTGATATTCATGTTTTCACACATATCCCTAAACTCATCATTAGCAAATTCTCCCCCATTGTCCGGAAGGAATTTTGCCGGTGGACCCATTCCTGTCCCTATCCATTTTTCCACGATTTGATCCAGAATTACTCTCTTTTCTTTACTTCGTACAATCGTTGATTGACTAAATCTGGTTGCTAAATCTACAAAATGCAAAATAAATATATTATTTGCTTTATCCCAGATCTTAAGGTCCATGGCCACAATGTCGTTAAAATCCCTGGCCAAAGGTAGGGTTACTATCGGTCGTGCTGGTGTCCTTCTGTACTTCCTAAAAACTTCACAGCGGTCACTAACCTGTTCTATCAGTTTAGTATAGTCGTCATCCCTTACCCCTGCATCCTTTAATAAATTTTTCAGCCTCCGAGGAGACGGATGTGCAAATTGCCTATGCATTTTTAATACCACAAGCTTTTTATCAGCTAAAGTCCCATTTTCAACTGCCATTCACACATCCTTAACCACTCTACTTGAAAAACTATTTGTCAGTAATGGAATACAATAGTGTCCCGACTGTGTAAATTGTAAGTCCACCATCTTTCCAAAAACTGTTGCCTTATCCTGTTCCATATCCAGTTTCATGTGTGCTTTCTTCATCGATGGTCTGCTCAGAAGCAAAGGTATCTCACTTGATACAACATCCATGCTAATGAAATGATTCACTCCGGCAATATTGCAAGGGATCACCACTCTTTTCAGTGACTTCAGACTATTATCATCCCCAAACCTGAAACTTGTGGAACTTTCAAATTCCTTAACCTTGTTTCGATTTTCAGCATTCAAAGAGTCCAGGTAACATTTTAACCAGTCAATTCCCCACACAGTAGATGTGCAGCCACTGTCCAATACAGCACAGTTGAAGGATTCTGCAACCAACACCCTCATTACCGGCGTAAAACTGCTTGTCAATAGGACAATGCCTTCTTTCTGGTCACTATCTTTTTCCTCTTCTGACTCTTCCGTGCCATGTGTCGCTTCAAACACTATCATAACGAGTTGGACAGTTGAAAGCATAATGGTATTGAGAGTCACATCGAAAACATCGATTTATCATGCCCCGTGCATTTCTGGGGTCCATCTTCCGATTGTAGGTTCTATCTGGGATTCTGTCTTCATAATTTCCTTATCTCGGTCTCCGTCTATAGTTTTGAGCCCTGTTCGTAGCCATACGATTTCGCCATCCTGTTACTAGTGTATCTTCCATATTCTGCCTTATTGCAGGCTGACCTATTTGGGTCATCAGAGCCATCGGAATCGAATGTTTCCCCAGAAGCTTTTGTCATCTGTTCGAATAAGGTATCCTTATCAGTAAACTGAACTCCTGTCAAAACCAGGAGCCCATCCATGTTGCTCACTCTAGCACAGTCAAGTAATTTAAAGGCCAACACAGACTGTGGAAATTCCAGATTGTGTTTCTGCAGCCTTTTATATAGTCTGCCAAATTCCATTGTATAGTCTTCCATGGAGATATCCTCCATTTTCCGGAACTTATCAAAATCCAACCATGCTTCATACGCACTTAACAAGTCACCTTTCTTATAAATCTTATCCATTTAATGTAATAAAGTCTCCAGACCTTCTTCTGAGTCTAACTCTTCCAATTCCAGCTCAGAAAGCACTTTGTTTCGGATTTTACTGCCATATGGCTGAGAAAGAGCCAATGCCATACCTTGTTTTCTCTTTCCCAAAGCAGTTACTTTAGTCCACATAACTACTGCACTTCTCCATTGGTCGTACGATTCCCTTTCAGAAAATAAGGGAGGATAGTCATATCCAGCCATGTATCTTTTTTTTCCCCTTCTCACTCACTCCTTGGTTTGATCAGGAAAAGTTGTATCTTTCAAACCTTCACATTTGCACAGCAACCATCCTCTGCTACCATTTGTTCGATGTTTTAGTTGCTGTGAAATGAAGAGTCTAAAGTTCTTGTTCCTTTTCACCAAACACCATTTATTTCACTTCCACAGCCTCTACATAAAACAACACACCACCTGCCAGAGGCCACCTGAAGCCCCTTTACATATCAGTATCAATTAATGGATACTTAACATAAATGAGACAACTAATTGCAATGTCTCTTAACCCATTACTTAACAGTGTGGAGAGATCAGCTCAGTCCATAGGAGGGTCATTTGGGAGTCTGGTAACATAAGAACTAGGAACAGGAGTAGGCCATCTGGCTGATCTTTGTGGACTCAGCTCCACTCTCCGGCCCGTACACCATATCCCCGAATCCCTTTATTCTTTTTCTTAAAAACGTTTAAAGAAGGAGCCTCAACTGCTTCACTGGGCAAGGAATTCCAGAGATTCACAACCCTTTGGGTGAAGAAGTTCCTCCTACACTCCGTCCTAAATCTACCTCCCTTATTTTGAGGCTGTGCCCCCTAGTTCTGCTTTCCCCGACCAGTGGAAACAACCTGCCCGCATCTATCCGATCTATTCCCTTCATAATTTTATATGTTTCAATAAGATCCCCCCGCATCCTTCTAAACTCCAATGAGTACAGTCCCAGTCTACTCAACCGCTCGTCATAATCTAATCCCCTCAACTCTGGGATCAACCTAGTGAATCTCCTCTGCACTCCCTCCAGTGCCAATATGTCCTTTCTCAGGTAAGGAGACCAAAACTGAGCACAATACTCCAGATGCGGCCTCACCAACACCCTATACAATTGCAGCATAACCTCACTAGTCTTGAACTCCATCCCTCTAGCAATGAAAGACAAAATTTGATTAGCCTTCTTAATCACCTGTTGCACCTGCACACCAACTTTTTGCGACTCGTGCGCCAGCACACCCAGGTCCCTCTGCACAGCAGCATGTTTTAACAGCTTACCGTTTAAATAATAATCCATTCTGGTGTTATTCCTCCCAAAATGGATAGCGCCAATGAAGCTGTTTTTGAACCTGTTAGTGCATGTTCTCAGACTTTTGTATCTTCCTGCCCAATGGAAGAGGTTGGAAAAGAGAATAAGCCAGGTGGGAGGGGTCTTTGATTATGCTGCCCACTTCCCCAACTTCATTAAAATCTGTCGCCAAGAGCATACTCACTGTGGGCCGCAATGGTACTCTTCTATATTTCTTACATATATCACATCTATCGCTTATCATTCCTATAAGTTGGGTGTATTCTTCATCTTTTATTTTCTAAAATAGATTTAGAGTACAGAATTATTTTTTTCCAACTCGGGGCAATTTAGCTTTGCCAATCCACCTACCCTGCACATTCTTTTGGGTTGTGGCAGTGAGACCTAAGCAATCACGGGGAAAATGTGCAAACTCCAGACGGACAGTGACCGGGGGCAGTGATCGAATCCGGGTACTCGGCGCCTTAAGGCAGCAGTGCTAACCACTGCGCCACCATGCTGTCCTTCTTTATCCCTTACACTCGCATCCCTGAGCTAAATCTTTAACCTTTGGTAAGATGTATGGGCAAATTGCCAATCAACTTTATAACACAATTAACTTTTTGTTTAATCGACTCCGGTTCTCTGGCACCAACAGTGCTTCCTTAATTTCTTTACAAGTAAAATTAGAATTCACGAATGGAAAATAGTGTCCAGACAATGTAAATTGGTAGTCCACAGTTTTTCCAAATACAATGGCCTTGTCAGTTTCCATGTCAAGTTTAATATGTGCTTTCTTCATCAATGGTCAGCTCAATAATAAAGGTATTTTGCTGGATATCATCCCTGCGAAAACATGATTCCTTCTGGCAATTTTACAAGGAATCACGATTCTTCTCAGTGATTTAAGAGTATTATCATCCCCCAAATCTGAAACTCGTGGAACTTCCAAATTCCTTAACTTTGTTCCAATCTTTTCACTTAAAGAGCCCAGATAACGTCTCAATCAGTTTATTCCACATATTGTACATGTACTTCCACTATCTGATACAGTAAAATTGAAGGACTCTGTGACCAATGCCATCCTCACCGGACTGAAACTTCTTGTTACTAAAACAATGCCTTCTCTTTGGTCAATATTTTTCTCTTCTACGTCTGAGTCTTCTTTCGCGTGTTTGATTTCAAACACCCTATTATATCGCTTAGGACAGTTTATTGCATGATGGAATTTTGAATCACACTTAAAACACCAATTGACCACACCATGGGCATTTCTGGGGTTCATTTTTCCCCAATTCATTCTACCTTCCATAATTGTTAAAGGTGTTCTGTCCTTGTTATTTTTAGTTATAAATATTCTTTTGTATTGACGCTTGTGGCGTTTCTAGATCACCTCTCCCTCCCATTAACATTGTGCTTTCCATTGTCTGTCTTATTGTTGATCGGCTCATTTGTGTCATGATGGCTGGCGGTAAGGAATGTTTTCCAAGGAACTTTGGGGCAGGGTTCTCCGACCCCCCACCGGGCCGGAGAATCGCCGTGGGGTGGCGTGAATCCCGCCCCGCCGCCGGCTGCCAGATTCTCTGGCGCCGTTTTTTTGGCGGGGGCAGGAATCGCGTCACGCCAGTCAGGGGCCGTTGGAAGTGCCCCCCCGGCAATTCACCGCCCCGCGATGGGCCGATTGGCCGCCCGTTTTCGGCCGGTCCCGCCGGCGTAAATTACACAAGGTCCTTACCAGTGGGACCTGGCTCTGCGGGCGGCCTGCGGAGTCCTGGGGGGGGCTCAGGGGGATCTGGCCCCGGGGAGGGGGGGGGGTCCACGGTGGCCTGGCCCGCGATCGGGGCCCACCGATCTGCGGGCGGGTCTGTGCCGTGGGGGCACTCTTTTCCTTCGCGGAGCGGCTGTAACGGTCCGCCATGGCCGGCGCGGAGAAGAACCCCCCTGGGCGGCCCGACGCCGGAGTGGTTCACGCCACCCCTCGGTGCTGGTACGGGCCGCCCCACCGGATATCGGAGAATCCCGGCCTTTATTCACAGCCTCTTACATTTGTTCTAGCAGGGTACGTCTTTCCGCAAATCTAACTCCCGTCAAAACCAGAAGCCTATACATATTTGTAACATTAGACCAGTCCAATAACTTGAAAGCCAACACTGATTTGAGTAATTTCAGAATGGAGTTTTTGCAGCCTTGTATAAATCTGCTATATTCCATGGCGCACTCTTCTGTGGAGGTATTCTTCAACTTTCTAAATTTGTCAAAATCTGACCAGGCCTCATAAGCACTTCATAAGTCATCCTTCTCGTAAATCTTATCCATGAAAGTTAATTTTATTTAATTACTTAAATTTAGAGTACCCAATTATTTTTTTGTCCAATTAAGGGACAATTCAGCGTGGCTAATCCACCTACCCTGCACATCTTTGGGTTGAGGGGGTGAAACCCACGCAGACATGGGGAGAATGTGCAAACTCCACACGGACAGTGACCCAGGGCCGGGATTCGAACCCGGTTCCTCAGCGCCGTAGGCAGCAATGCTAACCACTGTGCCACGTGCTGAAAGTTAATAATGTATCCAATGTATCAGAAGTTAAAATGCTCCGGCTCCAATTCGGAAAATACCTTGCGTCTTATTGTGCTTTTGTTCTGAAACAAATGTGCCAAGGCCATTCCTGGTTACTTCTTGGGCAAGGATGTAACCCGTGTCCACGTGCTAACTTTATCCTTCCATTGGTCACAGGGTTGACACTCATTAAACAATGGTGGGTAGCCATACCCTGACATTTTACACTTCGATTCAGCCATTTGTTTTCCAAGCCATTCCAAATTACTCTTCAAGGTTCAAACACAGCCTTTCATCCGAAGAAATCTTAGTTTGCAATCCTTTTTACTTACTATCAGGGAGCATCTTCCACTACCGTTAAGTTCTGATGGTATCTCTGTTAGAAGAACTAGAAAACAAGTCTTGACTTCTTCAACTCTAACAATCACTATATATGTGCAGTCTACCAAACAATAAGTGTGGTCTATTAAACAATTAAAGGTCCAATTCTAACTTATGCATTGTGGAACATTCATTCTTTTCTAACTATGGCTGCCCCAGTGTCCAGCTCCATTTTCACCGGCTAATGGTCCAGTAATGGAGTGACCTAATATCGGTTTGTTGCACCAGAAATAGCTAGCACATTTAATGACAGTTCAACTTCGGACTGTGAATCAAGTTCCTTCTTACATCCTTCTTGTGCCACGTGGACACTTCTTCCTTGATTCAGCTTGCCACTTATTTTATTTGGCTCGTGCTTCCTGCAACTTTTGCCTGAAGTCAGTTTCTTTTTCCATGCAATGTGGCCCTTCCTGCCACAATTTCCACGCATGATGTCTTTGCACCAACAATCTACTGTTAAGTGCCCAGTTTTTGCACACCTATGGCAAGTGTGAGCCTAGCCTGTGTTTGTGTTAAGAGTTTCAGTCGACATTTTGTGAATTCTTGTGCCTGAACTCAACAGTTGAGCTTCTTAAAAGCAAATTACTGCGGATGCTGGAATCTGAAACGAAAGAGAAAATGCTGGAAAATCTCAGCAAGTCTGGCAGCATCTGTAGGGAGAGAAAAGAGCTAACGTTTTGAGTCCAATGACTCTTTGTCAAAGCTAACAGAGGAAGTGGGAAATATGCCATACATTTTTAAGAACGACCTTGCTTTTTTTCTACCCAAAACAAGGCATAACCCAAGCTCAGCCTGTTTAATTTTATGTTTTGTAACACCCCCAGCTTGAAGTTTGTTGCTGCTGGATACTTGCTACTCACGGCTCCAGAATTTGTTTCAGGCGGAGCACATAGCAGACTTGTTTCCTTTAGATTTCCAACCATTGCAGGTTGTTTCCTTTAGATTTTGTGGTTCATCTGGCGGCTGTAACCATTGTTTGGCTCCCCATCGGCAGCTTTCATGAAGCGGTGATTTCAGTTATTTATTATTTCTTTGGATGCGTACAAACGCTGTTTGCCTACCTCATCGCCAGTTTTTCTGTGCTGGATTTAACGTCTGGTCTGCAGGACTTGGGAGGTTTAATCAAAACTTGGGAGCTGTATTTAGAAGGTGTTAACACGGCAGGCTGCGATGTTAGACTTCCCGTTTGACCGCATAAACGGCTGGTGACGTCCCACAATCGTTCTCTTAAAGTGCCCCTGTTCAGCTACAAGCTGCTTGTGAGGAAACGCTAAAAACACGATGAATACACAACGCCACAGCTCTGCAATTTTCTTTCCCCCCCCCCACCCCCCAAGTGCTTGCCCAATTCGATTTGGAAAACCATGACCACGCCCTCAGGCATTGGATTCCAGATCCATGCTACTTGTATACATTTCTCATGTAGCCATTAGTGCTTTTGCCATTCAGCTTATATTGGTGAACCTTCAGCCCACAGGAATGGTTTCATTCTAGCTCCTCGTTCTGCATCCCCTCATGAGTTTCAATCAAATCTCATCTCAACCTTCTCTTCTCCAAGGAGAACAGTCTCAGCTTCTTCAATCAATTCACACAACTGACATTCCTAACACTAGAACTGTGCCCGTAAATCTTTTCTGCACCCTCTTTAAACCTTTCCTAAATTATACCCAGAACTAGACGCAATACACCAGTTGAGCTTGCAGCCAGTGTGTTGTAAAGTTTCATCGTAAAATCTTTGCTTTTGTACTCAATGCCTCAGTTTAGAAAGCCCAGTATCGCGTAGGCCTTTTTAACCACTTTCTCAATGTGCCAAGTCGCCTCATGCACAATATGCTCAAGTCCCTCTGTTCCCACATCTCCTTCATTTTGAATTACCTATCCTCATTCATCTTACCAAATTGTATCACTTCACTTTTCTCTGCATTAAAATTCATCTGCCACACAGTCATCCGTTCAACCAGTCTGTTTATTTGTACTCTTGTGATCCATCACTATCCTCGTCACAGTTCACTATACTGCCAAGTATTATATCATATGCAAATTCTGAAATTGTGCCCTGCAGATCCATGTCGTAGGTTATCAGAGAATTTACAGTGCAGAAGGAGGCCATTCGGCCCAGTGAGCCTGCACTGGCCCCTACAAAGAGCACCCACATCTCTACCCTATCCCTGTAACCCAGTAACCCCACCTAACCTTTTTGGACACAAAGGGCAATTTAGCATTCCCACACTTTACTTCCTCTCACCCTATCAACGTATCCATTTGTTTTATTTGTTCATGGGCTGTTCACTGGCAAGGACAGCATTTATTGTCCATCCCTAACTACCCTTAAAAAGGTGGTGGTGAGCCACCTCTTTGAACTGCTGAAGTCCACGTGATGGGGCAGCATGGTAGCACTGTGTCTTCACAGCACCAAGGTCCCAGATTCGATTTCCCACTGGGTCACTGTCTGTGCGGTGTCTGCACGTTCTCCCCGTGTCTGCGTGGATTTCCTCCGGGTGCTCCGGTTTCCTCCCACAGTCCAAAGACGTGCAGGTTAGGTGGATTGGTCATGCTAAAATTGCCCTTAGTGTCCAAAAAGGTTAGGAGGGGTTATTGGGTTACGGGGATAGGGTGGAAGTGAGGGCTTAAGTGGGCTGGTGCAGACTCGATGGGCCGAATGGCCTCCTTTTGCACTGTATGTTCTATGTCTATGTAGGCACACTCTTAGTGCTGTCAGAAAGGGAGTTTCAGGTTTTATATCCAGTGACAGGGAAGGAATGGCAAATAGCTCCAAGTCAGAGTGGTGTTCATTTTCTAGATACTCTTAAATGAATATTTGCTATGGAAGAGAACCACTCCATGTGGTAGTGAATCCTACATTCTCACCACTCTGATTACACACAACGTTATTCATTCAAATGTAATTAAATGATGTAACATCTAATTACCTTGCAGACGGCTGTCATCATCCACATGGCCTGCTGGGGATAAGCCAGGAAAACCTTCACAATAATGCCCTTCAGACGAGCAAACACATCATCATGAAAATGACAGATTCGTGAAATCAGTTGTGAAAATGCCGTCAGAAATTGGTAGGGAGCCAGGTGGTTAGTGTGATCCTCTATCACCTTGTTAATCTTTTCGAGATCTGTTCTCATGGCAATGCGATCAGCAGTTCGCCCTGGTGCTGGACAGAAGATATTTGTTCAGACTGTGAAAATCATTAAAACATTTGCTTTACAAAGGCAGAAAGCACATGCATATTAAAGCATTCTTACCTTTTTCCAATTCATAGGCTTTTGCTCCATAGTCAAGCCACAGTGATAGCATTCTAGGCATGGACTGGTAGATGAACTGATTTCCAAACTGCAGGGAACTGTCATTCAATATTTAAATACGTATTAAGCATTTTGATACATCATTAATTAAATGCTTTCATACAACAATTCACTCTGTTTATTCTCAATCTTTGTGTATTAATGACACAAACCTACGCCCAGTGCTGAGTTAATGTGCAACGTCAAACAAAAAAACAATCTATATTCTGACCTTGATAGTCTGTACATATATTTTGTTGAACAAATAGGAGATTCAGTTGAGAAATACCCAACTTGGCTTTGGGAACAGAGGCTAACAATTTCACAATATCTGGTAGCTATTTTGAACTGTTTGCTTTGCTCAGCTGATAGCACTCTCGTTGCATTAGACGTTTATAAATGCACGCCTCACTCCGGGAACTAAGCATAGAATGTGTAAAGAGCCCAGATGAGTTGTTTGCTCTCTCAGATGAGTACAATGATGCTTTGGCACTTTAGCGGAGGGAGCTTTCCCCCAGTGTCATTGTCAATATTCACAGTTCAACTCAGAACGTCAAAACAGATTAACAGCTCAGTATCTCATCGTTGTTTATAGGGCCTTGCCGTGCACAAGTTGGCTACATTGCTTGATGCAAAATAAAAATAACTCTCAGTTCAACAGTAATTAATTGTCTGAAGTATTTTGCCGGTCCCGAGGGCACGAAAGAGGATATTTGCAGGCTCTTTTATCTTCTTGAAGTGAATATTGATTTCAGGATTGACAGTAATTGCATTTTTATAGAATACAGATAAAAGTGATTGAGCAGTTAGTGCAGGAGGGGAAAAAGTGAGAAAGGTTATAAAAAGCAAAATAGGGGCTTTTTTCAAGTAGTTCCACAGAAAACATTTAATTAATGGTATCCTTGAAATTTTTTCTGAATTAAAATTTAAAAATGTAATTGTTTTTATCTTACTTTGACAAATCCTGAGAGTTAATTGAAATTATATAACAAGGTTGGTGACACTTGGAAGTAAAATAAAAGTAATAAGCAACGTAGTTTATCGTTTGGGCTTCAGAGACATGGAGATGTAATGCTGAGCTTTAAGAATGGAGAAATACATTTGTAAAAGGAAATTTGTTGCATTCTGTTTAAAATTTTCAATTCAATTCAAGACCTAGGTCAAAGTAGCATATCAACAAAATCTTTTTCATTCAAAAGATACACATCGACATTTTTAAATATAGAATTAACCTTTCTTGAAATATTTCAACATCCAGATCCACAGCAATGTGGTTGACTCCTAACTGCCCTCTGAAATGGTCCAGCAAGCCACTGGGTTCAAGGGCAATTAGGGAAGGGCACCAAATGCTGGCCCAGTTCACATCCCATGGAAAAACCTTTTAAAAAGTTGAGTTTTCAGAGGTGGGGCTGATTTCTAATGCACATCAACAGAAAACATTCCCATTCCAAGCATAAATATAGATTGCCATATATTGCCAACTCAGAAACAAATTGTTGTAATAATAATAATAATCTTATTATTATGCAATGAAGTTACTGTGAAGAGCACCTAACCGCCACCTTCCAGCGCCTGTTCGGGTACACAGAGGGAGAATTTAAAATGTCCATTACCTAACAGCACATCTTTCGGGACTTGTGGAGAAAACCCACGCCGACACGGAGAGAACGTGCAGACTCCGCACAGACAGTGACCCAAGCCGGGAATCGAACCTGGGACCCTGGAGCTGTGAAGCAACAGTGCTACCCTCTGTGCTACCTTGTAATTCACATTCCTAACTTGTTTCTGAAGAACATAAAGATAATCAATTATCCATCGTCCACAAGGGACTGTAGGCATATCTCTCTTTCTGTTTGAGAGTGTCAAATGGTTATGTAGCTTGAGGGTCATCACTCCACATCAAGCATGGGGCACAGTAAGGAGGTTGGCCTTCATGAACTACCACACCTGGTTTAGGGCTTGAACCTGGCCTTTGGATGTTGTTCTACAACACATTCAAGCCATCTAGCCACCTGATAAAAATAACCAAATAATCCAGACACCTACGTTCCAAAATGAAGGACGATGTAGCGAATCAAATCTCCCTGCTTCTCTATCTTGTTATCGGTCACCATCGGCATCAATTTGTCATAATACTTCGCCAAGTAAAAATGTCCATCTTCCCAGTCTGGCAACAAAGTGGTCACTTCCTGTAAACATTGAAAGTGATTTGTGAAACTGAGGGATGTGCCAAGGAAATAGTATCCATGCTTAAAAAAGTCACATCTGCAAACCACTGATCATCTGAAGAGAAATTGGAAGAGAAATAAGGCACACAGAAGTTGTCATATATTCCATCTTTATGAAATGGAAAAGCGAAGGCCTCATCTAAGTCTCAAACTTTTCAGAATTAAATCTTGGATAGTTCTCTGGCTACACAGCTGTGATGATACGAGCATCACCATCTTTACTTCTGGCCACTGCCTACTCTGTCACTCACGATGGCGTAATGGAGCAAAACACTGGAACTGTATTATGTACGGTGTTGACAACAAATACAGCCTGTCTTAATATGTTCCTGTTCTCTTTAATTTAATTGTCACCTTCAATGCTGATGTACATTCAAACACATCTGCAAACAATGATAAAAATAATTTCTGAAATTATAATATGCTGAAATTTGAAGTGTTAACAGTACTGGAGCTGTTCTACCCCTCCGTCGTTTCTGTCTCACACCATGCCCCACGCTCCAGGATAATTCTTGAACCAATATAAATTCTTCAGCCAAGTTGCTCAGATGTGTGCAGAGTTGGCTTTCCTATATTATTTATTCTTTCTCTATGCCGAGAGGCTGAATAGATTCAGACTGTTTTCATTAGAACGACGGAGGTTGAGGGGTGACCTGATAGAGGTCTACAAGATTATGAGGGGCATGGATAGAGTGGAAGAGCAGGCACTCTTTTCCAGGGTGAAGGGGTCAGTCACCAGGGGGGGCATAGGTTTAAGGTCCGTGGGGCAAAGTTTAGAGGAGATGTGCGAAGCAGGTTTCTTTTACACAGAGGGTGGTGAGTGCCTGGAACGCGTTGCCTGGGGAGATTGTGGAAGCAGATACATTAATGGCATTCAAAAGTCATCTTGACAAATACATGGATAGGATGGGTATGGAGGGATATGGCACAAGGAAGGTTTTGTCCAAGGTTATGACCGGTACAGGCTTGGTGGGCCGAAGGGCCTGATCCTGTGCGGTATTGTTCTTTGAAAGCATGTCCCCATACAGGTCAAAAGCTTGGAGATTTGCTGTGAGGAGAAGCATAGGAAAACTGTATTTTTGGATTTTTTTAAATTTTAAGAGCACTGTATATAACACTTGCTTTTAGAGTATTTAGAATGTGACAGCTTTGAACCACATTCAGACTACAATCGTACATAACTATATTGCAAGCCCAGCGTCTTGAGTTTCACCTGGCTCGAGGTGAAGTATCACTTCCTTCTCCAAGAGTTTCATTCTGCTTCACTCCAGAGTCAGGTCAGAACCAGGCTCCAGATATGTGCCAGAAAGTCAGAGAAGGTGTGAAGCAAAACTCCATTCACATCAACAGGACGGTCGCTGTTATAAATCTAAGCGCAGACGCACCCGAGGATATTTCAGTTACCTTATACTTTTTCATAACCGCGTTGCTTTCAAAGTTAGCTGTCTCTTCCATAAAACGGCCAACCAACAGCACAGCTTTCCCCTTTATTAAACAACTTTTATCATCACTCATTTCTGTTTCTGTTTCTCCAAAACACAACTCAACACCTTTCTGCAGGACAATTAAAGCTTGGTGAACATCCCCCTGAAGAAAAAGTAAAACAATTTAATTACACAGGATTAAGTTACAAATGATTGTCTATATCGAATAAATTTCTTCACCCAGAGTGGTGATCCTGTGGAATTCTCTACCACAGAAAGCAGTTGAGGCCAAAACATTGTATGTTTTCAAGAAGGAGTTAGATATAGCTCTTGGGGCTAAAGGGATCAAAAGATATGGAGGGAAAGTGGGCACAGGTTACTGAGTTGGATGTCAGCCATGGTCACAATGAATGACGGAGCAGGCTTGAAGGGTCGTATGGCCCACTCCTGCTCCTATTTTCTTTGTTTCGAAGAGGAATTACATCAATCAATATAGATCCAAATAGCTTTTCTTTGCTATCAGTCAACACGCTGCCATTTCATCCACAGATCTCAGGCTTCATTATAATCCTCTTTTCTGTGAGCTGTAATCAAAGTAAATACCTAGCATGCACGGATAACCAGCACAAAAGTGATCTTGAGTTGGAAAAAATAATGGTGTCATAAAGGTGACCCAAGTATCATGAAATTCATATCATTGTAATTAGAGGTTTCCTGTTGTGGTTGGAGCTGAATTAAGAACTGCAGGATTTTTTTATGGACAAATGCGATCTGAATTAATTATTACCGTTAAAAGGAATAATCTAACTGAACTACAGCAGTCATTCCATTTTTGCACATATGTCACAGAATTCATAAAGCACATTAAAAGCCATTTTCACTTGGAAATTACAGACGGTGGAATAAAATTAAACTCGTCTCCAGACAGTAGCAAGGCCTTTGACAAGGTACCGCATGGTAGGTTGTTGCAAAAGGTTAAATCTCATGGAATCCAGGGTGAAGTAGCTGGTTGGATACAAAATTGGCTTGGCGACCGAAGCCAAAGAGTGGTTGTAGAGGAATGTTTTTCAAACTGGAGGCCTGTGACCAGTGGTGTGCCTCAGGGATCGGTGCTGGGTCCACTGTTACTAGTTATTTGGATGAAGCATGGTTAGTAAGTTTGCAGGTGATACCAAGATTGGTGGCATAGTGGATAGTGAAGAAGGTTATATAAGATTGCAGCAGGATCTTGACCAACTGGGCCAGTGGGCTGATGAATGGCAGATGGAGTTTAATTTGGATAAATGTGAGGTGAAGCTTTTTGATAGATCAAATCAGGGCAAGACCTACTCAGTTAATGGTAGGGAGTTGGGGAGAGTTACAGAACAAAGAGATCTAGGGGTACAGGTTCATAGCTCCTTGAAGGTGGAGTCACAGGTGGACAGGGTGGTGAAGAAGTAATTCAGCATGCTAGGTTTTATTACCTATGGGCTGGGACTTTTTTCCCAGGAGTGTAGGAAGCTTGGGGATGATTTTATAGAGGTGTGGAATCCATGGTATACTGTACCTTAGCAAGGGACATGAGTTAGTATGAAATCCATAATATCCTGCTCCTTAGCGAAGGACATACGTTTGTTTCTTAGTGTGTGATGCAAGTCTGTGGAGACAGGACATGGGGATAGCCTTCTCAGCTATGCACTTTTCTGTAAACTACCGTAACCTCCAAGGGAAAAGGGGAGATGATTACATAAAAGGAAGATGGAAATACTTTGCTCTTCTATTGGTCAGTTGCCCGGTCTACTATTAGCTAGAATTACTGTCCTTTCATTGGCCTAAAATGAAAGTTTAACTGTCATATTATTGGTGTGCATGACATGCAAATGAAGGATTAGACTGCAACTGTAATTCTATTGGTTAATCAAGCTATAAATGTTTCTGCTTGATTGGACTTAGTAGAGTGAAGCAGTGTACCCACTGGTTTGCTCTCCGTGTGCACATGTCAATAAAGATTGATCAAAGAGTGCTCCTGTGTCTGCCTTGTAATACTTCGACAGAGGTTTATAAAATAATGAGAGGCATAGATAAGGTTGATAGTCGACATCTTTTCCCAAAGGTAGGGGAGTCTAGAACTAGAGGGCATAGGTTTAAGGTAAGAGGGGAGAGATACAAAAGAGACCAGAGGGGAAATTTCTTCATCTGGAATGAGCTGCCAGAGGCAGTGGTAGAGGCAGGTACAATTTTTTACTTTAAAAAAGTTAGACAGTTACATGGACAGGGTGGGTATAAAGGGATATGGGCCAAATGCAGCCAAGTGGGACTAGCTTAGTGATAGAAGCTGGGCCGCATGGACAAGATGGGCCGAAGGGTATGTTTCCATGCTGTAAACATCTATATCTCTCAGACATGCTTTGCACAGGCACATTCCAGAAGGAGGAGGATAACAGTCTTTTCCCACCACAGGTACCTTGAGGGCAACATGAGTGTCCGGGCGTACAGGAAGGATGTGACAGGAATGAGCCTTTCGCACTGCCAACCAAGCTACACCTTGGTGCTTGTTTGAAAGTCCTGGCAATAAGGCAGCCTGCCAAATTACTTTGACAGTCTGCTCAGGGAACCATCCGACACAATCTACCACAGACTTGTCCAACGTTTTCACCTGTCCAGTTTTTTTCCCTCACTCAAGGAGATTTCAGAAAGTTAAGGTTTGGCACAATGTTAAATGTATTTTTAAAAAAATAAAAAGCAGTCCCTCCTTTCCTCCCTCTCTCTTCGAGCACATACTCACCCCTCTCACATATACACACACACACATGCACTCACCCCTCACACACATGCAAGCACAGGCACACTCACCCCTCACATACACATTCAACCCTCACACGCACACTCACGTCTCTCACACACGCACACTCACCCCTCTCTCATACGCTCACGCTCACCCACCCTCTACACAAACACACACAAGACAGACAAACACAGAGGGCTGGAAAGGGGTAAAAATCAAAGTGCAACAATAAACAAATTCGCAAAATGCAATTTTAATTAAAATAAATCAATCGATAATGCAAGAACTCACTTGCCCTAGCTATAAGTAAGGATGAGCTACAGTGTATGGCGGATGGGAGACCAGGATTGACAATGACACTGTCAAGTCTGGATATATAGCTGAGGAATTCAGCATTGATAGGCAGAAGTAGGTGCAAAAGCGGGTGATTATAGGGGTACAGTTAAATTTATAATTGAATTATAAAACCAGTATGCTTGAGTTTAATTCAGTCAAATTGTGCAAACTGCAGGCCTACCTTCTTATTCATCACATAAGTCCTATTCTGAAATATCCTCACATTATTGGTGGTTAACAATATTTAGGAATATTTTTGAAATTCCAACATGCATGAGACATGGACCCCTTTTTTTTTCTCGCTAAAGTAAAGTTTGCAAATGGTGCTGCCTTGTTAACCTTAAACTTACCTTGGACCAAAGCCACTTTGCTCTTTCAATGTAAAGCTCAGGTAATCGGTACTCTCCTGCATTCAAGAGCGCATTGTATGCAGTTTGGTGATGACCTGCTTTCCTGGCAACCCTGGCACTTTGCAGCCAGCACTCTCCAACCAGCTCACTGTAGTCCGCTCTATTTGCAATCACATAGATTTAAAATCTCTGAACACAATTTTTTTTAAACTAACTTTTTGATCTTTTTAAAAAGTCACTTCAAATACTTATAATTCCATATAAATATCATGTAAAATATAAAGGTTTTCCCTCCCTACATATCATTCTCTACCCACTAAATTGATTTCCGGACCTCACATTAGTTGAAACCAGACATACACCACTCACATTAGTTGAAACCAGACATACACCATGTACTGAAATAGCACCAAACCTGCACTTCTACCATTGTATGTACATGGCAATTCTATAAAGCTTATATAATGTACACACAACTGCTACATAATATTTCACTTAAATAAAAGTCTCACTTATAACTTGTAAATATCAAAAATATATGGTCGTCTTGTGACACCCGGGAGATGTTAGGAAATTGGATCGAAGATGCAGTGTGCAATTTAGGGGTTAACAGTCTGAGGGTAAAACTACGAGCTCCCACCAGGACGGCCGCGGACTCACACCGAGTTCCCGACGGGTGGGACCATGAGAGAACCACGCCGTCGGGAACTCGGCCAGTTACACTTGGGAAAATCGCCGTGGGGGCCTCTGTCAATGGCCCCCTACCTGCACCGCGTAGACCACGCACGATTCGCAGCGATTCTCCGGGGGCCAGAGAATCGCGGAGCGGCGAATTTAGGCGTCGACGCCCATTCTCTGCCCCCGCGCCGATCGTGATTTTGGCGCGGAGGCTTGGAGAATCCAGCCCAGGCTTTTGGAAAGGAGATTCACAAACAGCAGGAATATGTTCTGTAAATGTAAGTATAATTTTTGCCTGCCTCTGTTAAGTGGAGTTGTGATCTGTATGTTCATTCTTCTGCTGTTTAATGCAAAATCATGTGTCAGGGTTAAGAGATATGTGCAAGCTGTTCTTGTTAGGTTTGAAGTTTAAAAGTATAAATATTGCTTTTCTTTTGTCATACTAAAGTTTTGTTTGTAAATATAACCAAGCCCTATTTCTCATGCAATCACTCCTGGAGCAAATCATTCCTTCCTCACAGTCTTAAAAATAGAAAAAATGTTGCAGTTCTTGTCCAGTATCTTAGCCACTGGTTTGGTGTCTGCAAAACCTGTCAGCTGTTTTTGTATGGCTCCCAATTAGGGACTCAGTTGAATCTAGGAATACATATCTGGCTTCTGTGGAACTTCACAGAATTAATTTCACATTTGTTTTTACATGTATGCACAGCCTGAAGCACTCTTAGACATAACTGAAATAAAACCTTGGTAGATGCAAATCCAACATTATTGTAACTTGGAATAATCCAGACTTCTGAGAGGCTCTTTTAGCCAAGCAAATTCCCACCATAATTTAAATGCCCCATTTCTGAATTAATATTTCACCACTTAAAATCATAAACTAAATACGTTGACATACGTTTTACTGACACGGAGCAACGCTCTGCGCAATGCCAAGACTGGCTCCTTAGCCCGAAAGGAATTTTGAGTCATTTCTAGACGAGCATGCCAGTTGAGAGGATGCTCATGTTCTTTACGATGTATCTCAGGCTGCTGGTGAAGAAGTCCTTTGACACTGTGCTCCAGCTCACACAACATGTGTAGTCTGAGTAAAGGAAAATGACTCTGAATTAATAATTAATTAATACGCTTGAAACAGAAATATCTAAAGCAAAGTCAATTCTAACAGTACCTGACAATATACTCATAGCCTCGCTGATAGGACCCACGTTCAAAACTTGCTGCGGAGAGAGGCACGATCTGTTCCGCTCGAGTGACCTGCAATTGTTCATAGAAACCCTCGGTGTTGCTCTGTTTAGCAACAAGCAACAGTTGCCCAAGTCTCACGCTCCAAGAACAGGATTTCCTCTCTGAAAAGGAAAGTATTGACTACAGCTGATCTTTTGCAGGATCATTTCACATTAGGTTCACTTTAAGCAATGGTTGCAATGCATACTGCACCATTAGAGGTTGCTTGTCATAATGTTCACAAAGTACAAGTCCAGCAAATGGCTAAAGGATTTCCTACTTTAACAACTCAATATTACCAAATGCAGCATTTAGGTCAGAAAGATGAGAGTGAGAAAGCAGAGGCAGAAATATTCCTGAGAAACAGCAAGAAACAAATCTATTTTAAAATTAGAGAACACACAAATATGGCCCAAACATGTTCTGGTTTCTAGGGTATGCTTTAGTCATGTTCCAGACCAGAATGTATGAAAGTAGCAAAGTGTGGTTTCACTACAATTCTATATAGAGTATTTATGGGTGGAGAAGAAATCATGTAATAATAATAATCTTTTTTAGTGTCACAAGTAGGCTTACATTAACACTGCAATGTAGTTAATGTGAAAATCCCCTCGTCGCCACACTCCGGCGCCTGTTCAGGTACACTGAGGGAGAATTCAGAATGCCCAGTTCACCTAACAAGCACATATTTCGGGACTAGTGGGAGGAAGCCAGAGCACCCGAAGGAAACCCACGTATAAGCAAGCTGAAAGATCAATTTTGAGCCTCTAAATCTAGCAGTATGATATCTGCATTTAAGAAGTTGATTTCTATATTGCACTTTCTTAGTTTTAATTACCAATGCCAGGGAGATATAGGATGGTGGTTGGAATCCATGGCATTCCACACAGCACAGCACGGATCTTCAATCTCAGCTTGGGGGCGGGGACAGGGGGTGGAATAGTGGTATGAAGGAAAATAAGACGACGCTGCAAACTTAATCTTACACAGCCACTGTCATTGATAAAGAAATGCTTGCCTGTCCTCTTGGCCAAAGAAAGGTGTGCAACAAAGTGCACGGAGAAAGACAAGGATTTGAATGGGCCTAATGGGAGAACATTTCACATCTCAATATTATGCTGGAATGCTAATATCCATTTATAATAATTTATTCCGAGTCGCTGAACTTCCGTCTACTTTTATTACCTGTCGTCACATAATTCTGCAGCAAGTCCCATTGTGTTAGTTTCCACGCCGCCTCCACTCTGTATGTGTTCAATTCAGAGGTCCACTCAGTCCTGTGAATAACAACTAAATGTAATGTGTTCACAAATTCCGTTAAGTAATATATACCAGGTTAGTTTTTGTTCATTGCATAGACTTCACAGCAGGCTAATATGTTCTTCATTTGACCAGATCTCATTTTCACCATTTAAAAACATTCTACAGCTGCTCAGATCGAAATGCCTTGCTCACATTATAATTTAGCAACACATAAAGTAACTAAAAATAACAGAAGGACACAATTATAAACTGAATCTTAGTTTAGTTTACTCTTGTTGAAGGAAAGAAGCAGTTTGCATCAGGACTTGGGAATCAGAAATTGTTGACATGTTGTTTCTACATGAAAAGGTACCATGTACCCAACATAAAACTACACTTTCTTGCATTTGTCTTGTGGTAATTTAAATTTGATTTTATAATATGGACTGTGAAAAATAAAATTAAAAAAATATTTTTTTCAAGCTATGATTGTAAAACCTTTTATAGAATCCTGAAGTTTTGAATAGTATGTCGGCACTTGAATGCAACAAAATTAATTCACAGGTTAAAAATGCATTATTTATATTAAATCTGCATACGACACATAATAACTTCCAGGGAGGAGAAGGTAATCAATATTCTGATACCAAACCACATCCCCCACAATAAACACCATGCAATGTCCTTCCAAATGTTTTTTTTACTTCTGTTGGCATAATTAAGGGACCAGAGCATGAATTTCTCAATGTTATTCATACCCTTAATAGTTACTGGGTGATCAACGGAACTTGACCATCAGAAAATATTAAAAATATGTAACTTGGATATGCTTTCAACAATTTGAACTATTTGCAAAATCAACGGATTTAAAAAGCCGAGTAGATTATACCTGCTTGCAAGCACTCCATTAACCTGAGTGATTACTGTAGACAGCTGACCAAGTCCGAGCATAGATTTCATCAATCCATGGTAATGAATAATCTGATTTAAAACAAAAGAAAGCCACTGTCAAACAATTTCTTGCAACAACCACAT
The DNA here is from genome assembly GCF_047496885.1 of Scyliorhinus torazame. Lineage (NCBI taxonomy): Eukaryota > Metazoa > Chordata > Chondrichthyes > Carcharhiniformes > Scyliorhinidae > Scyliorhinus > Scyliorhinus torazame. The sequence goes on along the minus strand of NC_092720.1, from coordinate 34,942,204 downwards.
AATAAGTATTACTTTGGTTATAATGATGACATGTTTTTAAAAGTTGAATAGAATTAAGTCACAGTGGTTCTTTAGCGGTGCTGAAGTGGTTTGTTATCTCTATCATATTACCAATGTGGAGATGCTGTATAAAGGCCAGGATTTTCCCTTCACAAAAGATGGCAATGGGGTGGAAAGTAATTGGAAGGTGTTACTGCTCCCATCTCCTCATATCTTGCCCACAAAAGCTGTTCCAGAGTTCAGACAGTGAATGGCCAGAACATTCAACTGTGAGAAGGAAAATAATTCACGTGCCCAGCCAGATAGTGTCTTCACCTGCAAACCATCCTTGTGCACCAACCAGCAGGACCTGTGGCTTGTTCTAATCTTACCTAGTTTAAAGGTATTTGTCACACCTCCACTGGTGCTCTGATTGACTTCAGTTAATTAAGCTCCAACAAGGAGCCAAACTTTGAATCTGCCTAATCTGTATGGTTCAGAACCACAGCAGGCAGTGCATTTACCTCCTGGTTCACAGAGACCGGGTGTAGAAGCCAGGTATTTCGAATACAACTAGTATAGGTAAAAGATAGCTGTTTAAGCATAAATGTTGAGCCCCAGTTTTAAATACCCATTTATACAGCATAATTCACTTTTACTGAGGTCTGTTGTTCTGGCAAATGCATATTTTCAAAGACAGTGTGACATTAAAACAGCACAGTTGCAAGATAATTTGACACTGCTTGTGCTAATTGTCAAGGCCAAGGGATTGAATACACAGCAACAGGAAGGCACCATTGTTCACAATGCAGATAACAGCTAGGTCAGAAAAGCTGATGTTGCACATTGAAGATGGACGGCTTGCCATCAAATCAAATGTGTTTGAGTCTAACCCAAACCAATTAGGATTATATTGGGGTGTGATTAGATGACTTAAGACAGATATGAAAGTGTATAACTGAAAAGTTTCCCCCGCCATTTTAGTGTGTTGTCTGTGGTGTATTGTCTTTGGGGGTGTGTTGTGCGAAGATGTCTTTGTGTTGTCTTTCTGTTAGTTTAGTCAGTTTTGTCCTTTATAGACTCCATTTTAGAGATGTCTTTTGGGGGTTCTGTCAGTCTAACAGTCTGTGTCAGTGATGTTAGTTCACTTTTGACTTTGAGTTTGAGTTTAGCTGAAGATTAGCTTTCTCTCTCTCTTTATGTTTCATTGCCAGACTTTGACCTTTTAAAAGTTACTTTCGAGCTGTCTGCCTAAGCAAAGAAAGATAATGTCTGTAATTCTCTGAAAGCTTCGAATTGTCTACGAATTGCCTTTTAAATGACTTTCAAATTGTAATCAAGCGACTACAAATAAAACAATTATTTTTGGCACCTGAGAAGTTTATACTGCAAATTTCTGCTGAGTTCCAGTATTCGCAAAGTGCTACTGATAACCGAATAGCAGAGATGATATAAATTCCTTCAACTATACACAGTCGAATAATACAAGGAATCGAACAACTTAACACAGTCTACAAATATTACAAATCTTACAACTTGTCGTATTGCGCCAGGACTTGATTCATCAACTAAGCTTCCCCCAAACTTGGCGTAGTTCGACAGGTTAAGATCCCTATAAATTAAAGATTCCTTCACCAGGCATAATCAATTATCAATATAACATTTTGAAACTAACATTCATCCTCACGCTTCAATGTTTAAAAAATAATTCTAGTTGCAGTTTTGTATCAAAAAAATAAAGTGGTCCTCCCAGTGTTGAGTAACTTATCTTGAATGAGTTTTATTTGGCACTTACCTCATCAGGTTCCAACTGAATAGCCCTGTCGTAGCAGGCTGTGGCATCTCTCAGCAGTCCGCTGCTCTCATGTTCCAAAATTTGCTCCCTCAGAGATCGCTCTCCTTTACGGATTGCACTAACTCCAGCTACTCCATCTGGCTCATGCATTGCTGCATATAGCTTCTGTATTTGGAACAAGAAAATTGTCCTTAATGATGTTCTGCGAATAACATGGGATGCCATTTTATCAACTTTATCGCACTAGCTTTTTGTTGTTGTTGTTATTACGCATGAATCAAATATATAATTAATCTTCTCTACACACTGCACCTGCTCATTAAGGTTGTCTTTGAGTCCACAAAGTTTATTCACGGATAGACTTTTTTGTTTTGGGAAGGGCACTGATCCCAAAAGTGACAGGGACGGAGTACACGGCTATAGCTATTTCGGATCACGCTCCACATTGGGTGGACCTGGAGATAGGGGAGGAAACAGAACAGCGTCCATCCTGGAGAATGGACATGGGATTATTGGCAGATGAGGGGGTGTGTTTAAAGGTGAGGGGGTGTATTGAAAGGTACTTGGAACTCAATGATAATGGGGAGGTTCAGGTGGGAGTGGTCTGGGAGGCGCTGAAGGCAGTGGTTAGAGGGGAGCTGATATCTATCAGGGCACATAAAGGAAAGCAGGAGGGTAGGGAAAGGGAGCGGTTGTTGAAAGAACTTCTGAGGGTGGACAGACAATATGCGGAGGCACCGGAGGAGGGACTGTACAGGGAAAGGCAAAGGCTACATGTAGAATTTGACTTGTTGACTACGGGTAATGCAGAGGCACAATGGAGGAAGGCACAGGGTGTACAGTACGAATATGGGGAGAAGGCGAGCAGGTTGCTGGCCCACCAATTGGGGAAAAGGGGAGCAGCGAGGGAGATAGGGGGGGGGTGAGAGATGAGGAGGGAGAGATGGAGCGGCGAGCAGAGAGAGTGAATGGAGTGTTCAAGGCATTTTATGAAAGATTATATGAAGCTCAGCCCCCGGGTGGGAAGGAGAGAATGATGTGCTTTCTGGATCAGCTGGAATTTCCTAAGGTGGAGGAGCAGGAGAGGGCGGGACTGGGAGCACAGATTGAGACGGAGGAAGTAGTGAAAGGGATTGGGAGCATGCAGGCGGGGAAGGCCCCGGGACCAGACGGATTCCCAGTTGAATTCTATAGGAAATATATGGACTTGCTGGCCCCGCTACTGATGAGAACCTTTAATGAGGCGAGGGAAAGGGGGCAGCTGCCCCCGACTATGTCAGAAGCAACGATATCGCTCCTCCTAAAGAAGGAAAAAGACCCGCTGCAATGCGGGTCCAAAAGGCCTATTTCCCTCCTGAATGTGGACGCTAAGATTCTGGCCAAGGTAATGGAAACGAGGATAGAGGATTGTGTCCCGGGGGTGGTTCATGAGGACCAAACTGGGTTTGTGAAGGGGAGACAGCTGAATACAAATATACGGAGGCTGCTAGGGGTAATGATGATGCCCCCACCAGAGGGGGAAGCGGAGATAGTGGTGGCGATGGATGCCGAGAAAGCATTTGATAGAATGGAGTGGGATTGTTTGTGGGAGGTGCTGAGGAGATTTGGCTTTGGAGATGGGTATATCAGGTGGGTACAGTTGCTGTATAGGGCCCCGATGGCGAGCGTGGTCACGAATGGACGGGGGTCTGATTATTTTCGGCTCCATAGAGGGACGAGGCAGGGATGTCCTCTGTCCCCGTTATTGTTTGCACTGGCGATTGAGCCCCTGGCCATAGCATTGAGGGGTTCCAGGAAGTGGAGGGGAGTACTCAGGGGAGGAGAAGAACACCGGGTATCTCTGTATGCGGATGATTTGTTGCTATATGTGGCGGACCCGGCGGAGGGGATGCCAGAGATAATGCGGATACTTGGGGAGTTTGGGGATTTTTCAGGGTATAAATTGAACATGGGGAAAAGTGAGTTGTTTGTGGTGCATCCAGGGGAGCAGAGCAGAGAAATAGAGGATTTACCGTTGAGGAAGGTAACAAGGGACTTTCGGTATTTGGGGATCCAGATAGCCAAGAATTGGGGTACATTATATAGGCTTAATTTAACGCGGTTGGTGGAACAGATGGAGGAGGACTTTAAGAGATGGGACATGGTGTCCCTGTCACTGGCAGGGAGGGTGCAGGCGGTTAAAATGGTGGTCCTCCCGAGATTGCTTTTTGTGTTTCAGTGCCTCCCGGTGGTGGTCACAAAGGCTTTTTTCAAAAGAATCGAGAAGAGTATTATGAGTTTTGTGTGGGCCGGGAAGACCCCGAGAGTGAGGAGGGGAATTTTGCAGCGTAGTAGGGACAGGGGGGGGATGGCACTACCGAGCCTAAGTGAGTACTACTAGGCCGCCAATATTTCAATGGTGTGTAAGTGGATGGGAGAAGAGGAGGGAGCGGCGTGGAAGAGATTGGAGAGGGCGTCCTGCAGTGGGATTAGCCTACAAGCTATGGTGACGGTGCCGCTGCCGTTCTCACCGAAGAAATACACCACAAGCCCGGTGGTGGTGGTTACATTGAAAATATGGGGGCAGTGGAGACGGCATAGGGGAAAGACGGGAGCCTCGGTGCGGTCCCCGATAAGAAATAACCATAGGTTTGTTCCGGGGAGAATGGATGGAGGATTTGGAGCATGGCAAAGAGCAGGGGTAGCACAATTGAGAGATCGGTTCGTAGATGGGACGTTTGCGAGTCTGGGAGCGCTGACGGAAAAATATGGGTTGCCCCAAGGGAATGCATTTCGGTATATGCAACTGAGGGCTTTTGCGAGGCAACAGGTGAGGGAATTCCCGCAGCTCCCGACGCAGGAGGTGCAGGATAGAGTGATCTCAGAGACATGGGTGGGGGATGGTAAGGTGTTGGACATATATAGGGAAATGAGGGACGAGGGGGAGATCATGGTAGATGAGCTGAAAGGGAAATGGGAAGAAGAACTGGGGAAGGAGATTGAGGAGGGGCTGTGGGCTGATGCCCTACGTAGGGTAAACTCATCGTCCTCGTGTGCCAGGCTAAGCCTGATACAATTTAAGGTGTTACACAGGGCGCATATGACTGGAGCACGGCTCAGTAAATTTTTTGGGGTAGAGGATAGGTGTGCGAGATGCTCGAGAGGCCCAGCGAATCACACCCACATGTTCTGGTCATGCCCGGCACTACAGGGGTTTTGGGTGGGGGTGGCAAAGGTGCTTTCGAAGGTGGTGGGGGTCCAGGTCGAACCAAGCTGGTTGGCTATATTTGGGGTTGCAGAAGAGCCGGGAGTGCAGGAGGCGAGAGAGGCTGATGTTTTGGCCTTTGCGTCCCTAGTAGCCCGGCGCAGGATATTGTTGATGTGGAAGGAAGCCAAACCCCCGGGTGTGGAGACCTGGATAAACGACATGGCAGGGTTTCTAAAGTTGGAACGGATTAAGTTCATATTAAGGGGTTCGGCTCAAGGGTTCACCAGGCGGTGGCAACCGTTCGTTGACTACCTCACAGAAAGATAGAGGGAATGGAAAAGAAGAAGACAACAGCAGCAACCGGGGGGGGGGGGGGGGGGGGGGGGGAAGAGAGAGAGAGAGGAGGAGGAGGAGGAGGAGGAGGAGGAGGAATCGGACAGACTCTCAGGGATGTTAGTGTATATGTATAGGCACTTGTTTTAGGTAATGTATATTGGACTGTTGGATTGTATCTTTGGAGAGTATTTATTCTTGACCAGGCAGTTGCCATTTAATTTGGTTTTTGTTTCTGTTCATATATTATTTATTTATTTGTTTAAAACTGGCCACTGTTATTTATATTGCTTTATTGTTGTTTAAAAGAAACACTACGTACTGTTATGTTTGGCCAAAAAATCTTGAATAAAATATATATTTTTTAAAAAAGGTTGTCTTTGAGAATCATACAATAAGTGCATGATATCCTGTTTTATGTAATCAGCAACAACCCTTGAAAATGTTATTAACAATGCACAATAGTGGGGAGTGAGTTATAAGAAGATTACAGCTCCTTAAGTCTTCTGTTTCATGAAGTATCAGAGATTTAAAGAAATCTCTTCTCACCTTGTAATCGATCAAAAAGCATGATACAAAATCCAGCTTTGTGTTAGAATTAGATTCTGTGATGGCTGATCGATCATGGTTTATGGTTTTAATAATATCATTTTAATAATATAAATAAATAATAAAATAATAATCAATAATATACATAATAGTAACAAAAAAATAAAATAAATACAATAAACATGAATAAATAATATAAATAAAAACAAATAATAATAAATAAATAATAATGATTATTGTTATTTATTTAGTTTTATTTGTTAATTATTTATTAACTATATTTATTTATATTATTTATTTATATTATTTAAAAGGTATTATTAAAACCATAAACAATGATCGATCAGACATCACAGAATCTAATTCTAACACAATGCTGGAATTTGCATCATGTCTTTTCGGTCGATTACAAGGTGAGAAGAGATTTCTTTCAATCTCTGATATTTCATGAAACAGAAGACTTACTCCCAAATTTCTCAAGTACTGACCATTTTGGAAATTTCTATTACTTATCTACTTCTTTGACCTGCAAAAATCCAAGGTGCTGCTGAATGTTCTCTTTCTTTTCTGTGATGAAGGATTCAAAGTGCATCACTGCTCGAGTATAAGCCTTGGATCGAAAAGAAGCCACGGCAAGAGCATCCTGGGGTATGAGGTCCAGAAAAGAGGTGACATTTTTATACTCCTTGTACTCTGAGCTTGAAACTGTAAAAAAAAACACAGCCCAATGGTAGGCAACTGCATTTATTGCGATATCACTCTGTACATGAAAGAAATGCTGCACACTATTTTCTCTGAAGTAATTTCTACAGAACTTGCAAAAAGAAATCAACTTCATTGCCTTAGTTGACTTTTTCTTATTAGCATACATCAATCAACAGGGAGATTTACCAAGTGTAATACTGCACCTTCTCATTAACATTGCTCTTCTTTATAAAACAACGGGCGAGTTTTCCCAGGTATCGGCAAAGGCGATAGGTGGAGAAAGAGACGATAATGGCAGCTTTCTCCGCCATATAGTCTGGGACTCGGGGGGAAAAAACTTCAAAGGGGTGGCTCCCATGACGTATCCCTGGTGGCGCACGTATCTGATTCGCCCGCACAGCCAGCAACTTAGACACACGAGGATCAGGGTGTCACGTTTAAAAGACGCCTCAGGTTATAATACCTAGGTAGTGCCGGGGCTGGCAAGGTAATACCAGGGGGTGCCTGGGTGGTACCAGGGGTGCCCGGGTACTACCCAGGCATAACCCTCTCCCCACTGAGTGCAACACGCACCTAAGCTCCCCGGGAGGTCCGCTCATCAGGTGCATGCGTTCGGAGACAAGTCTGACTTCATGCCATTCTGCCATCCCTCCATCATGGAGGCATTTTATGATGGGTTAGGGGGATGATTATGGCGTACGAGCCTGATAGTTACATGGTAATGTATTCAAATGAGGTTCCCGATATTCATCGTCGGGAAACGTTCCCCATCACTTACTGGGGGCGGAGACAATCACGTCACATGTTTCTACCAATGTAAAACGTGACTTTTCACTTCTCGTGATATCATAATAATAATGTTTAACACTGCAATGAAGAGACTGTGGAAATCCCCTAGTCACCACACTGTGGCGCCTGTTCGGGTACACGGAGGGAGAATTCAGAATATCCAAATTACCTAACAGCACGTCTTTCGGGACTTGAGGGAGGAAACCGGAGCACCCGGAGGAAACCCACGCAGACACAGGGAGAATGTGCAGACTCCGCACAGACAGTGACCCAAGCTGGGAATCGAACCTGGAACCCTAGCGCTGTGAAGCAACCGTGCTAACCACTGTGTTACCATTTTCCGTTCCCATTACCAAAGCCGTCTGATGTCCTGGTCGCAGGCCAGAGTGCTCCTGAGGTCACCAATCTCCCACCAGCAATGCATGATTTTAAAAAAGTCTTGTTTCCAACTACTCCTGTCCTTCTCCCAAGGCAAGAGATACTGAATAGATTTATGCTTTTCTGTCAGTTAGCTGAAGTGATGACATGACTGAAATGTCATAAGTAATGATGCATCAAGCATGCGCAGTAGCAGGAAGAATATTGCTGATATTAGTGACTCAATGTAACTAACATTCAGAAGTGTTGGAATGTAACACTGACAAATGAAAGCTCTTCACTTCTACAAGCATACCCAAACAAATTTCTGTCAAAGATTTAAAAAGTTCAAGTGTAAACCTATGCAAAACATTCAGTTCCGAACATAGAGCTACAGAAGAAATTTATTGCGGTGTGAAGCTTTTAAAAAATTATTTAAAAATCTTTATCAAATTTGGATAATTTGGGAATAATACAGTTGTTACTTTTGGGAAAAAACCTAGGTTGTAATTTCTCTCCCAGGCATTCTGGCTATTTTTTAAGATTTGAATTTGAAAAGTGATCAATGCAATTAATACCTTGAAAGAAATGGGGGGGGGGGGAAAAACACAGCATAAATCTGTTACTAAGGTATCACATAATACTGATTACATTCAATCGTGAAGTGACAAGCAGAACAGATTTGCACAATATAATGGCACTACCTGTATGCAATTCAACTGTAACTCTTCTATCTAGCAATGGACAACAGCCAACAAGAGCTTGAAATTAAATCAGGACTTATTACAGGATGGCAAAGCTAAATACAATGTATGTTAGATAGATAGCCAGTAAGCCAAGTTATTGTTCTAGTGTGCATATCCCCACAGAGAATAACAGATACCTGGAAGTGGGTACATACATACAATCACATCCAGAGGTTCGGATAGAATGAGGATGCTCATCTAAACTCTGAAATAAATGACTGCATTAAAATCATTCACATCTGTTCATGTTTTTGAACTGCACATTTTGGGCTTTGTTAAAGCAGTTTTACTTCCTCCCTGTTTTTTGGCAACTAAACATTGGTGGGTTAGCAACAACAGCCAGAAAGCTCAATTCAAAGTTAATACGAATTAGAAATGCTGCAAGTTAATAAAGTAACAATCTGCAGCTGTTACCAGAAAGTAACGGTAAGCACGGAAAGTAAGCACGGTAGCACAAGTGGATAGCACTGTGGCTTCACAGCGTCAGGGTCCCAGGTTCGATTCCCCGCTGGGCCACTGTCTGTGCGGAGTCTGCACGTTCTCCCCGTGTCTGCGTGGGTTTCCTCCGGGTGCTCCGGTTTGCTCCCACAATCCAAAGACGTGCTGGTTAGCTGGATTAGCCATGATAAATTGCCCTTAGTGACCAAAAAGGTTAGGAGGGGTTATTGGGTTGCAGGGATAGGGTGGAAGTGAGGGCTTAAGTGGGTCAGTGCAGAACCGATGGGCCAAATGGCCTCCTTCTGCACTGTATGTTCTAAATATAATGATTTATTTTTAAATGGTTATGGGCAGTTCCCATTTTGAAATGCCTGGACATGTCTCATACACATTGCTTCTGAACAATCATCAAAGTGTGTTAAATTTTCAAGACTCACCATTAGGACCCCCTCTGTCCTTGCTGGATCTGCCAAGGCTTTTCTCGGAGCTCAGAGTCTGTAATTTGTGTCTGGACCACTGTGCAAGATGATCCAACATAGAGAAAACAGTCTGTGTACTCAGCTGACTGAGATCTGATGCACTGTCTTGCAACCTCCTATCTGATGCCTCATCGTGCTTTAGGACGGCCATCATCTCTGAATATACCTGCAGAAGAAATAAAAACATTGTCACGTGAGAGTCCCTTTAAGAAAAGTGTGTTTCATCAAATGGCTGCAGTGATGTCATTGTGTGGGTGGAGCTGGAATGTGATTCTGTATTTTCCTTTCGTTTTGAGCTGGGAGCTGCAGTGTGTCTTAGTTTTGTTTTCAGTTTAAGCTGTATTCAGACTACAAGGATGTAGGAGTCTCTCTCTCTCTCTGTATGTTAAAAAGGTATTCAGATCACTTCATAATTTAAAAGTGATACCTGCTTTCTGTAGAGATTTCCAACCTGCTGTCTTTGTTAAAAAGGGTCTTTTGACTTATGGATGTTGTTAGGAAAGTTATTAAGGGTTAACTATAGAGTATTGTATCTCTGGGGATTATCAGTGTTGGTAGTTGATAAACTGTTTACTGTATGTTTATAAAGTGTTCACTGAATTCATAGAATAAACATTGTTTTGTTTTTAAAAAATACTTAAGGTCTCTGTTGCATAACACCTGGAGATTGGACCCTTGTGCTCCACATAACCAAAATCTATTAAAAGTTGTAGGTGAGGTGAACTCCATCATATACGTTGGTGTTCTCTAAACCCTGGCCCATAACAATCTATTCACGAGAACTATTTTCTTTTTTAAAAATAAATTTAGAGTATCCAATTCATTTTTTCCAATTAAGGGGCAATTTAGCGTGACCAATCCACCTACACTGCACATCTTTGGGTTGTGGGGGCGAAACCCATGCAAACATGGGGAGAATGTGCAAACTCCACACGGACAGTGACCCAGAGCCTGGATCAAACCTGGGACCTCGTGGCATGAGGCAGCAATGCTACCACTGCCCCACAAGAGCCATTTTCAACTGGACACCAAGCTCAACCAATTAAATCTTTCAACAAAGGGCTTGATCAGACTGAAGCTAAACTCAATATTGATTGCTAGTATTTTTATGTTCAATATTTTAGCTTTGAGATTGCCAACAGATTCAAGAAAATTAGTCGCTGGACAGCTCATAAATTTTTATCTTGCACACCATGTAAAACAGATAGTCAGGAATAAAACTGCTGCAATGTTAGAAGCAGATTTACTTTGTAACATTAACCTTCCAGGAATGACAAACAATTAAAAGAAGTTTAAGGACTTAAATTTTATTCACCCGAGTGTTATTTTCATCTAATTGTTTTTTCTGAATATAAATATATCGTGGCCAAACTTTTCCTACCCATTTCCTCAAATTTAAGATTTGGAATCTTTTTTGCATGGACTGGTGTAATTATGTGATGTATTTATGTCATTTTTGCCTGCCAATCAAAAGTTTGTACAATGGATGACGATGACCTGATCCAGTTAAAAATCATGGCATTTTATATACTAAATCCAGGAAGGGCTGTTGAATGAGTATACTATGGGTTAGCTTGAGCATGACCAATTTTTACTTTGAAATCCAATAATGTTTGGTAAGAACTACATTTTCTCTCTCTTCTCAACATAGAGCTGGCTGATTAATATATGGGGCTGGATTCTCCGCCACCCACCGTTGGTAGCAGAGTTCCTGATGTGGCGGAGAATCCCGTGAAAGGGGAAAAAATGGGATTGGCGCCGTTTGCAATTCTCTGGTTTCTCTCTAGCAGTGGCATTGAGGTTTGTGTCCCATGCCAGCAGGAAAATGCAAATGGGTCGAAATGACCCATTTGCATCCTATTAATGGACTGGACACCAGCTTCTCCACCCTCTGGTACAGGATTCATGAGGGTGTGGATTGGTACAAATATTTGCCAGCGTGGTCTTGATGCGCTGGACCACACGGTGGGCCAAGGGGGTAAGTATTAAGGTATGTGTCCCCAAAGTCAATCGGCGGGCCTTCCTACTCCCCACAATGCAAATCCTGCCCACCCGATCTGCCCCACCAGACTTCCCCCCCCCCTCCCCCCCCCAACCAAAGACTTCATGCATGCGTACTGTGGGGGGAGGGGATCCAGTAATTCCCATGGTGGGGTGGATGCGAAGGGGTATGCCCCTACTTGTCATCGCGGTGGGGGGGGGGGGGCAGGATTTGCATTGTGGGTTGGAGGGGACCAGCTGTCAGACCACTCAAAATGGCGGAATCTCTTGCCATTCCTGCCATGCATAATTTTGCAAGGCAAGGGACAGTGAACCACTTCTGGACACCGCTCCAAGCATGAAACAGAAGTGATTCAGCTCTCGCTGGAGGACAAAATAACAATAATCTTCATTAGTGCCACAAATAGGCTTACATTAACACTGCAATGAAGTTACTGTGAAAATCCCTTAGTCACCACACTCCGGCACCTGTTCGGGTGCACTGAGGGAGAATTCAGAATGTCCAATTCACCTAACGAGCATGTATTTCGGGACTTGTGGGAGGAAACGGGAGCACCTGGAGGAAACACATGCATATAATCTCCCGAACGGAGAATCCGGCCCTTGATGTTTTATTGGTATAGTATTTTTGGAAAACTAAAACAGCCTATGATCATCATAAAGCATGATCTGTTTAATGCATATTAACCACAGGCATATCCAAATAGTTACTGTCTTCTTACTTCACGTTGATCCTCTTCATTACATCCAAGCAAAACGTAGACTAAAATATGAGGTAGCAGATAGATGGTCACTTTGAAGTCATGTTTTGTAATAAAACTGCAACAGTCAAATACGTTTCTGGCTAGCTCATGTCGAACCTGAAAGAACACACAATTGGATATTTATCTAAACATATATTAAATCTGCAGCTAAAAAAACAGACATGTTTAAAGATATAAACAATTTTGGGGTCTTTCTACAAATTCAAGTTTGAATCATTAATCTATGAAGTCACTGAACAGTCTTTTCGGGTAAACAATCTGTCAGTGTTCAACTTTAAAAGGGGTTGCATTGAGCTATCATCAAGCACATCAGGTACAGAGGCCGGGTGGTTAGTAATGGGGAGGGTGCATCATCAGGAACGTTTGGAATTCAGCATCAATCAGAAAATAGTCCCCTTTTTCATCCCAGCCATGATTCATGATACCATAATCCTAATGACTCCATAGTTTAAGGATGTTACTTCACATGCTGTTTGATGATTTTATGCCTCTACTGGAACATATCAAGTAAATTTTGCTAGTAACATGACCGTTTGATGTTATACAAGACAAGACTGGAAGTACAACGGTGAAGGGATCGCTCTAACATTTACCTTTTATTGGAACTGCGCCTTACTTTAATTCAGCAACAGCAAAGGTTCTAGCAAACGACTACATGAGGGAACTACTTAAGTGTTATAAATTAGTCTTATATGTAGATTTAATTAACAGATAAAATAAATGCTATGGTTAGCTTTAATTAACTCCAATCTCATCAACATGCTCACCTTGGTTGTAAGGTAGCCTGCCCATGTTGCTGACCACTCTGCAAAGTTTTGGTCATGTTTGCCAAGATAAAATGGCTTCTTAATGCTGACCCAATTGCAAGTCTTCTGAGAACTTTTATACCTGAAAAACAAAACAACTGCCAATCGGTTAATTTGGTGCATCTTAACATTTTTTTTTAGCAGTAGTGGGCAAAATGCATTTACTCACTTAAACACTTCAATGATTAACTATGTTTATTGTTTTAATTGATTTTGGCTTTCGGCAATGAACATAAAGAAAGGATTTCTCGCAAAAACAGATTAAATGCATCATAATCAAGTGAATCTGAGCCATGTACAAACTTCACCTGGTGAATAAATTTACACTGAGAAGTGAAGATGAAGTTCTTTTCCATTGCAGAGCAAATTATGTTAAAAATTGCGACTGTGAACAAAGCACATCTTCAGTTCCGTCAAAATGCTTGGAAAAGCGCAAAGAGAATACTGCAGACCTGGTGTTTAGATGAGGCTCCAAGATTTCTTGCACATGTTCTGGAAAGCTCCTCCACAGCCTACGTCCTGGGTTATCGGTTTTCCCTTCTTTACATTTATATATTTGTAACAGCTCCTGAAAGTGCAATTTTATTAATCTTTAGCAAAACATCCTCACACTTAAACTGCAAAAACCTACAAAATGTTGAAAGTAATCTCTTAGTCAGGACTATCGGATACTGTTTCAGAGAGATAGTGGCCCAGGTTTTCCCAGCGGTGGCAATGATGGTTGTCCGATTGCGACTGCGCTCCTAGATTTACATACGAACATAGGAAATAGGAGCAGAATTTGGCCCCTCGAGCCTGCTCCGCCATTCATTAAGATCATAGCCAATCTGTCTGTGTTCCACATGACCATCTACCCTCGATAACCTTTGATTCCCATGCCCCAACAAAAATCTATCTACCTCTGCCTTAAAAATATCCAGTGACCCGACTTCCACTGCCTTCTGAGGCAGAGAGTTCCAAATTCACACAACACTCTGAGAGAAAAATAATTCTTCTTACACTTGTGTATACCTTGTCAAACCATATAGGATCCTATATACTTCAATCAAGTCACCCCATACTCTTCTAAATCCTCCTGGAAATAAGCCCAGCCTTTCCAACCTAACCTTATAAGATAACAGGTATCAATCTCGTAAACCTCCTCTGTACTGCCTCCAACATATTTACATCCTTCCTTAAGTAAGACGACCAAAACTGCACACAATATTCGAGATGTGGTCTCACCAATGCCCTGCATAGTGGAAGCATAACAAGCTTATCCTGGTGTTCAACTCTCTTGTAATAAAGGATATCATTCCATTATTCTTTTTTATTATATGCTGCACCTGCATATTAGCTTTTTGTGACTCATGCAAGAGGACACCTAGATCCCTCTGCACCTCAGCATTTCTGCAGTCGTTCTTCATTTAAATAATACTTGGCTTTTTTTATTCCTCCAGCCAAAGTGAACAACTCAACATTTCCCTGCTTCATGTTTCTTCCAGGATCGTCCAAGCCTGCCTTCTTGGAAATACACATCGCTGCTTCCCTCATTGAATCTGTCAGCACAGAGTTGGGGGGGGGGACACACACGACGGACACCTTTTTTACAGCACTAGCTGCCATACGTCAAAGTTTAATTGTCCTGTCTTTGCATGTTATTGAATGGATTAGTAAAGGGCGAGTGGATGAATGAGTTGGGCAGGGTGGCTAGGGTGGGGATGTGCATAGTCAGACCAGGCAGGGAGGGGCGGGATAGTCAAATCTGGTCAGAGGTGTAGCCAGATCTGGTTGGGGTTTGGGGAGGGGGGAATCAGTGTGAGTGAGTAAGGATTCAGTTCTGGAGTTACCAGGTTTCAATCTGTCTCATGTTTCCTGGTTAACTATTCAAGTAAGTACTGCGGAACTGTCCAAAGTCTCGGATTCTAACTCAGAGAAGGTCAACTGTTCATTGAAAGTTAAAACTTCTCAGGCAAGTCCACATGTCAGGACTTCCACAGGGTCCCGACATGCATCTTCATTAGTGAGGCCACACCTGCAGTATTGTGTGCAGTTTTGGTGTTCTTATCTGAGGAATGATGCTCTTGCTATGGAGGGAGTGCAGCGAAGGTTTACCAGGCTGATTCCTGGGATGGCAGGACTGTCATACGAGGAGAGACTAAATCTGTTTGGGTTATATTCATTGGAGTTCAGAAAAGTGAGAGGGGATCTCATAGAAACTTACAAAATTCTAACAGGATTATACTGGGTAGAATGAGAAAGAATGTTCCCGGTGGTGGGGGAATCCAGAACCACGGATCATAATTTAAGGATAAGGGGTAAACATTTTAGGACTGAGGCGAGGAAAAACTTCTTTACCCAGAGAGTGGTCAATCTATGGAATTCGCTCCCACACAAAGTAATTGAGGCCAAAACGTTGTGTAATTTCAAGAAACTCTTGGGGCTAAAGGGCTCAAGGGATATTGGGGGGGGGGGGGGGGGCAGCGATCAGGTGACCAGAGGATTTGGCCCATTATATTTGATTATACTGGCGGTACCTGTTAAGATGATGACAATTACAGTTCCCAGTTGATCCACTGAAATAAAAGTAACTCTCAGCCCAACTGCCCTCAACAGAAATACCTCTTGGTGGAATTCATCTGCAGTATGTACAAAGTTACAAAATGTAACTCTAACATCAGTCACGTTCAAGCATAACAGCTGAGAAATGTAAACTGCAAATTTCAAATTGTATCTAGCTACACGCCTCTACTTGCCATTTACAATAACTCTGTTCCAAATCACCATCCAGATGCATTTTGCAGTAACAAGGAAATCTAGATCACTTTTTTCAAATATAATTTCTTTGGGTGTAAATATTTAATTGTTAAAAGCTGAAGCACATAAACCTGACCCTCCCAGGCTTGATTGCTGCTTGGTTTTAGTAGGTCATATGGACTAACAGGTATTATATTTGTCTCAGCATGTCCAGAAGGAGAGAGCTTGCCATACTTCCAATGACAATGCAATGAGTCCCAGTAATTTGCAGTGTAGAAGGAAGCCTTTCAACCCATCATATCTCTGCTAGCTGCTCTCCCCACTGCCGTGTCTTGGATGCGGCACATATGTTGTTTATGTGGGTACACCAGGAGAGGGCTTGGCTTTGGCGCACTACTCACAGCAGTTAAATGCCACCCAAGCCCGAGAAGGAAAGTGGCAAAAATAGAAAGTGATATTTATAAATAGTGTCTTGAAACAAAATGCACACATCACCAATTACAACTTTGCAAACTATTTATTTTATGTTTATGCTCTGTACATTTTTGCTAGATAAGGCGAGTCCTTTTTAGCCAAGGTCAAGGCTGAAGCATTCTCTTTGCTGATGCTACGGAGAGTCCAAGTACCTGATCTCGTAAACACAACAGGTGGTTGAATGCATTACACGCCATGAAAGTATGTTCACTCCTAACCGTGAACATGCTTTTTATTGCTTGTCACAATTTATATTTCTTCCCTGCTCTATAGTGTGTTATTAACTCTACCCTGCTCCTTCTAGAAAATGATTTCCGAAAGAAGTTAGTTAACACTCGCTCTAAAAATATTCTGGCTTGTTATTACATAAACCTCTCTCCCAAGTCTTCACAGACAGGCAGCTGTTTCCATACCTGAATGGCATAAGCAGCTGAGTCCTGAGCTCGAACATTATCTGCATAAGCGAGGAAAGCTCTTGTCAACTCTATCAGCAAATGATGGGCAAAATTGGAGTCTTCCACACCAGCCTGTCATAGAAGTCATTACAAAACAATAAGTACTTTTCTTGCAATAGTCGTACCCTTTTAAGTTTATAATTATCTCTTAACTTATTTTCTTGCCCTTTTCTCAAGCCTCGCAAGGCATTCCTCAACTAAAAATCCAATTAGTTCTTCCCTTCGACTGATTTTGTAATGGAACATATTGCCAGAAAATGCAAGCAAAGTAACGCATGCTAAATAGAATCATTGAATAACACAGCACAGGAGGAGGCCAGTCTGGCAATCACATCTGTGTAGGCTCTCGGAAAGAACATAGAACATTGAAAAATACAGCACAGAACAGGCCCTTCGGCCCACGATGTTGTACCGAACCTTTGTCCTAAATTAATCATAGATTATCATTGAATTTACAGTGCAGAAGGAGGCCATTCGGCCCATTGAGTCTGCACTGGCTCTTGGAAAGAGCACCCTACCCAAAGTCAACACCTCCACCCAACACTAAGGGCAATTTTGGACACTAAGGGCAATTTATCATGGCCAATCCACCTAACCGGCACATCTTTGGACTGTGGGAGGTAACCGGAGCACCCGGAGGAAACCCACGCAGACAGCCGGAATCAAACCTGGGACTCTGGAGCTGTGAAGCAATTGTGCTATCCACAATGCCACCGTGCTACCCTTAAGAACAAATAAATCTACACTATATCATTTTACCGTAATCCATGTACCTATCCAATAGCTGCTTGAAGGTCCCTAATGTTTCCGACTCAACTACTTCCACAGGCAGTGCATTCCATGCCCCCACTACTCTCTGGGTAAAGAACCTACCTCTGACATCCCCCCTATATCTTCCACCATTCACCTTAAATTTATGTCCCCTTGTAATGGTTTGTTCCACCCTGGGAAAAAGTCTCTGACTGTCTACTCTATCTATTCCCCTGATCATCTTATAAACCTCTATCAAGTCGCCCCTCATCCTTCTCCGTTCTAATGAGAAAAGGCCTAGCACCCTCAACCTTTCCTCGTAAGGCCTACTCTCCATTCCAGGTAACATCCTGGTAAATCTCCTTTGCACCTTTTCCAAAGCTTCCACATCCTTCCTAAAATGAGGCGACCAGAACTGTACACAGTACTCCAAATGTGGCCTTACCAAAGTTTTGCACAGCTGCATCATCACCTCACGGCTCTTAAATTCAATCCCTCTGTTAATGAACGCTAGCACACCATAGGCCTTCTTCACAGCTCTATCCACTTGAGTGGCAACTTTCAAAGATGTATGAACATAGACCCCAAGATCTCTCTGCTCCTCCACATTGCCAAGAACTCTACCGTTAACCCTGTATTCCGCATTCATATTTGTCCTTCCAAAATGGACAACCTCACACTTTTCAGGGTTAAACTCCATCTGCCACTTCTCAGCCCAGCTCTGCATCCTATCTATGTCTCTTTGCAGCCGACAACAGCCCTCCTCACTATCCACAACTCCACCAATCTTTGTATCGTCTGCAAATTTACTGCAGACGATACGAAGATTGGTGGAGTTGTGGATAGTGAGGAGGGCTGTTGTCGGCTGCAAAGAGACATAGACAGGATGCAGAGTTATCCAATTAGTCCCACTTCCTTGCTCGTTCCACGTAGCCTTAACATGTTTTCCCTTCAAGTATTTATCTAACCCCCTTTTAAAGTTACAATTGCATTGGTTTCCAACATCCTTTTGGGCAGTACATTCTAGATCACCACAACCGCTGCACAATAAACTATTTCATCTTTTCACACCGAGTTCTTTTGTCTGTCACTTTAAAACAGTTTACCTCTAGTTACTGAGCCTTCTGCCACTGGAAACAAATTCTCCCTACTCAATCCGTCCAAACTGTCACAAGTTTTTAAATATAAATTCAGAGTACCCAATTATTTCTTTTTTCCAATTAAGGGGCAATTTAGCATGGCCAATTCACCTACCCTGCACATCTTTGGGTTGTGGGGGTGAGACCCACCCAGACACAGGGAGAATGTGCAAACTCCACACGGACGGTGACCCGGGGCCGGGATCGAACCAGGGACCTCAGCGCTGTGAGGCAGCAGTGCTAACCACTGTGCCACCAAAACTGTCACAACTTTGAAAACCTCAATCGAATCTCCTGCTAACCTTCTCTACCCTAAGAAAACAACACTAGTTTCTCGATTCTGTCCACAAGCTGAAGTTCCTTGCCCTTGGTACCATTCTAGCAAATCTTCTCTGAACCCTCTCTCAGGGACTTGAGATCCTACTTGAAGGGTAGTGTCCCAACTGAAAACAATACTGCAGCTGAGGCCCAACCAGTGCTTTCTCAAGGTTCAGAATTATCTCTTTGTTGTGTACTCAATACCTGAACTTCGATTAATTAAGCTAAAGATCCCATATGAAATTATACCATGTGCTCACAAGTTTAGGTCTGGATAATTTTCTGAATCATCTTCTGATCACCGAGACACCCACCACCAGTACTTGGTGAAAGTTTTTTTATGTGTCCTGTTGTGTTAAATTTCTCCACTTTCCAGCTACTCTGAGAATTCAGGCCCTCACAATCACTGAAGAACTCAACTGCCTTCCAAAAAAGTGACAAGCCTCAAGGCGCGCCTTATTTAAATTTAGTGTCTGAGATGGGTGAATTACACTGATTATTCCTTTGGGATCAGACATTCCATCTCTGGAAATGAGAACAGGGATAGCCTATCTTGCCTCCTGCAGGTCAATATGCTGAAAAATGCTGGGGCAATAAATTATGCCCAAGTTTTTCTACCCTTTTGAGACAGATGAAAGGATTACTCCTGTCCTCGCCAATCTACCCCACAGCAGTACAACTGCCACAAAAAAAAAACCCAGGTGTAAGTGTGTTACAGCAATAAAAAAAACAGGAGAAAAGTAAAATAGATGTGAAAGCAAAAGTGAAGAGGAGAGGACAAGAAAAGTGATGGAGCAAATGATGACAGAATGCACCAGTCCTCCTCCAGACTAATTGTGGACAATTTATTTCAGTATAGCAATCTAGGAAATTGGAGAAAGCATACAATGTGCATTGGAGGAGGAAGAGGAAAGCAGCAAGCAGAAGGAAGAGTGAGGGAAGAGGAACAGTAAAGAAGACAGAAAGCAAAAGAGAGAAAGGACCTTTTTTGAGGGAAGCAGGTGCAAGCAAAGAAAGGGAAGGAAGCCCTCCTGGAAGAGGAGGTACTCCTGCAGCCAGAGCTTGGCAACAGCTTCAAACTTACCATCGACATCTGGAAGTGATTAATTTAAAATACAAATAATACTGTCGACATTTTTCCTCAGCAGTACTTGATCCAGTCCGATACTGTGGTTCAAAGTGCATTATTAATCTTTGCTAACACTGTTGTGTCGTGTGACATGGAATCCTATCATAAGTTTTCTAGGATAGACCTAAATTAGTATGATTTGAAGTGGAAGATGCTCAAATTCAAATGATTTCTTACCACAAATGTGGAGCTTTTCCCCTCTGTGTTACTCGTCATGAGGTCCAACCGGCCAGGATCGATTGCGCCCAACTCACCAAGGCACTCTCCACACAGAAGTCTGGCTTGTGCATTTGCATCTTGGCAACCCTTCAGAAGCACCATCACCAACTGAGAGATAATTGGCTCCACTGTTTCACTGTCTGTGGCAAGTTTTACCAATTGTTCCTAAAATATATATATGATATATGAATCTAATGACAATTTCCCTATTTTCAAATGGAATGATTTTTTCTTAAGCATCACCCTCCCTATAGACTCAATGCTGAGGAACCATAGAGACATGTTAGAAACTTTTTTTGTTTTCTCTTTTGAGGTACTAAAACGCGCAGTGCAGAAAGTCATAACTTGTAAGACATGTCACGACCTCAATATTAAGTTCCTCTTGCATAGGGTGAACGCAACGTCGACATGTGCGAGGTTAGGGCTGATACAGTTGAAGGAGTGCATAGGGCCCATTTGACCAAATCCAGGATGAGCAGGTTATTTGTGGGAGGGTAGAGGATGAGTGTGGGCCTTGTGGGAGGGGCCTGGATAACCACATACACATGTTCTGGTCATGTCCTAAGCTTGTGGCCGACTGTATCTCCTTCCTTGGCACCATGTCGGCGATCCTACAAATTGAACTGAAGCCTCGGGGCCGCATTTGGGGTATTGGACGTCCAAGAGCTGCAGACTGGAGCGGGGTCTGATGTATTGGCCTTCGCTTCGCTTATTGCTTGAAGACAGGTGCTGCTGGGTTGGGGATCAGCTTCTCCACCCAGTGCCTCGGAATGGCTGGGGGATCTTAAGGAATTTCTGTATCTCGAGAAAATTAAGTACACCTTGAGGAGTGCAATTGATTTTTGTTTGGCTTTCTAGGGGTGAGGGAGGGATTTTCTTTCGGGGGGGGGGGGGGGGATTCTGTTATTATCTGTTACTGTTTTTGTTATGTATAAAATTGAAAAAGTTCCTCTGCCTCAATTAATACTGAATTTATCATATGCACTTTTGTCATTAGGCAATGCATCAAAGTCTTACAGCCATTAATATTAAATTGTGTACCTGTTTCTTGTACAAAGTATCCTTCAAACTGGTCAGTGCATGTATACGGACATCTACATTCTCATGTTGAACAGCTCGCATTGACAATTGCAGTTCAGTTTGTAAGTCTGTGCTTTTAGAAGTTTCCTATAAAACAGAACACCAAGCAAAAATTAGTGACACAAATGTTAGCACCTACTAACCAAAGAAATCAGGAAAACATTCCAAGTATTTTCTGAAATTTATTAACTACCTAACCGCTGAAGGAGTATTTCTGGATCATTTTCAAAGCTTAATTCACAAATAGTCTGGTTCATGGATGGATTCCCTGTGACATTAAGGTAATGGAAGCCCAGTAACACCAGACGTGTTTCTGGCACTACTCATTTGTGAGTTTCTGGAAATGCTCAATTTGGTGTTTTGAGATGGCATCTTGGATTTCTAATTTTGCGGGTGAACGAGTCAGTGAACAGGACAGTACAGGTCATGAGCAGTCATAAATCTTCACGAACAAATGGTATGCTGAAACTACCTGTTAGGTTCCCTGATTATAATTCTGCATCCCCATACATTTAGCCAAAACATTTTTAGTGAAACTTTAATCAACAGACCAATTACGAACACACTGAGTAAAAGGCTCACCTTTCTATAATCCTGCAGAACCTTCTGGATCTCAGTAAAATCAGGGTGTTCCGGCAAAAAGTAAATCTCATGGAGAAAATCTTTTACCTCAGCTCTGAAATAGCCACAAAAAAAGTTGCTCAGGTCACATCTACACATGCTAAGTTAGCCATGGCACTCGGTTGGTCAGACTCTCACCCTGATTCAAAGGTTCTGGGTTCAAGTCCCATTCCAAGGCTGTCACGTCAATGCAGTACTGAGGGAGTGCAATAGCGTTTCCGACGAGAAGTTATTCCGGAGCCCCATCTACCTGCTCGGGTGAATGTAAAGAACCCCATGGCATGACTTCAACAAAGTTATTTATCATTGATATCCCTGGTGTACTGGCCAATATATTTCCCTCAATCTACATCACAAAAACAGATCATTGGTCATCACCACATTGCTGTTTGTGAGAGTTTACCTCACACAGCTTGGCTGCTGTGTTTCCTCTCTTACAACAATGACTACACTTCAAAGCTACTTCATTGGCTGTAAAGTGCTTTGAGACATCCGCTGGTTGTAAAACGTGCTTTTTAAATGCACATCTTTTTTTCTCGAGATAGTTTATGCAATAAGATTAGAAAAAATGACAACAGACAAAACTGGAATTTATAGTGATTTTGTTGTTGCAAAACATTACAAGGTACTTCACAGCGCCGGGAACCCGGGTTCGATTCCCGGCTTGGGTCACTATCTGTGCGGAGTCTGCACGTTCGCCCTGTGCCTGCATGGGTTTCCTCCGGGTGCTCCAATTTCCTCCCGCAGGTCCCGATAGACGTGCTTGTCAGTTGAATTGGACATTTTGAATTCTCCCTCAGTGTACCTGAACAGGCGCCGGAGTGTGGCGACTGGGGGATTTTCACAGTAACTTCATTGCAGTGTTAATGTAAGTCTACTTGTGACATTAATAAAGATTATTATTATAAATAATGGTCAACGGCACAGTTGAAGAGTTAAGCTTCAAAGCAGGCTTGCCCGAGACACAGAAGGCATTTTCAAGTGGGCTGCCACATTCTCATGGTATAGGTAACAGTTCAACTCCAAAACCTCCTGGAAAGAATGTCAAAAAATGCTTGGAGGCGCTCAGCCAATCACAGGCTGTTTTTTTCCCATGCATTTACAGCTGATAGGATACTGGTGACTCTATCAGCAGCCAAAGTAGGGTGAAACCAGCTTGTGATTGGATGAGTGAAACGTGATCAGTTGCTGGGGAAGTTTTGAATATCTTTGGAGAGCACAGAGCAGAAGTTCATTGGGAGAGGGATGTTCAAAAAGGGAGGGAGACAAAAAAAAAGGTCAGCCAGTTGGCTTAACATCTGTTATTGGGAGAATGTTAGAGTCCATTATAAAGGATGTGGAGATGCCGGCGTTGGACTGGGGTGAGCACAGTACAAAGTCTTACAACAACAGGTTAAAGTCCAACAGGTTTGTTTCGATGTGCCTGCATAGTACATGCAGTGACATCGAAACAAACCTGTTGGACTTTAACCTGGTGTTGTAAGACTTCGTATTATAAAGGATGCAATAGCAGAGCGTTTAAAAAGAGGTAATATAATTGTCGCTGTGAATCTCAGAGACCACCTGACTTCGCAGAAAGTCCGTATGCACGTACAGCATGTAATAAAAAGGCAAATGGAATTTTACTGTTTATTGCAAAAGGACTGGAGTTTAAAAGTCGAGAAATGTTGTTGTAACTGCATAGGGTGTTGGTGAGACCACATCAGGGGTATTCTGTCCAGCTTTGGTCTCCTTATTTGAGGAAGGAAGTGGTGGCATTCAAGGCAGTTCAGGAGGGGTTCAGCAGATATATTCCGGGGATGAAAGGGTTGACGTATGAGGAGAGATTGAACAGTTTGGGGTTATAGAAGAATGAGGGAGGATCTGATCGAGGTGTATAAAATACCAAGAGGGATTGTAAAGTAAACAAAGACCAAATGTTCCCCTTTGTGAGGCAACCTGAACGAGAGGTTCACAGATATAGGTTGAGAAGCGGTGGATTTAAAACGGATATGAGGCGGAACTACGTTTCGCAAAGGGTGGTGAATTTTTGGAACTCGCTGCTCCATAGTGCAGTGGAGTCTGAATCATTAAATGAGGAGATATATAGATTTCTGGTTTAAAAATCAGGCTAAAGGGATATGGCTATATATTTCTGATTTAAAAATCAGACTAAAGGCAGGAAGATGGATTTAAGACCAGGAAGAGATCAGCCACGATCTGATTGAATGGTGGAGCAGACTTCAAGGGCTGAATTGTCTACTTGTGCTCCTAATTCCCAAGTTCCTCGTCTGAGGTTTCGGCATATCTTGGAGTTGATTCGGAATCATTATCATCGAAAACCCTCCATCATTCTTCAGAGGTACAAATTTTATTTTTGGGGGTCCTTGTGCATAAATCACACAAAGCTAGCATGCAAGTTCAATGGGCAATAGGTAAGGCAAATGATTGAAATCATTCCCTTTATTTCAAAGGGAATGGTGTATAAAAATCGGGAAGTCGTGCTAAAACCATATAAGGCACTAGTGTAGCCACCTAAAATGGCTGATTCCCTATTAATTTGGCCAAAACCCGATATAAAATGGCTAACCGAAAAGGCTGATGGGAAAAGCAGCCAACAGGATACAAACGGACAGCTGCAGACAGAATAGCGTATTCGGCTCTGGGGAAATCGACCCAGATCGATACCTACGACTATTAGCAGCACATCAACACAGATATCTGCAGTTTAATCGGCTATCCCCGGGAACAATTGCAACATATTAGCAATTGATTGCCGGGCCAGACCTCTCGGCGCCTGCAGTGGCCGAAACAAAGACAGGTGAACGACCACCCCCCCGATCGAGGTATCGCCCCATTATTGGAGCATATCGAACCCAGTGATTGGGAACAAGTCCAATCACTTGGGACTCTGGGTCAAGGGCCGCTCCGAGAGGCGGGAAGCCCCTGGGCCCTATAAATTGAGGGGCCAAGTTCAGATCTCTCTCTCTCTCCCTTCTTCTGCTCGCAACCTTCGCACGAACATCGACCAGAAACTGTAAGTTTGACTCCAGCGATCGCTACCCGATAGAGACTCCTAGCCATCGACCCGTATCAGCCTTTGAATCCCGCAGGCCAGATCCAATTCGATAAACCATTCATTTCCCTGACCTGGTGGGCCATCCCCAAAAGTTAAGTATTGGCCAGTAGTGGTAGGTAGTGATATAGATAGTAGGATTATTGTGTAAGTGTTTATTGCTGTACATAATAAATGACCGTTGATTTCAATCTTACTAAGCGGTGTGCTGACTTATTAATCATAACTCGAGCTTGAACCACGTGGCGGTATCAGAAAGATACCTGGCGACTCGTGAGCAAAGGTGACATAATCAGAGCTAATAAAACGAAGGCTAAAAAGAGCAACACTAGTTGGGCCACACCTGGAATATGTTGAACTGTTTTGGTCCCCTTATACAGGGAACTATATGCTGGCCTTGGATGCAGTCCAGAGAAGGTTCACTAGATTGATCCCAGATATGGAGGGATTTTCTTATGAGAAGCGATCGAGTAGGATGGGCCTGTACTCATCGGCGATTAGAAGAATGAGAGGTGACCTTATTGAAACATAGGATTCTCAGGAGGTTTGACAGGAGGGATGCTAAGAGGTTTTTTCCCCATGTGGCAGTGTCTAGGACTAGAGGGCATAATTTCAGAGTCAGGTGTTGCCCATTTAAGACAGAGATGAGCAAGAATTTCTTCTCGCAGAGGGTAGTGTATCTATGGAGTTCTTTACCACAGAGAGCTGTCGAGACTGGGTCATTAAATATGATCAAGACTGAGATATTTAATCAGTAAGGGAGGTAAGGGTTATAGGGATAAGGTGGAAAAGTAAAGTTGAGGATTATCATATCAGATCAGTCACCATCTCATTGAATGGTGGAGCAGACCCGACTGGTCGAATGGCCTACTTCTGCTCCTACACTTTATAGTTTTATGGGTTGGTCATAGCTGGGGGGTACCTAGGCGGACAGGTGCCGGGGCAGGCAGACTGACAGGAATCATGGCGGGTGGGAACCTGGGCAGACAGGCTTGGGGGCAAGTGACGGCGAGAGGGAAAGCGAGTGCCAGGTTGAGGTAGAATCTGGCTACGTGTGCGCGCGCACGTGAGAGAGCGCAGGGGGAAGTGCGCACGTGTGTGTGTGTGAGAGTGTTGTGTGTGTTAAGGAGAGTGTGTGAGCGTGAGAGATTGTGTGAATAAGAGAGTGTGTGAGAGAAAAAAGTGAGTGTGTATGTGAGAGAAAGTGAGTGTGTATGTGCAAGAGATAGTGTTTGTATGTCTGTGTGTGAGAAAGTGTGTGTCTGAGAGCGAGAGAGAGCAAAGTGGGGGGGGGGAAGCCTCAATTTTCTTCAAGAGGGAGGACGAGGCCACGTCTGACCCAGGGAAGTGTGTGTGTGTGTGTGTGTGTTGAAGTGAGTGACTGAGGGAGTGCATGGAGGGCAGTTCTTAGCACTGAGTGTGTGAAGGGCAATGCATTACACTGAGTGAGTGTATGCAGGCGAGTGCAAGCCTGCCTTATGCCCAGTCTGTTTTCCCACATATTCCCACCACCACACAGCAACACATACACACTCACCCAATCACACCATGTTGGTTTTTATTTCTTCTTTCATCTCCGAAGAGTCACATTAGACTCGAAACATTAAACCGTTTCTCTCTGCTTTTTTTGCAGCACTTCTGTTTTTATTACAGATTTTCAACATCCTCAGTATTTTGCTTTTGTTTGACTGACTTTTTTCAAGTGTTTTTAAAGCAAGACTAATAACCTAAAAGTTTTCATCAATTCACAGGCTGTTTAGGAATTGCACTGGGAGGTGGAGGGCTCCTCAACAGTGCCACCTTTGGAGGAGTGAAGAAGCACTGACTGCAACTTCTAGATTTCCATGTCAAACCGCGCAGACTCCCGAAGTTGCTGTCAGTTTCAGTGGAGTGAAGACAGAGATCACTGGCAATCTCACCACTACCATCACTGCTAAATCTGGATCATTGAGTGCAACCTAAATGTTGCCCAAATTTGTTTTAAAAAAAAAATCACGTGAGAGTTAATTTACCTGTTCTCCACAATAAGATAGCGAAATATTCCAGCAGTCTCCTTTGGCTGAATGGACATAAGAGGCAGCAGAGCCACAATCACTTGACTGAGAAGGGCTCCCAGGTAACTGGGATCGAGGCAGCGCACAAAGCAATCCCATGCTCTGAAAGCAAGAGGTTTAATTAACAAACTGCCATTAAATAAGAAACATGTTAAAACTTTATAACAAATAAAATAAGCCATGAAAACTAAAGAGAAAGTTCATGAAAAAAATCACTCAAGAAATAAGAATAATAAATCTTGATACAGATCAGGATAAGCTTCTTGGAAGTTAAGATGAGTTATTTCAAGATTCCATTTTATACCATTCCCTCCGTGTCTCCATGCTGATAAACCATTGCAGTTGCGAGAACATAGAAAATAAAAATAAATGTGAAAACTTAGGTGAGATTTGTTTCCTCTCTAGTCTTGTATCTTCTCCAATCACCAAGGAAACTCCTCACAAGCAATCACGTGATCGGCTGACAGAGCTGCCTCAGGCTTTTCACAGCAACGGTATATATAACAGTAACAGAGTTATCAGTCAAGTACACCCAAGATTTTATGGTTAAAAGAGAATATGGTTACAAAGCGATCATACATTGCACTATAAATGGAGCGAAATACAGTTGAGGAAAGAATGCAGTGATCATGCGCAAAGTTACATTTCTTTTCTTCTTTTAGTTTGTTCCTCTACATAGTCAATTACCCTGGAATAACATTTTCATGGTCGTCTTTTTGGGGAAATTACTCGGTTTCCTGGAATTCCACAAAATTCTCTTTGGCTGGTTCAACTGTTGACACATCCACTGAGAGCCTCTCACCTGTCATTGACAGCTCTTTATTATCCTAAAAAAAAATTTCTTTAATAACCTATAAATGGCTTCATTGTTCTAAGATGTTAATGGAAATGCCACTTCTCTATCAGCACAGGATATTAGGACAATCCCACTGCATAATAACAGTGAAGCCATGCTCGATCTAGTTTAGCACATTTAGATTCCCTTAGTTATTTTGCTATATGCTGGTCTTGTCTCACTGTCTGCTTTCTTGTTTAATTTCTACAACTGTTTCTTCATTGTTTTAATATCTCAGATAGTACTGACACAAGTTCAACTTATAGACAAAATTGGCATCAGATTCTCAGTTTTCTGACTGTTATACAAAATTTTATTTTGCTTCAACGACAGTAACAATAACAGAGTTATAAAGCAAGATTGGACAATTAGCCACATAAAGTATCATTAGGGAAGACGGTCCTAAGCTTGGTGGGTGGTAGGTTTTAATGCGGGTTCTAAAGGAGGAAAGAGTAGTAGTGAGGCAGAGGGTTTAGGGAAAGAATTTCAAAGCATGGAGCTGAAGTAGCTGAAGGCAAGACCACCACTCAAAATTGGGGATGCTCAACAGGGATGCTTACCAGGCAGCACGGTGGCACAGTGGTTAGCACTGTTGCCTCACAGCACCAGGGAATCGGGTTCGATTCTGTCCTTGGGTGACTGCCTGTGTGAAGTTTGCACTTTCTCCCAGTGTCTGCGCGGGTTTCCTCTGGCTGCTCCAGTTTCCTCCCACAGTCCAAAGATGTGCAAGTTAGGTAGATTGGCCATATTAAAATTGTCGCTTGGTGTCCAAAAGTTAAGGTGAGGTTACTGGGTTACGGGGAAAGGGTGGGGTTTGGGCCCAGGTGAGCTGCTGCTTCAGAGAGTTGGTGCAGACTCAATGGGCCGAATGGCCTGCTTTCTGCACTGTAGGGATTCCATGATAATTCAGATTTGTTTTGTTTTAGAAAGATAATTTTTCTTTTAAATGTTAGAACTGCAATAAAATTCAATGTTGCGTTTCCATTCATTCAAAGTGAAAGGCTGCATTTCAAAACATACCTGCAGCATAATTCAGGAAATTCATCCCTGTATCGGAGGCCTGTCCTCAGAGTAGTCATCATCTTTACCCGGACTGAACTAATGTGTTTTGGTCCCATCAATTTCATTAAAGACATTAAACTGTTCATAGCCTGTAAAAAAAAACACACTAATAACTGCTTTCGTATAAGTTCCTCAAAAACCTTCATCTGAAAACCATAGGGTGCCAGCGTAGAATTTACATACCATCTTCTTATCATTCATTCCAACACTGGAACTCAGTAGATGCATGTTAAAAAAGGCCAGGATCCCCAACAATTTGGGTTGCAAGTAGTCTGCCTGGAAAAAAGTTAACTTCTTTTTTAAAAATCAGGGTTGAACAGATCCTGAATATGTTTTAACTTCAAGTAAAACATGTGCTGGGTTACTGACTAACTAATGTTTGTTACTTCATATCATTATATTTAACTTCAAATTGAGCATCTGGACAGCCAAGACTCAACTATATCACAGCAGTTCACTGGCCCAGTGGACTGGAGCAATGACTCTGAAATGTTTTTGGATCACTTTGCAAATAGATTAGACACCCCAATCTTAAATCATAATGCAATAAGGCGTCATCTTAAGTTGTTTCCTTCAGTGTCATTTTTACTTTAAAGTTGCAGATATAACAGGGCTAATATAGTCATCTAGTAATAAGATTTGGAGCAACTTCTACTCCCTGAGACACTCTTCATCTGGCCAGGACACTCGCAGCGAGGGTGGAGGACAGGGAGTGGCGAGAGTCAGGCAGGGAAGCAGTGAGTAGGAAAGAGTTTGACTTGGTGGGGAGGCAAAATGTGCTGAAGGGAAAAGCCTCTTCACACAGCGAGTGGTTCGGGTCTGAATGATACATTGCCTGGACGTGGTGGAGGCAGGTTCAGTCGACACATTCAAGACGGCATTGGATGATTATGAATAGAAACAATGTGCATGGGGAAATGGCAGGAGAATGGCATGAAGTCATAATGCTCATTTGGAGAGCTAGTGTAGACACGATGGGCCAAATGGCCTTCTTCTGCAACATATCAATTCTGTGATTCACAGCATAACGTTTTAATTTTGTTTTCTTACTGGGAAAGGTTCTACAGAACGCAGCCACAAATTTGACATTGGTTTTACACTTAAAATTGTTTCACAAAAAGTTGCACTTTTCAGAAACGCCACTAAAACTTTAAACAAGAAATTACTCAGTAAGCTCTCACTCAAAGTTGGGATTGCTTTCCCGAAAATCACAATTTTAAGTGAAACAACTTCATAAGTTCCAAAATGTTAAAACTGGAGTTAGGATCTTTTGGACATTTCTTGTTGGGAAAAAGCCAATGTACATGTTGAAATACTGTACAGGTGCAGTACTGTGCATGCCAAGCTGAAATAATTGTGAAATAAAATAAAGCACTAAATATAAAGGAAATACTGGAGTTAGGATCTTTCTCATCTGAAATAAAGTTATAAGTTGAAATTCTGCACATTCCTAAATGAAATAATCTTTAAAATAAAACAAATTCAAAATATAAAAGAAATAGAATATAAATGAACAACGGTTACGCTCACCAGCTGCTTGGTTTCAGATTTGATCAGACTCCATCTAGTGGCAGACGCTGGTCATTGCAAATAACTGCAGGAGAAGCTCCAGGATATCAGTGCTTGCAGGGAGCAGGAACAGGAGCGAGGGAGAACAGGAGCCAGCTGAAGTCCCAAGTGGTGGCAGCTTGCACCTGGACTTCAAAAGGTGAGAATGGAGCATGGGAATAGGAGCTGGACAGGAAAGAGGGACTTCAGGGCTGAGGACGGGAACGTGAAAGGAAACGTTCTGGAAGCTGGAAGGAGACACGGAGCAGAGGGCAGAGAAGCAACAGAAGAGAACCCCAGTAGTGGTGCCCTGATCCCAACAGCAGTGGGGGAAAATGCCATGCACGAAGGGCAGCACGATAGCATTGTGGATAGCACAGTTGCTTCACAGCTCCAGGGTCCCAGGTTCGATTCCGGCTTGGGTCACTGTCTGTGCGGAGTCTGCACATCCTCCCCGTGTGTGCGTGGGTTTCCTCCGGGTGCTCCGGTTTCCTCCCACAATCCAAAGATGTGCAGGTTAGGTGGATTGGCCATGATAAATTGCCCTTAGTGTCCAAAATTTCCCTTAGTGTTAGGTGGGGTTACTGGGTTATGGGGATAGGGTGGAGGTGTGGACCTTGGGTAGGGTGCTCTTTCCAAGAGCCAGTGCAGACTCGATGGGCCGAATGGCCTCCTTCTGCACTGTAATTTCTATGAAATAATTTCTATGAAATTTGGGACACGCAGGCCACAGAACAGGTCTGTGACAAATGATGTTACAGTGAATGTCGCAACATTCAATGGATATTCAATCTCTATTTTATGAATGGCTTTAAAATGAAACAATGTTGACCGAGCCGAGGTAACCTACTGTATTTTATATTATAAAACCAGCATATCAACAAGAACAGTCTAAAATAGATGCATGTGTGCTACATTTCCTTACCATTAACTCCGGGGAAGTAATGTCTCTGGGTGCCTGGTGTTGATCATTTCTAGACGCTGAAGCAGCCAGGATGGCCAGTCCATTGAAAACCTGCTGATAGTGCTCTCCTATACGCAGCAATAGTTCATTATGTAACCCCTGAAAATCTTGTCTGAGAAGGCTGCCCAGTTCAAGTTCAGTTTCATTCTTTAAAAAAAACAGTAAGAGGAGCAAAAATCCCGTCATGTGAAAAACAGTACATAATGGGAAATCCTTCTGTCCTGTCGCTGGAATGAAATAATAATCGCTTATTGTCACAAGTAGGCTTCAGTGAAGTTACTGTGAAAAGCCCCTAGTCGCCACATTCCGCCGCCTGTTCGGGGAGGCCGGTACGGGGATTGAACCCGTGCTGCTGGCATTGTTCTGCATTACAAGCCAGCTGTTTATCCCACTGTGCTAAACCAGCCCCTGGATGGAGAGGGGTACATTATGTCAAAAACAAATTTAAGAAACAAAAATGTGGAAGGAAAAGGAACAGAAAAAAATAAACTGAAGGATGTTTCTGAAAGCTGGAAGGAGATATTTGTCCAGCCACTGGTGAGCAATGGATGGCTCGCAATATTTTAAAAGTCTCCAGAGAAGATACTGGATGATCTGCATGACTTCCTGACTCCCATCTCAATGGAGTATTGAAACCTGGAGGTTTCCCTGCCTTTTCAGGAGTGATCATCACAGATTTTCCGAGATCCAGCTTGATAGATGAGTTGTCTTGATTAATAAGGGGATCAGGGGTTATGGGGAGAAGGCAGGAGAAAGGGGATGAGAAAAATATCAGCCATGATTGAATGGCGGAGCAGACTCGATGGGCCGAGTGGCCTAATTCTGCTCCTATGTCTTATGAAACATGCAGGGTCTGAAGCTGATGAAAAGCAAAATTCTGCAGAAGCTGAAGATTTGAAATAAAAATAGAAGCAGAATTTGTGAAGGGAGAAACAGCTAATATTTCAGGTCAATGACCTTTCATCAGAATTGGAAAAAAGTTGTACATGTAGCAAGTTTTAAGTAAAAAGGCAGAGAAAGGGAGAGGGGAAAGAACAAAAGGAAGGAAAGTGAAATAATGCATAAGACACAGGAGCAGAATTAGGCCACTCGGCCCATAGTGCAGGACAAGGGCAGAGGATTGAGCGTGAGAACGGGTGGTGTTTTCCAACCATTCCCCCCCCCCATTCTAAACTCAATGTAAACTCAAGGAACAGCACCTCACCTTTCAATAAGGCACTGAACAGACTTCAAGGCTCAACAATTTTAGATCATAACCTCTGCCCCCAATTTTCTAACCACTTCTCATCAGTTAATTCGACCAAATGATTTTTAGCCAGCAGTGCCATATTGAAAGCCCTTTTTACTGAATACAAACATACTCTTTTTACCTGGAGATAATGGAGACCACGCTCAAGCTCATCCTTTGAGCAGGAGCAAACCAGATGGGAAAAAATGTATTTAAAGTTGTTGATCAAGATCTCTCGGCGATTAACATTCAACTGTTTTGCTATGGTCCGAATCAGTAATGAGGAAGTAGCACTGGCCTTTGCAGCCAGATATGGCAACAGAGATTGCAAGGTACGCTGGAAAATAAAATACAATTTGCATCATACAGCAGCATAGATTGAAGAATATCCTTTTGTCAGTATGAATGCTAACGAGGGAGAACTTTGGAGTTTGGGGGAGGCAAGCATAAGGAATTCAAGTGTAATACTGGCCTGTAGCTTACATGGAGTGGCAAACAGCGTCAGATTGTCCCCTCACTACCAGTTTCTTACCTTGAAATCAAGCCACTCCTATCTCGCCCGACTTACTGACTCGGGCCGGGTGAGAACGGTGTCGTGCAACAGGTTCCGGAGGCCTTGTGGCGGAGGCAAGGAAGCCGCATCCCATTTTTAATGACGCTAGCTGCTCTGAAGAGGTAAGTTTAAAAGTCCTGCCACTTTGAGAAGCCAGGGAGACAGTAGGTTTCTGAGCTAAGCGGGGAGGATTGGGGTGCGGGGTCAGGGTACGCACCTCACATCTTTGGGTTAGACCCCAGTCACGATGCCCTGGAACTCAGAAGTAGTAGGCCATGATTTCTCCACTCATTATTAAAATAACCATGATTTTCCTGGAATGCCCTGCATTCGACCATGTCGACAGATGAACTGAAATGGGGAAAAGTCAAGCTTCCACCCACAATTGTAGAAGATTGAATTAGATCAAAATTTAATTTACAAACTGACTCCTAAATATTTATTTTTTTGTTCATGGGATATGAGTGCCGCTGGCTGGGCTAGCATTTATTGCCCATCTCAGAGGGCATTCAAGTGTAACTTTCATGGTAACATTGCTGTCGATCTGGAGTCACATATAGGCCAGACCAGGTACGGTTGCCAGATTTCCTTCCCTAAAGGACATTAGTGAACTAGATGGGTTTTTATGACATTTTACAATGATTTCATAGTCATCATTAGACTTTTAATTCCAGATTTTTAAATTTGGTTCAATTTACTTTATCCTCTCTAAAACGCTTTGACACCAGACACCACAGATTGTGGTTTCCCCTTCAATATAGAACCCACAACTCATAAAGGACAATCTTCGTATCTGCTACAGTGCAGATGGGAGTCTTTTCTGAGCTAGCTAATAACCTAGTTTGACCATTAGTCTCAATATAAGCCAGGATTCCTATTTGTGATCACTATCCAATGATGGATGTTAAGTGACACGTTCCATGACCAGGATAGTCTCCCTAGTGGCAATATATGGCATCACACACAAAGAGGAATGTGGCACCATCTTCAAGAAGGAGGAAAGAAAACTGCAGTTTCTACATCAACAAAAAGAAAATCCACATATTTATCCAAATCTCCATGAAATCTGATTATCCTGCATTCATTTTGACAAATGTTAACACAAGCTCAACTCTGAAAGAGACATGTGCAACTTCCTCTTCCAACCTTCAAGCTCTCAGATAAATAACATTACTGAGCCTCAGATGAGCTTTTCTTATATTCACAGTATTATTAAAATTGTCTATTTCCATCTCCATAACATCATCCAACTTCACCTGTCTGTTCATCTGCTGATGAAGCCCTTATTCATGCCTTTGCTACCTCAAGTCTTGATTATTCAAATGCACTCTGGGCACATTCTACCCTCTGTAGGCTTACGGTCATCCAAAGTTCTGCTGCCCGCATGTTATCTCACACCAAGTCTTGTTCACCTGCCACCTTGTTTTCATTGACTTACATTGACTCCCGCCCTGATTTTAAAATTCCCAGCCATGTTTTACAATCTCTCCATGGTCTCGCCCTCCCCTAATGCTGCAGTCTTCTCCAGTCCTAAATCCCACTGAGATATCTACGTCCTGTTGCTTGACAGCACCAGGGTCCCAGGTTTGATTTCTGCTTTGGTCACTGATTGAGCAGAGTCTGCATGTTCTCCCAGTGTCTGTGTGGGTTTATTCAGAGTGCCCTGTGTTCCTCCCACAAGTCTCAAAATACTTAGGTGAATTGGACATTCTGAATTCTCCCTCTGTGTACCTGAGCAGGCGCCGGACTGTGGCGACTAGGGGGTTTTCACACTAACTTCATTGCAGGGTTAATGTAAACTTACTTGTGACAATAATATTATTACTAATTCTGACCCCTTGAGCATTCCCAATTTCAATAGCTCTATCTATGGTGGTTGCGCCATCAGGTGCCAAAACCCTAAAGTTTTAATATATTCTCCCGACACTGCTCCCTCTCCTCTTTGAAAACATTGCATAAAAGCTACCTCTTCACCAAACCTATCGGTCATCTGACCTAACATGTCCTTACATGGCTCAGTGTCATGCTTTTTTTCTTTATAAATGTTCCTGTAAAGCACCTTGGGACATTTATCTACTTTATAAGCGCTATATAAATATAGGTTGTTGTTGATGATTCCTTAATAGTTTGCTTAAATACCATAAAATAAAATCTTATATGTGAAACGTTCTTTCAGTGTGCCTGGTGACAGAAGACTACCATTTAGAGAAACACAACAATATTTACGTACAGTGAGAAAACGATTCAAATCTGGAAAATCAAACACTTGAGCCACTTCAGATAAGATGCCAAGTGTAATCTGCCGCTGATGATCTGCCTCTCGCTGACATAGTTCTTTACTCTGACCCTCAATACTAGTACTGGCTGCCAGCTGTCTTGTGTGCAATGATTCCACCAGAAACTGCAAAACAAACAACAACATATTAGCAATAGCAGATTAATCCACAACTAAGATTGCAATTGAGAGCAGGGTTGGACTCTCAAAACCATACAAATCTGAAACACTGGCCACAACAGTGTACGAATCATACCCAGCAGAGACTTGGCTATATCAGTACATATCTTATACCCTTAACTTATGCCCTTAAGACTTGCATGTGAAAAAGTTTACGAACATTTGAAATAGGAGCAGAAGTTGGCCATTCAGCCCCTCGAGCCTGCTCCATCATTTAATAAGATCATGGCTAACAAGTTTGTGTTTCAAATTCCACATTCCCATCTAACTTCAATAATCTTTGATTCCCTTGCCCAACAAGAATATTTCTACTTCTTGTTTAAGAATAGTTAGTGACCCCCATCTCCACCACCTTCTGAGGCAGAGATTTATTTACATCACGTGGCTAAGTTTTTCAGTATTTCTATAATTTAAAATTATCCTGCCCTTTTCCTAGTTTGCTTGCAAGTAATGCAATGGCACAAGATTCAATATCCAGATTATATTTATAATTATTATAACAGTTTTTTGACTGCACAGAACAGAATTGTACAAAGGAGTGGCTGAATAGAAAAAAAAGTGTCCTTTTATCGTACCTTTCACATCTCCAGGATGTCCCGATA
The DNA here is from genome assembly GCF_047496885.1 of Scyliorhinus torazame. Classification (NCBI taxonomy): domain Eukaryota; kingdom Metazoa; phylum Chordata; class Chondrichthyes; order Carcharhiniformes; family Scyliorhinidae; genus Scyliorhinus; species Scyliorhinus torazame. The sequence continues at coordinate 34,905,999 of NC_092720.1, read as the reverse complement.
GCCAAATAAATACTATTGACGTATAAACATCATGAACAGCCATGTCTAAACAATCAATCATTAACAAAATAGCTTTTGTAGCTCACCTTACAATACCATTTATTTTTCCTTCACAACCCCACCTAATTTGATGCAAATATGACCGTTTGTAACCTTGACTAATTATATATGAAATTGTAATTATTCATATTTATATTCCAAATGTATTTGCATATTACAACTTTCAATATTTAGGTATTTGCAATTCTATAATGACACGATTAGACACAGGAATATAGGAATGGCACAAAGGTCAAGCATTTCTGTCCATGACTATTTTTGAACAAATTCTTTTTGTTGGTCACAGCACTCAAGAGTTAAACTCAATACCTGCAAGAAACAAGGGATTCACATTTAGAATCCAGCATATCAAATGCATAAGTTAGTGCATGTACCTTTTTGTTGCTGAATAATAGGGCGAGACTAATACGATAATAGCTGTAGAGTGCAGATTCATTAGTATCATTCTGACCAGAAATAACTGAAAATTTTGTTGGGCAAAATGTTAGTTCTGTGCAATCGTACACTATTCAAAATAATTGGGACATACAACCCAAGTGATCTACACTATCAGCATTTATAATGAGGTTCTTTGGAAAGTTTGTGTTTTGATTGGCAGTTCTGAAGTTCAGAAACTCATTCATGTCCTTTATTTCAGATTAGATTTTTTTCAGAAGAATTCGGGGTATATCTTAGCTGAATTGCAACCAGAGTTGGTCAATTAGTTAGAAGTATGAAACTAATCAGAGGCTTCATGTCAGCATTTCAAAATGTAAAACGTGAGTTGCCATGTTCCAATAATTCATTTTATTTTGCAGGTTGCTGTAAGAAAGGGACTTTTTCATTTTGGTATTTCAATTAAAAAGTTTATCATATTTTAAAGATAAAGATCGTACTCGTAGTAAATGCATTTGGCTGTATAACCTCAATTACAATTTGATGTAGCTGCTGACGACACCGAGCCCCACCTCACCATCACCTCTCTCAACACATTCACTGTTGTCAAACTGTCAGACTACTTATCCGATGTCCAAAAATGGACAAACTAAACTTCCTCCAACTGAATACTGGGAAGACTGAAGCCAACATTTTTGGTCCATGCTCCAAACTCGGTTCCCAGCTCAGGGATTCCCAAACTGTGGGTTGCGACCCGGAGATAGGTTTGGGGTCGTAAGGTTCCACTCCCTCCGAGGCAGCAATAGCGACTGTGGAGAGGAAAACCAGGACCCACGGGATTTATATCTTTCAGAATTAAGCACAGGGATGTGTCCTAAAGAGTAGTTTAATGATGCAGTGGTCCACATACTTTAAAGTTTGAAAACAACCTGTTCACAGCGGGGGTCCCATCAAAGAATGACTAATGGACACAACGTATTACAGAGAAGAAATACTATACAGTTAACATGGTGTAGGCATATTGGTTGTATCCCCGCAATCTCACCTGGCATATGGGTTTCTTGTATTGGCTAAAGAAGGCCTGCAGCTTCATACCTTTGGCTGCTGCTAGTGCTCTGATCTCTGTATATGCAGCACCAGCAACAAACGTGAACTTTGACAATAAGCAGTGACACAGGTGCAAAAGGGCCAATGGAACCAGGTCTCCTCTGGCAGCTCTATTTTACAACATTAAAAAGGAAAACAGTACACATATATATATTCTTATGTATGGATATTTTTAACTTATTGCTGACGTTTATGCACATAACTGGAGTAAAAACCATCTTAACAAATAATGATGAATTTACACTCTTCTCTGTTGTTCAGTGATTGGTATCTGCATTTTAATCTCCAAGCAGCTTGGAGGAACCAAGAAGATGCTTTGGCAACATTATGGTTTGCTGGGCATTCTATCATCTGCTCAAAGGCAGATCACTAATACAACAGGTTTGTAGTATTACAAAACTGTTAATTGTTGAACCATGTTTGAGCACACAATCCCCACACAGGAGATTGCAGAGTATGATCAGATTGGAAGCAAGACATGTCCACCACAAGGCGGCATGGTAGCACAGTGGTTAGCACTCCTGCTTCACAGCACCGGGGACCCGGGTTCGATTCCTGGCTTGGGTCACTGTCTATGCAGAATCTGCACGTTCTCCCCGTGTCTGCGTTGGTTTCCTCCGGGTGCTCTGGTTTCCTCCCACAAGTCCCGAAAGATGTGCTGTTAGGTGAATTGGACAATCTGAATTCTCCCTCTGTGTACCCAAACAGGCGCCGGAGTGTGGCGACTGGGGGATTTTCACAGTAACTTCATTGCAGTGTTAATGTAAGCCTACTTGTGACACTAATAAAGATTATTATTAAGTAACTCTTCAGGAAGTGGAAAACCAATGCGAGCCAAACTTGGAAGCAATCTGTTTCCCTTATGTCAATGGAGACATAATGAGAGGAATACATCTTGAAACAGAAGTGGGAGGAACATATGATACATGCTTACATATATATATATATATATACAGTTTAATATACATGTTTAACATATAATTCTGGCTTGATTCTATATTTTTAATTGTTCTGCCAGATTTACAGCAGCACACTTCTGGAGGTAAGTAACACTTTACATGAAAGTTCTGAGATTTATTGCTTACCGTCCAATTTCTCTGGTTGTAATAATTAGTGTATCTTTTAACTCATTATTTCTTGAAATCTTAGCAATTGCATATGCTTCCTTCAGTTTAGATACAAGCAGCTAAAATTAAATTTTTAAAAATACAAGTGATATTAATTTATAATTCCATATTAAATGGCATCATAGGCACATAAACGCCCAGTGAGACTCCAGTCAAATACATTCCATTTATATTCCAAATAAACACAGCAAAGCAGTTCATTGTTCTATTCGAATGGAGATGTGTATCCATAAACTACAATACTTCTGATAAATACTTAAATAGCTCTGAATCATAATCAGCGTTTATGTGCCAATTATTTTTTTGAAATATCAAAAACAGAAGAACAAAGCCGCAAAGTCACTACATAACTTTTTCTTTAGAAATTTGACTTTGTTCACCTCTTTCAGTAAACTCTGATTTTCAACATCTTGAGACTCTAACAAATGATGTATTTTTTCACCAAATGCAATTCTGACAGCTTTATCTGAATCTTCCATGAGGTTTAGTATTGCACTGTAAATGGTTTTAGTATCTGAATCCGTTTCCCCCAGATTCACATGTTTACACAGATAGGGAATGTTGCTTATGAAAGCTGTGGAGAAAAAATGACCAAAGTTAATGTATTACTACTAAAACACTGTTTAAATATCACATTCTTATTTTAACCCTTTTAACCCAAGGCAAGGCAAGGCATAGCCTCATAACTACTTAAGTTGTAGCACAAATTTCAAATATTGACTTTTCTCTGAGTGTCTATGAAAAATGCAGATTAAAAACTGTTCCAGAAACTTTGTTATTCGTGCCTTAAGTATTAATTTCGTTTTACAACAAAGTCAAATAAGCAGCATCAAAGAGGAGTCAGCACTCCTAGAGAATAAAGAAACATGTCAAACTAGCTTGTCCCTACTTTACAAATTTAGATTAAAGCAAATTACTGTGGATGCTGGAATCTGAAACAAAAACAGAAAATACTGGACAATCTCAGCAGGTCTGATAGCGTCTGTGGAGAAGGGACCTAACGTTTCGAGTCTGGACGACTGTCGAAGCTGGAGAGAACTGGAAATAGGGGCGGGGCCACAATTTCAGAACTGCTCTAGATACCTTCTTGGATTCAGTGGCATCAGTTGCTCCCATAAGGGAACTGGCCTCTTACTTTTATAGAAACTGACCCACTCTTCCCTACATCTACTTGCACAGCAGCATAAGCCAGGGGTGTAACGATAATTACCCTTGTAACTTGAACTGGATATTCATCCCTTTCACGCATGTGCTGCTTCAATCCCTCCAAATGGGAACCAAGCAAATACTTAGTGAAACTAGGCTTGTTCAGTAAATTGTTAAGCTGCCTATGGTTGCACTGAATGAACCTATCGAACATTTTTACTGGTACAACTTGTCTTTGTGAATTAATTCAAAAAACAAGGAGGACACAAGGGGGCGGTGGCGTAGTGGCACTGTCACTGGACTAGTAATCCAGAGATGCAACGTAATGCTCTGGGGTCCCAGGATCGAATCCCACCATGACAGATAGTGAAATTTGAATTCAATAAAAATCTGGAATTGAAAATGTAATGATGACTATGAAACCATGGCCGATTGGGTTTACTAATGTCCTTCAGGGAAGGAAATCCGCCGTCCTTACCTGGTCTGGCCTACATGTGACTCCAGACCCACACAGCGTTACGGTTGACTCTTAACTGCCCCCAAAGAAAGTGCCTAGCAAGCCACTCAGTTGAAGAGCAATTAAGGATGGGCAACAAATGCTCGCCCAGCCAGCAACGGCCACATCACAAGAGCGAATTTTTTAAAAAATCACTGGGTGACTTCACTCGAGTTAAATGTGATCTTTTTAAACTTTTCTTCCAGCTTTTCAGACCGTAAAAATCTCTGAGGCAGCTTTCTCTCTTCCACCTTCAGTAGCGGAGGCTATAAAGTTTAAGGACCAGTGGCCACAGTAGCACTGATAAAAGTAGATATAAAATTTAAAATGCCAAATGGAACTTAAGTAACATTTGCCGGAGTGTAAAATTGTGCTCAGTGTGCAGACTCCTATTCTCTTTCAGCAAGCAGCTCTCCCTAAACTGATGTAACACTCACCAAGTTTTACTGAAGCAGGCATTGACTTTCCAATTAGCACAAGGAATGGAATAAAAGTTGACGGTCCAACTGCTGGTCCAGCCAGCGCAGACGCACTTCTCACAGTGATATGGCTACACAGGAGTTCACAGCCTTCATTTGTAAGTAGCAAGTCGTTGGTGGGAAGCAACAATTCAGATTTGCCCGAAAGCACACAGGCTAGCTTTCCAACGTTATTGGCTAATTCTTCATGTACCAAGTTGGAATCATCTTGGAGCTTGTTTCTGTAATGTTTTAAAAAGAAGTTATGGGATCAACGTAAAGATTCTGAAATTTTTATGTCAGAGCATTTACTATTTGGAGAATAAAAAATGGTGGTCAAGAAGAAATGAAGAATATGGAAATAGAATTACAGGACATAATCCAGCAGAGCAGGTGGATAAATCTATTTTTAAAAATACAATAATTAGTAAAATAATTTAATTTTGAAAGGGAGTTCCAGTCAGCAGGGGTCAAGGTGGCTGAATGTGTGCTCAACAATATAGAGGATAAAAACAAGAAATAGATCAGAGGAGTGAAGGACACAAAATTAAGTCCCAAAACAGTGCCAGCTGTAGGAGTCAGCATGCAATTCTGCACAGACACTAAAAGAGTGCTGCAGTGATTTCTCAGTATCCAAAAGGTCCAAATGAAAATAGTCATTTGCAAGATGCATCTGTATTAATATATCGAAATGAAATAATTACTTTTACAGACAGTCCATCAAGCCATAATGTTTCTCTAATGTTTAGACTGATTTGTGGTCTAGGGTAGCAAATAGGCTAATAAATTAATAGCCAATCCTAAATCTTCAATATAGACCCTCACTCTTCAGAGTAGTGGAAATCAATTTTTAAAAAAATATATATTTTTATTGATTTCCAAAAGAGGAAAGGAGCAGGTAAAAAAAAGTTGAATACATCTCCCCTCCAATAAACAGACAAAAACTATAAAATGAACGGTCGACAGTAATTAACTCTTTAAAGAAACAAACAAATGGTTATCATCAACAAAAACATTCCTCAATGGATCCTCTTGTGGCATACTTCATCCTCTCCAAATATAGAAAATATATTGTGTCTTCCAACCACGATGAAGCATTGGGTGGCTTGGGGGACTTCCAGGTTAATAAAATTCGCCTGCGGGCTATTATTGAAGCAAATGCAATGAGGTCTGCCTCAATCTTAGTGAAACTGACCAGAGCAGATGAGACTCCAAATATGGCTATCAAAGGACAAGGCTGTTGGTCAATATCTAGGGCAGCATGGTAGCACAGTGGTTAGCACTATGGCTTCACAGCGCCAGGGTCCCAGGTTCGATTCCCGCTTGGATCAGTGTCTGTGTGGAGTCTGCACTTTCTCCCTGTGTCTGCGTGGGTTTCCTCCGGCTGCTCCGGTTTCCTCCCACAGTCCAAAGATGTGCAGGTTTGCTGGATTGGCCATGCTAAATTGCCCTTAGGTTAGATGGGGTTGCTGGGTTACGGGGATAGGATGGAGATGTAGGCTTAAGTAGGGTGCTCTTTCCAAGAGCCGGTGAGACTTAATGGGCCGAATGGCCTCCTTCTGCACTGTAAATTCTATGATTCTATGATAACATTGGATGACCAAAAACCGGCGGGCTTCAGGCATGATCAGGTATGGTTTGCAAGATTGAGTGAGCACCTGTCGCATTTGTGGTTTGTGTTGGCCTTGATAAAGTGAATTCTGTGCAGAACGTTAAACTGAATTAAGCTTAACCGAGCCCAGGAGGATTTGGAGTTGACCCTAAAAAGGGCTCCTCCCACCAGTCATCTGTAAGATTGAGCCCAAGCTCCACTTCTCAATCATTTCTTACATTGTGGAGAGGGGATGATCCAGAGGTTATCATGAGATTGCACAACCGTGAAATAATCACAGCTGATTTGAGGCAATGACAAAATCCCTTCTAACAATGTACTTGCGAGATAGTTGAGGAAAGGATGGACCATGCGAGTGAACACTACAGGCTTGAAAATAGCACTAAAGACTAGATTTAGGTAAATTAAATTTGGCTGCAAGCTCACTAAAGCTGGCAAAGTTCCCATCCACCAACAAGTCAGTAAAACTTGCACGGTAACATAGTGGTTAGCACAATTGTTTCACAGCTCCAGGATCCCAGGTTCGATTCCCGGCGTGGGTCACTGTCTGTGTGGAGTCTGTACGTCCTCCTCGTGTCTGCGTGGGTTTCCTCCGGGTGCTCTGGTTTCCTCCCACAGTCCAAAGATGTGCAGGTTAGGTGGATTGGCCATGCTAAATTGCCCTTAGCGCCCAAAATTGCCCTTAGTGTTGGATGGGGTTACTGGGTTATGGGGATAGGGTGGAGGTGTGGACTTGGGTAGGGTGCTCTTTCCAAGAGCCGGTGCAGACTCGATGGGCTGAATGGCCTCCTTCTGCACTGTAAATTCTATGATTCTATGAAAACGATTGAGTCCCTTCTTCCTCCACAAGGCAAATGTCAAGTCAAGCATGGAGGGCAAGAATAAGTGAATAATTACAAAAAGGGCTCAATAGTGAAGGAGTGAAGAGTTTAAAACGCTACTGGAATTGTTTCCATATTTTTAAAGTAGAAATCACAATGGGGTCTGACGTGTATTTAGAGGAAAGGGTAGCAGGGCACAAATTAAGGCAGGAAGAACGGATGAGCAGCAGGAGTACACTTCCATAAGACACCAGTTTAAACTTGAATCATGACACCGTGTTAAAATCTTTTGAATATTGGCCCAATAATAGTACAGTAGGTTAGCTAGCCCACCAACCAGTCTTCGTCTTTGACGTATTGCTCTAGCAACTCGAGGAGTTCTGCCTGTCCATATAAATGTTGATATCAGCTTGTTAAGATAAAATAATTTTGGGAGAACAATAAGGAGACATTGGAAAAGATCAAGAATCTTGGCAGAATGTTCATTTTTATGGATTGAATTCTGCCAGCTAAGAAAAGAGGCAAACTATCCCAGCACTGCAAATCCGCTTGAATTTTGGTGACCAGGCTTGTAAGATTTGTTCTATGAAGAGTCGCAAGATGTTATGTTCACACCTAAATCACAAAAACCAACACCAGATATACGAAACGCAAAGCTCTTGGGGGATTTGTTTGCCACTAGAATTGATTGGGAAACGCTCACTTTTGTTGATATTCAATTTATAGCCAGAGAACAAGCCAAAGGCACTGAAAATACTCATTATGCCATCAACACAGGGAACAGGGATAGTGATATAGAATAAGAGGTCATCAGCATATGAGGACACATGGTGCTCGAAAGATATCTATTAGCAGTGTGGACAACTTTAAGGCTATTGACAGGGTTCTATCACCAGGGCAAAGAACAGTAGGGACACAGGGACCCTAAAGGGATCAGGGGTTATGGGGAGAAGGCAGGAGAATGGGGATGAGAAAATATCAGCCATGATTGAATGGCGGAGCAGACTTAATGGGCTGAGTGGCCTAATTCTGCTCCTCTGTCTTATGGTCTTGACGGGTTCCCCTGGATAAGGGTAAGTACTCTGAGTGTTCAGAGTTAGTGTGCACACTTGCGCTAGGGGAGATATGAATAATAATAATCTTTATTGTCACAAGTAGGCTGACATGAACACGGCAATGAAGTTACTGTGAAAAGCCCCTAGTCGCCACATTCCGGCGCCTGTTCGGGTACACGGAGGGAAAATTCATTACGTCCAAATTACCTAACAGCACGTCTTTCAGGACTTGTGCGAGGAAACCAGAGCACCTGGAGGAAACGCACACAGACACGGGGAGAACGTGCAGATTCTGCACAGACCATGATCTAAGCCGGGAATTGAACCTGGGACCCTGGTGCTGTGAAGCAACAGTGCTAACCACTGTGCTACCGTGTCGCCCACTAAAGGCGAAACTATGAAGTAAATTTTGGACCAAACTCAAATTTACCCAAAATTGCAAACCGATAATCCCATTCCACCGGGTCAATAGCCTTCCCCACGTCCAGCGAGAGACCAACTTCAGGGACAGTCAAGGCACTTGGGGAAAATATGTCAAGAAGACATACATTTGAGGATAAGTAAGTAAATTGAATGGAAAAGGAAGCAAAGCCAAAAGGATCTATTACATAATGAAGATGGCCAAATACAAAAAGGTCTTTGATTACTGTCAACACAGGAAATCTCTCCCACTCCACTCTATCCCTAGAGCAATCATCACACTCCCCAACCACGAAAACAAAAACCCAAAAGTGTGATAATAAACTTTTAAATAAATAAAACCATGAATCAAATCCTAAGCTTGCCATTGTAAACAAGACAAGCAGCAGGTAATCCGTCTTATATGTCATCCATTGACTAACCAACCTTGTTAATGGGCATACCACTGATATATGAGCTATATGCTATATAATACACCATTAGAAAGTTACATGTTCTCACCACTTAGTAAGAGTTCTAGTGTAAACAGACAATCGAGCATGCCCTTAATTTTTTGCATATTAAGTGGCCGGTACAGGTATTCAAACAGATGACACAAAAAACAAAACCACAAACTTAATAAGCCAGTCAAGAATTAAGTATGCAAAGTGATTAGCACTGCTGCCTCACGGTGCTGAGGACCCGAGTTTGATCCCGGCCCCGGGTCACTGTCCCCGAGGGGTTTGCACATTCTCCCCATGTCTGCGTGGGTGTCACCCCTACAACCCACAGGTTAGGTGGATTGGCCACGTAAAAGTGCCCCTTAATTGGATATTATTTTTAAAGGAATTAAGTATGCGTTGTTGAAGGAGTCTGCCTCTGGTGTATCAAAGAGGTGATCTTATCCGTTAAATGTGATGAGGAGCCGGGCAAGATGAATCAGCCCGAAGCTGATTCCTTTCCTGTGCAGCATGGACTTGATATTGTTGAATGCAGAACACTTCCTTGCCAGGTTTGTCCCCATGTATTGGTCGATCCTGATTTGGGTGGCCCTGTCATATCGCAGAGCTCCTTTGCCTTTGTATTAATGGAACAGGACTACAATAGTTTGGTGGGGGTCACGAGGGCAAAGGACATGGTCTAGCTCCAGGGGTTTAGAGAATGCATCTTCACCCACCGCCTTCTTGAATAATTTTGACATCAACTATGTTTGGGCTCAGCTGTCAGACCCTTCTGGGAAACCATCAATGCGTAGGTTTTTTGTCTTGACCGGTTTTCCAGGTCATCGTCTTCACCCTGCAACGACATGCTCTCTTTAATCGTTGCAGACAGCTTGGACTCCAGTGTACTGACCCTGTTGCTGTGGACCGAAAAGATGTTGGTAAGGGTGCCGGCGAGAGTCAAATAGTGTCAAGGGAGGACTGAACAGGACCCAGCGATTCTTCCAATTAATTTTTCCGCTCCAGCACTAAACGTCATCAGAATTGTCGAGCTCAGTGACCAGAATATCGCTCAGAGTTTTGGTTGTTAGAAGTGTGGGGGAGCCAGTTGCCGCCTTAGATGGAGCCATCACGGCAGGAGTATCTTTATCATTTAATATTTTCCAGCCTGTATGATTTAAGTTCTTGGGCATATTTTTTAAAACTTGTTCCTGGAGGCCTGGCATGGCGGCAAATAACAGTATACAGATGCATTAAAAAAGAACTTGTAAAAAGAATCGTTGGGAGAAACACCATGTACTCTTCCCCAACATCGCGCAAACGGAGGTCTCGCAGAAATCAATTCTGTCAGTCAACTGTAAACATGCCTACAGCTCAATTTTCGGAGCCCCACTCTTGCAATTGGTGATCCCTGTCCCAATTCCTGCTCCACAACTGTCTTGGTCAGCCCCGACTGCCTGCTTTTCACCACGCCACTAAATATCGTCATTAGCAGGCTGGCACTCCAACGCCAAGTCATAGAATCCCTGTAGTGCAGAAGGAGGCTCTGAAAGTGACCGACCCTCTGAAAGTGCACCCTACCTAAGCCCACACCCCCAACCTATCCCCATAATCCAGTAATCCCACCTTTTGGATACTAACGTGCAATTTAGCATGGCCAATGCACCTAACCTGCAAATCTTTGGACTGTGGGAGGAAACTGGAGCACCCGGAGGAAACCCACGTAGCCACGAGGAGAATGTGCAAACTCCACAGACAGACAGTCACCCAAGGCTGTAAATCACTCGGGTCCCTGGCTCTGTGAAGCAGCGGTGCTAATCACTGTGCCCCAAAACTGTTTACTAACTCGCATACCGTTCACTTTAATAGCTGATGGGCTCAGAAATAGTTAGCATAACCCTGTAGAACCATAGAAAAATCATGGCACCGAAAGAGGCCATTCAGTCCATATATTATTGCCAAATATCATTCAAAGTAAATTACTGACTACATCACACTCTCATAACGTTGCTCAAATGTGTTTTACAACATTAAGCGTTATATAGAAAACAGTTTGGCAAAGATTATATTTAAAATGAAGCAATTGTTTGTACTATTAATTCATAGCTTGCTGTCAAACACTCAGGGAAAAACTAAAATCTGTTTTGTGTTTCCTTCAAATTTATAAAAGCACATACACAAGAACCTCCTCAATGAGGGAATGTGATTTAGCACCGAGGTAATGCAGTAATATGGGAAATCCCTGCACGGAGCCTGCACGGGTGACTTCACTGGAGCTCTGCAGAGACCATCTGTGTATCGCTGTTCTCCAATCAGGACATACGTCGCTGTGTAGCAAAGAAAGCAGGTAGACACATTTTGCCTGGTTCTGTTTCGCTGTGGGACATAATAGGATCAGAAATCAGAGTGAGAAAAATATATTGAAAAGTAGTGAACTGCACAACAGTCTCAAGGCAATAACCAGCAATAACTTTTCAGACTGGTTTAGATCCAATATTTATTTAATTAACAGAGGCAGTTTTAAGTGATCTATATTTGAATTGTTTAATGTTAAAAATAAAGTGCAACGGGCAGCATGGTGGTGCAGTGGTTAGCACTGCTGCCTCACGGCACTGAGGACCCGGGTTCGATCCCGGCCCCGGGTCACTGTCTGTGTGGAGTTTGCACATTCTCCCACTGTCTGTGTGGGTCTCACCCCCACAACCCAAAGATGTGCAGGTGGATTGGCCACGCTAAATTGGAATTTCAAAAAAAGGAAATAAGGAAGGGTAAACCTAAAGTTAGATTCATGCCAGATAAAGATGTTTGAATCTGGGCACTTTGGTTTCAGATAAAACTGTGCTTCATTAGAAGGGGCTAAGGAGTGAAAAGTAAACAAGTTGGGGAGAAGTAGAAGTTGTTGCCTAGCAACCAGGGGTACCTTTATATTCGGACGGCTTTTGAGTTTAGTCATAACTGGATATATAGCAGTTGGAGTTAGATTGTGAAAGGGGAAGGCAGCTCTGCTAAAAGCATGTTGGTTATTGAAAGCTAGATAGGGAAGGTCTCTCTCAGCTTTGCCAAAAGAAAAGCCATGGAGTAATGGTTGAGAGAACAGATGCTGAAAACTTAAAGAAAAGCTAGTTAAGGAAACTACAGAAATGAAGAGATGTTCCCAGGAAGTCTGAAGTTAAAGAAACAAAGAACTGTTTTGGAGAGCAGGATACTGCTTCTGAAAGTCAAAGTCAGACTGTGCAAGAGAAGAGTTCATGAGACTGGTTACAGACAAGTCACATATCTGAAGCAATTGATGTCCTTATTCCAGTGTTTGAAGCTGTTTATATTCTGTTAATATTCTGTTTGGGACAGAGCACCTGAATTTGTGTAAACGGAATTCAGACAAAAGAAACCTGAAAGGACAGTTGGAAAACCTGGAGTTGGGTTCCTTGTTAAAAGTGAAATACAGGTTTTGTTTGAAAGACTAGCTGGAAAACCTGGAATGGATTCTTAATGCAAACAGCTGATGGAAAGCATTGTTGAAAGAAGGTTTAAAACATGTATTTTTGGGAGTGGAGTTTGGAAACACTTATGTGACAATCACCTGGTGTGGATTGAGAGAGAAATCTACAGAAGATTGGATGAGTGGCATCAGCCATTTGGTTTCAGAGAGGGGGTTATCTTTGAAAACTGTGTACATTTGGGAAGCTAAGAGGGAAGTAAAGGACGATTGTATCATAATTTTTTTTCTTCTTGTTAAAACTATTGAGTGGTCCTGTGACACTCCACATTTCCTAAAAGTATAAGTTTCGATTTTTTAAGCCAGCATTCCAATCTGGGATATTCCTATCCAGTTAGAATATTAACTGGGATCATAACACCTGATCTTTGCCACTGTGGTTTGACATCTCATATATTTTTATGGGCAGGTACCAAGGAAAGGACACAGCCTGAAGTAGATACAGAAATGAATCAGGGTGTCAACATGGGAACATATTTACTGTGAAACTTATTTCTTCTTCATTTGGGTTCTGAAGCCACTGGAGCCAGATCTTTGCCATTTCCATCTCTCTGTGCCTTACCCAGTGCACAGTTGCTTCAGTTATTCACACATTCGCTTTTGTCTCTTATTTTAAAAAATTCTCTCATTATACTTCCCAGTGACTGAGAGATATTAATGTGAGACAATCAACCATCTTCTATTTTACTTTTAAACACTCGGCTAGTTATTCTACATCCTCTCATATGCAATGCACCTGTGTTTGTTTGTGCAACTTTCCCTCCTTGTTTCCTCTTCCCTTTGTTCTGCTCTTTTTTCAATGCAAGTCAATATATTTTATATGAGTAACTCAGGAACTGCAGGCATGGACAGGATTCCCTCCGGGAAGTAATTCGACGGGATTTTACATTGGGGCGGACAGGAAGCCTCACCTTTCCCAGCTGAGATCTTCAGTGGCAAATTAATGACCTCCGGACCTCTCTCCCCGTCAGCCCGGAGATCCTGATCGCCCCCACTGGCCTTCCTTTCCATCCCCACCCTATGACACTTAGCTCTGTTGGTCTTGACCTCTGGCAGCTTTGAGGAGTGTCTCTTCTGGCCACTGCAATGCTGTTGCTGGTGGGACTGGAGAGCTGCTGGCCAGTCAGATTGGCTGGCAGCTCTCCAAGGCGGGGCTTCCTCCCGACTGAGGGACGGAAGTTCTGCCTTCAGCCAATTAATGCTCATTAGAGTGCAAATTGGAAGCAGAGCTCTCCAAAATCAACAGGGATGTGTTCTCTGCCGACTCTTCGGATGATGGGTCCGTGTCCCTCCCATCATAAAATTTCAGACCAGACGTATTGTACATTTGAATGAAACTTAGCTGTAATTACTGTACTTACAGAAACTGCTTGACAAATGCTGACTGAGGGATACCAGGTCAGAACTGAAACCAACAGATGTGAAAGCTGCATCGGTACTGTGTTTGTGAATCCATGGTAATGACAGAAAATCACAAAGCGTCTGAAGTGTGTCTTTGTTCCCATGACCTTGGACAACTGACAAAATATAAAATCTTGAAATTAACTTCCTAAAAACATAGACACGAAAACCTAACAAGATTCATTTAGCAAAATACATTCATTTTGTAAATTTGTGTGGGATACTTATTGAAACTACTGCTATTAGTCTCTTGCAAATATTGCACTAAAGATGTTACTTTTCTCAATAGTTTCTTACAATTGGCGTAGCACTCAGCACTGAAAAACTGGAGCTTTGAACAATTTTGAACTCAAAAATATGATCTGGGTCTAGAAATATTATAGAAATTGGAATCATACCATGTCCTTATTATACATCTCAACAAAATGTAAGTTCAAATCATTTATTAAATCAAAACTGGTTTTAGATGTTCAAAATCATTCCAGTTTTAATATTTTACATGGGACCCATCATCACTCAAACTGGAGCACATTTTCACAGAACCCATTTCACCAGAGTTCCTAAGCCATTACAGCCTGTTCTGCACTGCTATTTACATCTTTACCTGCCTTGCTCACACCCAGCTCCTTCAGTTACTCACACATTCTCTTTTCTGGTAGATCAAAATCAGGGCAGGACCTATTCAGTTAATGGTAGGGAGTGGGGGACAGTTACAGAACAAAGAGATCGAGGAGTGCAGGTTCATAGATCCTTGAAGATGGACTCTCAGGTGGACAGAGTGGCGAAGAAGGCAGCATGCTCGGTTTTATTGGTCAGAATGTTGAATACAGGAGTTGGGACATCTTGGTGAAGTTGTACAAGACATTGGTAAGACCACACATGGAATATTGTGTTCAGTTTGGGTCACCCTATTATAGGAAGGATATTGTTAAACTAGAAAGAACGCAGAAGACATTTACGAGGATGCTACCGGGACTTCATGGTCTGAGTTATAAGGAGAGGCTGGATAGACTGGGACCTTTTTCCCTGGAGCGAAGGAGGCTTAGAGGTGATCTTATAGAGGTCTACAAACTAATGAGAAGCATAGATAAGGTAGATAGATAGTTGACATCTTTTCCCAACGGTAGAGGAGCCTAGAACTAGAGGGTATAGGCTTAAGGTGAGAGGAGAGAGATACAAAAGAGACCAGAGGGGACATTTCTTCACACAGAGGGTGGTGAGCATCTGGAACAGGCGGCCAGATGCAGTGGTAGAGGCGGGTACAATTTTGTCTTTTAAAAAGCAGTTAGACAGTTACATGGGCAGGGTGGGTATAGACGGATATGGGCCAAATGCAGGCACGTGGGACTAGCTTAGTGATAGAAACTGGGCGGCATGGACCAGCTGGGCCTGTTTCCATGCTGTAAACATCTATGACTCTTAATAATTTTTTTTCCTTTATTTTTTAAAATAAATTTAGAGTACCCAATTCATTTTGTTTCCAATTACGGGGCAGTTTAGCGTGGCCAATCCACCTACCCTGCACATCTTTGGGTTGTGGGGGCGAAACCCACACAAACACGGGGGGAACGTGCAACCTCCACACGGACAGTGACCAGAGCCGGGATCAAGCCTGGGACCTCGGCGCCGTGAGACTGCAGTGCTACCACTGCGCCACCGTGCTGCCCGTGACTCTTAATCATTAATTTCTCTCATTATACTATCCATTGTCAATGCTTCATTAAAGCTCCAATTTTTTGTAATTTGAGCTTTGCAGGACATTGAACCATAGATCTCAATCATAACAGTCATTGAACCATAAATCTCATCATTGGTGTCACCAGCACACAGGTTAGCATGTTAAAGTCAAATCCCTGGGAGTATAAGATGAGTGAAACAATTGAATGGGGGTTAAAGTACAGGAATTGGCACAAACACTTTAACCAATGTCCTGAAAGTAGTGGCATATAAAATTTCAATTCTCAGATATTCAGCACACACGCACGTCCAACATGAGTTGCTGGAAGCAATCAGGGGAGGGGGAATAAAGCTAAAATTTCTCTTTCCCTACTGATGTGCCAGATCAGATACAGATAGTGTTCAGAGCACGCTAGTTACTGATCCTTGGCAAATTGCTAGTAATGAAGAGTGTAATTATAAAAAGAACCATCAAGGACACTTTACCCAATTACCCTCAATTATTTGAGTAAAAGCTACCTTTAAAATTGACATTTTTTTCATTTGCGATCCTGATGTGAAAAAAGACTTGCATTTAGATAGCATCTTTCACAACCTCAGAAAATTAAAGCCAATTAAATACTTCTTAAGTGAATTCATTGTTCTATCACAGGAAACACAGCAGCCAAAAAAACACACAGTAAGGTCCCACAAACAGCAATGTGATCATGACCCGATTATCTTATTTTAGTGATGTTGATATAGGGATAAATACTGGTCAGAACACCCGGGATAATTCCCTTGATGTTCTTCAAAACAGCGCCATGGAGCTTTTAGGTCCACCTCAGAGAGCAGATGGGCCTCAGTTTAACACATCTTTGCGAATGAAGCACACCCTCAGAACTGCACTGAAGTGTCATCTTAGATTTATATGCTCAAGTCTCCAAATTGAGACTTGAACCCACAATCCTCAAGATCAGGGTGCAACCCATAGCAATGGCTGATGCACGGTTGGCACGGACAATGCTACCACATTTGCTGCCTGCAAAAGTAGTGCTACAGTATTAAAAGTCAACAAGCTGCATGCATGAGTCACATGCAGGGCAGACTGGGGCAGATTCCTTCCCTCATTTGGTTTTCAGAAAATCCTTCCTACTGCTAGCTCATAAATTGTCAGATACATTGAATTCAACTTTACTACTTGCCACAGTGAGATTTGAACCCATTACCTGAATAATAACCACTAATCAAAATAAACATGTACAGTAAATCTGTCACAGAAGTCCCCAGCAGCCCCCAAAACTCATGTTTTCGCATATTCGCAGTGTGCAAGTTGACCTCTTTTCTGCCACAACATGCTTTACTTACATTTTTGTCAGCCTCAATTTTTCTTCCCACAAATGCATATTTTACTCACTGGTACCGTACAATTAAGTGCAATGGATCAAGCATGTGATACAGGCTGTGTTACAAAGGTGTGTGGGGGTTTAAGCCACTCTTTGCTTTAGAAACAGATGACATTTCAAAATGGCGACCACCCACATGGGTATTTCACTTTTATACTCAGCCCATTTTTGGAAGGATTTTTTCCAAGACTTGAAAGGTGGATTTATATGCCAACATGAAGGAGGCCATTCGGCCCATCGAGTCTGCGCCGGCTCTTGGAAAGAGCACCCTACCCAAGGTCAGCACCTCCACCCTATCCCCACAACCCAGTAACCCCACCCAACACTAAAGGCAATTTTGGACACTATCATGGCCAATCCACCTAACCTGCACATCTTTGGGCTGTGGGAGGAAACCGGAGCACCCGGAGGAAACCCACGCACACACGGGGAGGATGTGCAGACTCCGCACAGACAGTGACCCAAGCCGAAATCGAATCTGGGATCCTGGAGCTGTGAAGCAATTGTGCTGTCCACAATGCTACCGTGCTGCCCTTATTGTACCAATATTCCTCACATTAAACTACCAACATTAAATATCTACTTCACCTACCTTGCAAGTAGATTGCAGCATCGATTATTTTTAATAATCTATCAACTAACTGTCCGAATTCTTCAACTTTGGAAGCAGTGCTCAGTTGTTTTCTGCCACATTCTAGGACTTGTGTAAACATCTCAAATGTTGTCCAAATCAGTTGTATTTTCATTGTCGAAATTCCAGTGGAACATTGTATCTTCCCAGCGGAGTTTTCACTTGTTTTGATTCTGTCAGCACTGAACAGAAAGAGATTGCAATGTTTGTTTTAGTGAAGACAAATCGAATTTCAACTCAAGTAGATTGCTGCGAAAGGCCATGCATTGCACCGCAATATGCCTGATAATGTTTTTTGATTCCACTTTTTACCATTTGAAAATTACTTGGGGAAGTACGAGGGCAAAGGCTTAACCATCGGGTTCTTTGTACCTTTGAAGGCGTGGGCTTTCACCCAAACTTCCTGAGTGCAAGTATGCCGAGGATAAGCAAACAATGGTTATATAACTATTCTTGATATTTATGCTCAAATATGTGACCAAACACTGGTTTCCATTTCAGCATATAGACACATCTAAGAAGAGACTTGCAAAGTCTTGTGACAAATAACCATAACAAACGGTTGGAGAACGTTTAGTGCTCATTTCCCCCAAGGCCAGGATGTTAGAAGTAGACGGCTGAAGTACTGAAGAGTGGAACAACTGTGAGAAAGAATAAACATAGATCAAAACTACTTTGTACCTGTCTGAAACTCCTTGGTCACAGAATGCTGTACACAAAGCAGCCAAACGAAATATAACTGTGATGCCCTCCAGTGCAGTTATGGCCTTCTCATGTGACTGAACCTTCTCCAGCAAGCTGATCAACGATGTGAGTCTCTCGCACATTGCCCACCATAACTTGCTCTTGAATTTTATTTCCACTGGACCAAATCTACAAGAACCAGATTTGCATGAAAAAACATTGAAAAACAATTTCTGAAAATAAATGTATTGCCGCTATATTCATGAAGAATCAGATGTTTCTGTTTAAAATATACAAACATAACAATTAGGTGCAGCAGTAGACAACTCGGCCCTGCTCTGCCATGAGAGAAGATCATGATTCGATTGTGATTTCGATCCCACATTCCTGCCTACCCCCAATAACCTTTTGCCCCCTTAATCAATAATCTATCTAACTCAGCCTTAAAAATATTCAAAGGGTCGGCTTCCTGTTCCTGTGCTGTACATTTCTTTGTTCTTTGTTCTACCGCCTTTCAAGGAAGAGAGTTCCAGAGACTCACAACCCTCAGAGAAAACAATTGTCCTCATCTCTGCCTTAAATGAGCGACCCCTTATTTTTAACAGTGACCTCTAGTTCTAGGTACTCCAATAAGAGGAAAGATCCTCTCCATATCCACCTTCTCATTACCCCTGTTTGGGAGATAACAAATAACACGGTTTGGGAGGTAATAATAATAATCTTTATTGTCACAAGTAGGCTGACATTAACACTGCAAAAAGCACCTGGTCGCCACATTCCGGCGCCTGTTCGGGTACACAGAAGGAGAATTCAGAATTTCCAAATTACCCAACAGTACGAGAATCGAACCTGGGACCCTGGAGCTGTGAAGCAACAGTGCTACCGTGCTGCCCTTGTGGTGGGGGGTTCAGAGTATGGGCCTGTTAAACATGGGTCATGTCTTCTTGCTTTGATCCACAAAATAACTTGGTGAATTTCTCTTCCCAGCAGTCAACCCAACAGCAGAATAGTAGAAGTAAATTTCTAGCAGTTTGTTCCATGAATCCATTACTGCAATATTTAAATGGAAATTCTAACTGCCGACTCCAGCCACAGTTACCACGACTGATTTTAAAAGTTCCTCTTTCATAACTATCCTGGCTCCCTCAAGTTTAAGTGAAACAGTGGGAGCTTGCACTCAAGCCAACAGCGAGAGCTTAGATACCACAACTATGGAACAGCAGAGCAAATGTTGGAGGAATTTGTGGTTGAAATCAGAAAGAGAGAAAACATATGGATCGATGCCAGCCATAAAGAATGTAGTTAACTTGGTGGATAGAAGTTTTGGCTTGAGCAAGGGGCAAAACCAATCTACACCACTTCTGGGGCCAGTCTAGTAGATTGGCAACTTTTAACCATTCCACCATACATGCGGTCGTAACAGTACCAGGTAGGAGAATCGACAGAGCCCACTAATTCACTGTGATGCATGCCTCAAATCATTACAGCATATTGAAAACGCTTATTTTCTGTCCATTGTTACAATTTTGACTTATGTTTTCTATCCACATTATGGATTTTATTGAGGGGGGAGTTGTGCCTGGCATTGGAGTTAGGAAGTCTTCTCCTGAAGATTCACACTAGAATCACATTATCTTCATTTGCCAGTTCTAAAGCTGAATGTTTGTGACAACACAGGAGGTAATCATCTGCTAGTGATTAAAATTCCAAGGTGGCTAGATAACATAAACTTCCATGTATAATAATAATCTTTACTGTCACAAGTAGGCTTACATTTACACTGCAATGAAGTTACTGTGAAAAGCCCCTAGTCGCCACACTCCGGCGCCTGTTCGGGTACAGAGGGAGAATTCAGAATATCTAATTCACCGGAGAGCACGTCTTTCAGGACATGTGGGAGGAAACCGGAGCACCCGGAGGAAACCCAATGCAGACACAGGGAGAACGTGCAGACTCCAAACAGACAGTGACCCAAATCGGGAATCAAACCTGGGACCCTGGAGCTGTGAAGCAACAGTGCTACCCACTGTGCTACCAAGTATATTGCAACTCCGATGGGAGCAATTATGAAACAATATTTGCCACTGAACAACATTAGGGCAGCTCCTAAATAGAGAGCTGGAGAGGGTGAAAGGGGGAATTCCAGAGCTTAAAGCCTGAACCTGCTGAAAGCACGGCTGCCAGTGTTGAAGCAAAGAAAACCAGGGATGCTTAGAAAGTCAGAATCAGAGGAATGCAGAGGTCTTGCAGAACTGAAAGCTGTTGCAGACGAAGTACATCGCCACGTAGTAACCCAGTCTACTTCATATAAATTCCCTTATGAACAGTTTTAGATGCCAACTATGATCTTTTCTCAGAAGTAGGGGAAAAGAGCAAGTCAGCTCAAATGCATACCTCACTGGACAGTCATAATAAGGAAAGACCAGATGGCAAATCTGATGTTTAATTCTTTTGCTAGTTAAATAATTTGCAGCCAACAGGAAACAAAGAAAATGGTTATCATTGAACAAATGTTAAAAGTATATAAGCAAAACAAATATAGTCCATACTCAGCTGGTGTGACTGGTTTCTGTATGCTTTGTACAGCTAAACTCAAGCGTGGTCGTTTTTCTGGAACTTCATCACTACTACTCTCTCCGTCTGTTTTGGGAACTGGTGTCAGGGTCCGATTACATATTTCTTGAATGACAGTGATCCCTTCTGCCCTCATTGCTATATACAAGCAGCTTAACAAATACTGAAACACAAAGCATCAACTTCATGAGTTACCAAACATAATTTCAAAGAGAACTGAATAAATAGCTGTAACATTTATCTTAGTGGTGACACCTTGTGCAGCCTTTCCAAGTCTACTGGTGACAAGCACAGGAGATGCAACATATGACTTTTTACCTCCTCACCATCCAAGGCTCCAAATGCTCTTTCCAAGTAAAACCATGATTTTACGTGAACTTATTTTGACTCGGTATACTATATTCGCTAGTGACAACATGTTCTCCTCTACATTGGGGAGACTGGGTGACCACTTTGTAGAACACCGCCAGCGTGACCGAGCTTTGTGTCGCTTACCATTTCACTTCTCTACCGCGCTCCCACTGAGCTTTGTCCTTTTTGGCTACCATATTGCAATGAAGCTCAAGCCAAGCTCAAGGAAGCAACTCATCTTTCGATTCGGCACTCTACAGCCTTCAAGGCTCATGAGTTCAACAATTTCAGACCACAAGCTCAGACATTTTATTGCGCTGGTTTGTCTTATTGTCTTTCTTTGTCCCACCTGGTTGCATTTGGATGGCTGCTCTACAGCCCTTCATACCTCAGCTGTGATGCATCTTTTGTTTCTTTACGATACCCACTGACACTCCCTGTTGTCATTTAATCTCTTCTGCCCTCCATCCTTTCACTAGCTCAAAACCTATTACATCTATATCTTTCTTCAGTTCTGATGAAAGGTCATCAACCTGAAACTTATCACCATGGATGTAGTCTGACCTGCTGAGTATTTCCAGCATTTTCTGTTTTTCTTTCGCAAGATTTATGAAAACTTTAAAATTTCATGGACAGCACCATGCTCCACTCTTTATTTTTGTTTTTGACATGCGCTGGGGAAACTGCATTTACTGTCCATCCCTAGTTGCTCGGAGAAGAATGACGATGAGCCACCTTCTTGAATTGCTACAATTCTTGTGCTGATGGTCTTTGAAACATGGGCCAGTCTTTTACTGCCCATACAGGATGTAGCGAGCCATTTAAATCTCTATTCAGTTCAACGGGACCATAATATCCTGAAAAGTGTTTCGTTTAGTTTAACTGCAACATTGCGTGTGAAGACAGACATTAATTTATTTGGCAGCTTGATATTTCTCAGTAACTGTTCACAGCATTTAACATATGACAATTATTTTAAGTCCAATATCTTATGGAGGCAAACAGGGTGGTAGGAGGAAGTCATAGTCATAGAGTACAGAAGAGGCCCTTCAGCCCATCGAGTATGCACCGACAAAACTACACTAAATCTACACTAATCCCACGTTCCAGCGCATATCTTTCAATGTTATGACATTTCAAGTGCTCATCCACATCCTGTTTAAAAGTTGAAGTTTCCCGCCTCTACTACCCTCCCAGGCAGAGCATTCCAGACCCCCACCACCTTCTGGGTGAACAGAAATTCCCCAAGTCCCCTCTAAACCTCCTGTTCCTCACCTTAAAATGTGTCCCCTTCAACTAAGCGGGAGCTGGAATTAGTACATGGAGTGAAATCTGCCCAAGATGGAAATGAGCATGAATGGGGCTCCTGGCCTTTACTTGCCATCAACGCAAATATACGCTGCAGCTAATTTGCACAATGTAGATCCCGTAAATACCAAAGACATAAAGGAGTAATTAATATATTTTGGCACTGTGGGTTGAAGAGAGAAAATAAAACAATTTCCTGGTCTTCTTTGTGCCATGAGATCTTTTATTATCACTTCAACCATCAGAAGCTGCCACGACACGTTTTAAACATCTCATCTGAAAGAGAGTACTTCCGACAGTGCTGCACTCTACTACTGCAACGTTACTGATTACAGAAAGCCATTCACAAAGACGTGGTTACAAATGACCTGCAAACCATACTGACCAGAGGAAAATACATAATTTGAAACAGCATGGGGACGTTCGGAATTTTAAAAAGAATTACCTCCTGTTTGGGTTGAGTTCCTATCATTTCAGTTAACGCTGTGCAAATTAAATTTATTCGGTGTTTCTGGATTGGCACTGCACACACGAGTCCTGACGGGGCGAACATCAAAAAGTGCTGGAATATTTGACATAGAGCTAATCTCAATTTATCTGATTCAACGTGCTTCAACAGTCCATCTCCCATAAAGACACTCAGTTTGTCCATCATCACGTTCAGGTAAACAGGCTCGATTGCAAACATGTTTGTGCGATATTCAGGAGCGACAGGAAAAAGTGCTCTGACCAAATTAGCATATGGCTCCTCGTATAATCCCAATTCTGCCCTGTCGGCCTTTTTAAACAGTTTAAAGAGACCAATAAAATTTGTGAAGAACGTATTTGCCACTTCCTCTGGTGGTGGTCCTCCAAGGTTTACCAACTTGGTCAACAAGGCCAACACAATACTCTTAATATTGGAACTGCCATGCTCTAAAAGAGAGCAGCCTATTTCCCACAAGATGAGTCGTTGCCTCCTGCAAAACACACTTGAGAGGATCGAGGAAAGTATTCTCAGTAATGTGACCTCCAATAATTCCACTTGTAACACAGACGTCAATTGAAGAGGTGCAGGGGTTAAATATCCTGCATTTTCTCTCTCAGCCACAACAAAACGATTAATTATATACGGCCAGAAGAAAGAATCCTGCTTCATGTGCATTATCAGCGTCTTCTCCCTCAGACAGATTAGATCCTGAAAGAGGCCAAACAGTTCCTTGGTTTGTACTCCAAATATGAAGGGATTCTTGCTCTTGAACAACCAAAGCAAAGAAAGGATAATCTTTGCAATACAGTCATGAAGCACTTGACAGTTTTGGGCTGCAGCAATGCGGAGAAGCCTGGTTATAATCCAGTTACTGAAACCTTGAAAATAGAAAGAAATAGCCATATTCAGATCAAATATTGCAAACAGGCAAATGTAATTTATTTATCCAATCAGAGATTTAGCCCAGGTTCCGACTGAGGGTATCAGTGCATCTGCCTGGATTCAACAACTATTAGGCAATTAAAAACAAACATACATGATAGATTTAAACAAATATTATTGCAAAATGAATTTTGAAAAGTAGTATATATACTGTATATGGTTTAGCGATTTTTGTTGTACTCATCACTTTTTTTAGGGTGGTGCAACAAATTGGTCCTCCATTGAATATTCAGGCGGTGCCACAAAGCAGCAAGTTGCCAAAGGACACTCAAGTCATGTTTCATCATTGAACTAAGATCACCAGTACCCTGTCTGAGGACAGTTAATTCAACACTGACAGGGATTGAAATCTGGACAATTCTGATCAATTATGGGGCAATAATAAGTTACACAGTATTGTCAGCATTTGAGCTTGATAAGAGTGTAATTGTATTCATCATTATGATGAATTGAATTGAGATTAGAAGCTCGTTGCTATAAAAATTCAATGCAGTGGGGTAATCACGTGATGTGACAGCGGGAGCAGTTTCATTTTCATGAGCTCCAGCTCTGCTCATCTTTTAATCCATCTTTTTATCCGTGTGCACATTTCTTTTTTGTCTTTTCTTGGTTTACCAGTATGTCCCAAGAATTGTTAGAACAAAGAACAAAGAAAAGTACAGCACAGGAACAGGCCCTTCGGCCCTCCAAGCCCGTGCCGACCATGCTGCCCGTCTAAACTAAAATCTTCTACACTTCCTGGGTCCGTATCCCTCTATTCCCATCCTATTCATGTATTTGGCAAGATGCCCCTTAAATATCACTATCGTCCCTGCTTCCACCACCTCCTCCAGCAGCGAGTTCAAGGCACCCACTACCCTCTGTGTAAAAAAACTTGCCTCGTACATCTACTCTAAACCTTGCCCCTCGCACCTTAAACCTATGAAATGAAATGAAAATTGCTTATTGTCACAAGTAGGCTTCAAATGAAGTTACTGTGAAAAGCCCCTAGTCGCCACATTCCAGCGCCTGTTCGGGGAGGCTGTTACGGGAATTGAACCGTGCTGTTGGCCTGCCTTGGTCTGCTTTCAAAGCCAGCGATTTAGCCCTGTGCTAAACAGCCACTGTGTATGCCCCCTAGTAATTGCCCCCTAGTAATTGACCCCTCTACCCTGGGGAAAAGTTTCTGACTATCCACTCTGTCTATGCCCCTCATAATTTTGTAGACCTCTATCAGGTAGCCCCTCAACCTCCGTCGTTCCAGTGAGAACAAACTGAGTTTATTCAACCGCTCCTCATCGCTAATGCCCTCCATACCAGGCAACATTCTGGTAAATCTCTTCTGCACCCTCTCTAAAGCCTCCACATCCTTCTGGTAGTGTGGCAACCAGAATTGAACACTATACTCCAAGTGTGGCCTAACTAAGGTTCTATACAGCTGCAACATGACTTGCCACTTGTTAGTCGGATGTCCGAAGCTTCGGGGATTCTGGCAGGGGTTTGCTGGCGTCATGTCGGAAATACTAACGGGAAGGGTGGTTCAGAGTCCAGAGGTGGCGAATTTTGGTGTGTCAGAAGACCCAGGAGTCCAGGACGCGAGAGAGGCCGATATCTTCGCCTTTGCCTCCATGGTAGCCCGGAGACGGATCTTGTTAGCATGGAGGGACTCGGAGCCCCTGAAGTCGGGGGTGTACATTAGTGACATGGCAGGGTTTCTTCAGCTTGAGAAGATCAAATTCGTCCTGAGGGGATCGATGCTGGGGTTTGCCCGGAGGTGGCAGCCGTTTATCGACTTATTTGGGAAGAATGAAGCTGTCAACAGGGGTGGGGTGAGGGGGGGTGCTTATTCTGTTAAAATTTATTATATAAATGCCTCAGCAAAATATTTTTCACCAAAAAAAAAGAACTGTTGGTCGGTATTCCTCCATAATGGAACAGAGTTAGAATGTTTAAATCCTCGATTGTTCGTGGTGACTGGAAGGAGATCGGGTAGGGCCCTGCCTTTAGTGGCGCAGTTGCTTTTGAGGGGGTTCCCACTCTGATGGTGCTGTGTGCATCGACTGATAAAGGCTTACAACGAAGGTGCTGTTCTGGCTGAAGATCTCGGCTCGGAGGTTACAGGTTGTCAAGGCCCAATTCCAAGAGTTGTGGCATGTTTTTATGGAGGCAATGGAGGCGCACGAGGGGGTTCTTGCATTAAAGAAGTTTGATGGAGCACATCTAACCCTGTCTTCGAGCCCTGAGGTTAATGTGGCCAACTGACCACTGATCCTGTTCTGGATGTCTGTTGTGAGGAATTGGGGGTGGCCAAACTGGTCGAGTCATCCCCCTCTGGCTGGAGCCTAGTTCGTTGACCAACTGGGTTCTGGTGAGACAGCATGGTGGAAGTAATGGTGTCTCATGCTTCGATCGCTGGAGTCCTTGAGAGATCCTAAAGAGTGCTCATTGATCCTGATCCATCTCTGATATTGGTTTCTTGTGCGCCTGTGAAGAAGCCTTTTTCCTGAGGACTGCCTGGCATTTCTGCATCTTTGTTATATCCTGGACTTTGCTCCCTGTTGATCATGCTCTCCGCTTGATGGCCTGTACTGCTGGGCATCCTGATTTGAGTTTATATCGTGTTGAGCTGAATGTTGAATGCGGGATCTGTGCACATTGTTTATCCTAAATGTATTTGTGCCTTCTACTGTCTGACAATCCTTGTAGTGGAGGGAGGGGGATGGTGATTTTTGTTGTCTCGCCCCTGTTTCACTTCAAAGGAACATGAGGGGAGCTGGAGAGGGGTGAAGGGTTGGAGTTGGTACGGTTAGTTTGTCCTCGTTACGATCGAGGAATGCCCCCGCCAGTTAGAGCAAACCAGTATTGGGGGGTGGGGGTTTCTTACCTTTTTCTTTTAATTTGGATCAGATCATCCATACTTTTTTCTCTGTCCCTGACCCTTTTTCCTGAGTGATCCTAATTGTCGGGATGGTTTCCTTGGTGCTAGGACAATGTGGGCAGGCCCTCCCTCCCAAGTTCCCCTGCCCCCTTCGGGGGGTTCCCTGTCCCAGAGAAGGGGATGGCCATCGGCTCTTCTAGTTTGGAGCTGATGTTATCCTTTTTAACCTTGGGCCCTTCACATTGTGGGTGTCAGCGTAATTCCCCTTTTGCTCAGGGGTTCTCGGGTTTTTTATTCCTCTGTTATTTTTTAAGCTTTGATGTAACTCTGTTATTGGTTGTATCCTGCTTTGGTGCAGCCTGATCTTGCATCCGTGGAGGAAACACTTTAGGGATATTGTCCCTGACTCATCCGGTCTTATTTGTTTCTCTGCTGACAATGACTTCGGTTTTGTACTGTACCTGTTTTTGCACTGATACCTATGGCTTTTTTTTCTTTTTCTTTTGTTTTCATGCGATAATTGTAAAACTTGAAAACTTCAATAAAAATACATTTTTAAAAAATCAATGCAATGCCATAGAGAAGTTTCACCAGCATCTTGCAACAGTAAAATAATAGTTTGAAAATAGCAACTCCTTCAAGAAAGAGAACTAAATGAGTCCACCTCAATACAGTTCTGATAAAGAAAATTATTAAAATGCGTTCCAAAAGTTCATATCCTGTTTTATTAACCCATGGAAAAGAAAATTGGATGTGATGTAAAATGGGCTGCTGTTTGGGGCAAAGGTAAATTTCTATCCCCCACATGGCAAAATAAAGCAATGTTGCAAGAAACTAATTCCTGGTGAACAATTATTGAACGCTCGATTTTTGTTGTTTTAGGTGCTGCACTCAAAAGTCGTGGCTGAAATATATTATTTTAAGTTGCATTTCCACCTGGCATTTTGCTTCATCAAAAAAAAACAATTAAAGCAACTATTGATTTAACTGGAATGTCATTTTAATTTTCACGTGCATCATTTAAACTCAATTTGTCAACAAACTGTGAAACTTAAATGTCAAAATTGAGCCACAGTACTGAAAGATTAATAGCCATGGTCGATCTTTAACACTGGTGTTAAAACAGTGACGGATTACACCCATGTTTCTGTAGCTTCCACAAGCACTCACCAATACAACCACACTCATCATCACTACTGAGCCGCTGAATTTCTTTAGTTGGTTTTCGTGGGGTATTCACAAACATAAGAGGAAAAGACTTCATAATGTGTTGAATAAAGTCCAACAACATCACACATGTTGGCTGAGAGTCAGTCTTCTTCGAAAGCTCCAAAGCAACTGAAATTTCAACAGAAAAGGATAGTTTTAAAAGAAATACTTGTATTTTTATAGTTTTCAAAACCCCCGGAGATCCCAAAGCATTTTACAGCCAATTAAGTACCGTTAAGTGTAGTCACCAGTAAAATGTAGAATACTCGGGAGCAAACCTGTGCCCAGCAAACTCCCACGCACAGGTAATGATCTGTTTCTGTTTTATTGATTAAAGGATAAATAATGGCCAAGACACCAGGGATATCTCCCTGGCTCTTCCTGAAACAGTGCCATGGGGTCTTGTACATCTACTGGAGCAGGCAGATGGCACCTTGTTTTAACATCCCATCTCAAAGACGACATCTCTGGCAGTGCAGCACTTTGTCAATACTGCATAGAAGTATCAGCCTTGATTTTTCTGCTCATGTCCTGGAGTGAGAGTTAAACCCAGAACCTTTTGACTCAGAAGTGAGAGTGGTACCAACTGAACCTCAGTTGACACATTTTATGCATTGACTAAAGGTAGCAGCTTTTTCCATGATATAGCTATTGTAGGATCAATGACAAAATATCGAGGGAAACAATTTTGTCAACAGTTGTCTTTCCAGTTGATAGCCAGGATGCTTCATGCTGTCAGTCAGATCTTCAATGAAACATAATTGTTTCTATCATCAAATTTCATCTGCGTTTGGAACACTAGGAAATAATTTATCAAAATATATTCTCTTACAAATTACTCTGTTATTCCAAGGGCCTGCAGCATTTAGATAAATTACTTTATTGCAGGAGTTAGCAATGAAACAAACCACATTAAAGGAACAGAGTTGAATCTGCAATTCTGACAAAATATTTGAAGTACTTTCTGGAAGATAAACATGTTGCAACAAATTTACAGTTATGCTGTTAAACGAAAATGATCAAAATACATAAAAATTGCTATTTGCCGCAATGACACAAATACAAACAAAATCAACAATAAACTGGACTTAACAACACTTCCACCAAACCCTTATTCCCATATTCTAGGAAAATCAAAATGTGGAATATGCATTGGGGAGAAGTTACAGAAATGAACCATTTACAAATCCTGCCAGATTCCCTTCTCTAACTGATCTCTAAGTAAGGATGATATAGCATACATTTTATACCTAATGTACTTTGAGCTAATTGTAAGATGCAGCAATGCAAGTTTGACTCTCGCTTCTTTGGGTAGCATTTGGTCTCTACTCTCACGGAGTGAGAATCTGGAACTCCTGAGTTCCAAACTGAGCCAAGACTATACACCCTCTACAATAATCGTTCACAAAACAAAGTATTGTCTGTAGATGGGATTTAGAGATAATGATGTTTACTAATGTAAGACACTGCTGAACAAACTCTCCTCCTTTCAATAGCAAATTAATTACCAATACTCAACACTGGACCGCAATTACAAGTAATAAGGGGAGTGGGTACTCACCAACATCCACGTCTGTCAGCATTTTGTCAACAAACTGACAAAGAATCTGCCTTGGCTTCTGCACCACTGTATTGTAATCTTCCGGACTGGCACTGTTTGGAGAACCAGGTTACAATATGTTACAGCATACTTTTCAAACTAATCTCAAGTAGGTTGTTCAGGAGGTTTCCTGACTTTTAATACCACCATAAACAACTATTGCACATCATTAGGATACTTCAATTTGTAAGTACAACCTCTCACATGTCTTCTTCACTCAAACTCCAAGACAGTACCAAGATGAGCATTTGAACTCTCTCAACGCCACTCCCCCTTCCTCTTATCCAAGCCACACCTCAGATTCCCTCACCCTACCCAAGTCCTGACCCCTTATCTTTCAAAGTTTCTCTCCCATATGCACCCCATCTCCCACACTCCATTTAGCTCTCCTTCCTGGTCCCTATGCTACCCAATGTAAATGGCTCAGTGACCATCCCTTTCAAAATCAAAATCAGCACTGCCGCTCTGTCCTTACAAATTGCTGCTCCATCTCCACACTTTCAACTCCAATATTTTTCAACCCAAATGATATTTCCCAAATCAACTTCTTTAATTTCTGGTTACCATCCCCCCCCCATGGCATCAAAATGTTTCCAAAGTCATGAATGACATTCACTGTTCTGTGACCATGGTACATTATCTATTTGCATCCTCCTTAACCTTTCTTCAGCTTTCGACACAATTGACGACACAATCTTCCTACAGTATCCCTCCATCCAGCTCAGAGAGACTCAGCGGTCGTGTACCATGTTAACTTGTCTCACTATTTGCACTCTTTACTTCTGAGTCATGAGTTCATGACCTACTCCAGAGACTTGAACACTAACCAACGTACACACATCGCTGCAGTATTAAAAGAGAGTTGCACCATCACACATGCCAAATTTCAAATGTCCTGTCTACCTACTCTGTTGAACACTGAAAGTTCCATGTCTCTCCTCCAAGAAGAACAGGGAAGTTTTATTGGTCTGCTGTTCCTCAAAGAACTTCATTATAAACATTTTATCTCAATTGCCTCACTGCCTTTTATTAAACACTGCTGTGTACTGATTGGTTGTCTCGTTTATCATGTTTTGTAATTATAACTACATCAGTGACTATAACTCAACTCAGAAGAACTTAATTGGCAGAAGAGCTTTGCAACAGAAGGATTATATTCCTCTTTGCTTTTTCATGGGATGTGGGCATCACCGGCAAGGCCAGCATTTGCTTCCCATTTCGAATTGCCCTTGAAATGAGTGGCTTGCTAGGCCACTTTAGAGGGCAGCTAAGAGTCAACCACACTGTTGTGGGTCTGGAGTCACATGTAGGTCAGACCAGGTAAGGATGACAGACCTCCCTCCCGAAAGGACATTGGTGAACCAGATGGGTTTTTACGACAATTGATGGTAGTTTCATGGTCATCATTACTGAGACTAGCTCTCAATTCCAGATTTATCATTGAATTTAAATTCCACCAGGTGCCATGGTGAGACCTGAATCCCTGCCACCAAAGCATGAACCTGGGCCTCTGGATTACCAGTCCTGTGACATTATCACTCCACCATCACCTCCCCACAAAGGATGTGAAAGGTAATATGTAGATACAGATTATTTCTTTTCAGTGATCCAAAAGCAGCCAGAGCCTCTCAAGTAACACCCTCCCATCAAACACATCCATCAACATCTTAGGCTTTGGGCCAAGTGCTGGAAAATGGGATAATATATAATAATATTTATTTTCACAAGTAGGCTTACAATGAAGTTACAGTGAAAATCCACTAGTTGCCACATTCCAGCACCTGTTCGGGTACACAGAGGAAGAATTCAGAATGTCCAATTCACATAACAGCAAGTCTTTCAGGACTTGTGGGAGGAAACCCGAGCACCCGGAGGAAACCCACGCAGACACAAGGAGAATGTGCAGACTCCACACAGACAGCGGGCCAAACCGGGAATCGAACCTGGAACCCTGGCGCTGTGAAGCAACAATGTTAACCACTGTGAATAGTTAGGTGGTTGTTTTTGACCGGTGCAGTCGCAATGGGCAGAAGGACCTTTTCTGTTCTGCAGACCGTCTTGATTCTATAACTCCTGTCCTTCCTGCCCTACATTAACATCCAACCTTGTAAGCAGGAAGAAAGATTTGCATTTCATAACCTCAAGCGCGTGTCAAATCCAGTCTGATCAAGACTACTCAAGTTTGGAAGGAAGGGTAAGTTGTGCATCAATTGAAATTACACGAGAAACATTTTTTGCTTCCCCAAGATTGAAGTAATTGCAAATTAACTAAATAATCCCAAAAATCAAAATCGGGTTTCTTGGAACTTCATGTTAAACCTTCACTTTACAGCCAATGGCATACTTTTGAACTATAGTCAGTGGTATAGCCAATTTGCTCACAACAGTATTGCACACACTGCAATGTGCAAATGATCTGTTTTAGTGATGTTGTTCAAGGAATGAATATTGTCATTCAACAAGGAAAGCTCTCGTTCTCTTCCGCAAAGGGGCTACGGGATCTTTTGTGTGCCGCTAGAGCAGATGGGGCCTCAATTTGGCATCTCAACTGCAAAACAGGGCTTCAGACAGTGTAGCACCCCATAAGCCTAGATTTTGCACCGACATCCTGGAGCTGGCCTTGATTCCACAACTGACACAGGGGCTTGGGTAGGGTGCTCTTTCCAAGAGCCAGTGCAGACTCAATGGGCCGCATGGCCTCCTTCTGCATTGTAGATTCTATGACTCAGTGGCAAAGGGACCACCACCATGGAGGAAGCTTCACACGTATGACCGAAAAACAACACACAAATTATGAAAGAACCCATGGTGCTGGTGACTTTCAGCACTAGCCGAAACATTTTGACTCTCAGGCCAGTGCTTTGGCTCGTAGTAGAAATAAGACAAAATGTGAGAGCCCTGATAGATACCATGGAAAAAGTACACATTTGTTCCCCAGCATTCAAAAATAACGTTTTTATTACGTTATGTGACTGAAATCGTGAGCATTCATTGAAGCATGCTCGAGGGGACGAATGGGTTCCTATATCTTATTTCTTAAGATCTTAGGATCTATTAGGATCTGTCATATAGTTTCAAATAAAATATTGTTTATATTTGAGGTTAAATCAATTGGCTTTAATTTATTTATAAAAAGTTAAACAGAAAAAGTTAATATATTCATATAAACCATGTCAGTGACGGATGCTGCAGGTGAGGGGGGGGGGGATGGTGTTCGCATCAATCCTCCCCAAACTTGAGGGCTTGCAGCCTGGGCCTAGTCTCTGTCTGAGCCACTGCGGTGCCCATTCCCCTCAGTGTAGAGCTCACCTCTCCAACTCCCGCAGAGCCGGCAAGATGGAGGCCATCTCCAGCCCCTGCTCACACATGCTGCCGGCTGGGCTGGACTCGCCGCGGCCCCGGCTCTTCATTCACATCCTCCAGCTTCCCCAAAACAAGACAGCAGCAAAACTGCGCCGGCCGCCTGGCTCCCGCCCCACTGCCGCTCACTCAATCAGAGCGGGGGGCGTGGCTGTCTGCGGGCCCCGCCTCCTCTTCCCCACCCAATCAGAGCAGGGGGCCTGGCTCTTTGCGGGTCCCGGCTCCTTCACCCGTCACCCAATCACAGCGGAGGCTGTGGCTCTCTGCAGGCCCGCCCACTTTACCCGTCACCCAATCACAGCGGGGGACGTGGCTCTCTGCAGGTCCCGCCCCACTGCCCGCTCACCCAATTAGAGCAGGAATCATGGGCGTGGTTGTCTTTTGACCCCGCCTCCTCCACCCGTCACCCAATCAGAGCGGGGGTGTGGCTGTCTGTGGTCCGGCTTCCTCCACCCGTCACCCAATCGGATAAAAAGGGTGTGGGTATCCCTCACTGGTACTGCCCACTCTCCAGCCTCCGCCCTCCCCCAGACTGTTGTATTATGCTGTTTTGGTTAACACAGGCTGCTACTTGATGCAGTCTTAACTGAAGGATGCTCCACACTCTGAAATGAGTTCAACATGTTTATTGAACTATTAACACAGTTCTCATATGAGTTTGACTCTCTGTTAATCTAACTGTAGTAACTCAAAGAACAAAGAACAAAGAAAAGTACAGCACAGGAATAGGCCCTTCGGCCCTCCAAGCCTGCGCCAACCATGCTGCCCGTCTAAATTAAATCTTCTACGCTTCCTGGGTCCGTATCCCTCTATTCCCATCCTATTCATGTATTTGTCAGGATGCCCCTTAAATGTCACTTATCGTCCCTGCTTCCACCACCTCCGGCAGCGAGTTCCAGGCACCCACTACCCTCTGTGTAAAACACCTGCTTCGTACATCTCCTGTAAATCTTGCCCCTCGCACCTTAAACCTATCCCCCTAGTAATTGACCCCTCTACCCTGGGAAAAAGCCTCTGACTATCCACTCTGTCTATGCCCCTCATAATTTTGTAGACCTCTATCAGGTCACCCCTCAACCTCCGTCGTTCCAGTGAGAACAAACCGAGCTCCTCAGAGCTAATGCCCTCCATACCAGGCAACATCCTGGTAAATCTCTTCTGCACCCTCTCTAAAGCCTCCACATCCTTCTAGTGGTGTGGCGACCAGAATTGTACACTATACTCCAAGTGTGGCCTAACTAAGGTCCTATACAGCTGCAACATGACTTGCCAATTCTTATACTCAATGCCCCGGCCAATGAAGGCAAGCATGCCGTATGCCTTCTTGACTACCTTCTCCACCTGCGTTGCCCCTTTCAGTGACCTGTGGACCTGTACACCTAGATCTCTGACTTTCAATACTCTTGAGGGTTCTACCATTCACTGTATATTCCCTACTTGCATTAGACCTTCCAAAATGCATTACCTCACATTTGTCCGGATTAAACTCCAGCTGCCATCTCGCCGCCCAAGTCTCCAAACGATCTAAATCCTGCTGTATACTCTGACAGTCCTCATCGCTATCCACAATTCCACCAACCTTTGTGCCGTCTGCAAACTTACTAATCAGACCAGTTACATTTTCCTCCAAATCATTTATGTATACTACGAACAGCAAAGGTCCCAGCACTGATCCTTGCGGAACACCACTAGTCACAGCCCTCCAATTAGAAAAGCACCCTTCCATTGCTACTCTCTGCCTTCTATGACCTAGCCAGTTCTGTATCCACCTTGCCAGCTCACCCCTGAGCTAGAGCTAGAGGCTGTTTAGCACAGAGCTAAATCGCTGGCTTTGAAAGCAGACCAAGGCAAGCCAGCAGCACGGTTCAATTCCTGTAACAGCCTCCCGAACAGGCGCTGGAATGTGCCGACTAGGGGCTTTTCACAGTAACTTCATTTGAAACCTACTTGTGACAATAAGTGATTTTCATTTTCATTTCATTTCATGTGACTAACTGTACCAGTCTAACTGTACCAGCTTGCTCTAAGCCACGTGCTGGGGTGTGATGCTGCTGATCAACCCTGTCTAACTCTCTAGATGTCTGTCTGTGGAAAGAGGCAGGGTGTGAGTGCCTCGTCCCTTTTATAGTGTTTATGTCATGCCCCCTTGTGGTGATGCCACCTCTGAGTGTCCTGACTGCCAATTGGTTGTGTCCTATTCTGAGTGTTCATTGGTTGCTTGTTTGCATATCATGACACAGACAAGTTTGACATTGGGCAGTCTGACGCTACCCTTTTTAAAAAATATAAATTTAGGGTACCCGATTCATTTATTCCAATGAAGAGGCAATTTAGCATGGACAATCCACCTACCCTGCACATCTGTGGGTTGTGGGGGCGAAACCCACGCATACACAGAGAGAATATGCAAACTCAACACGGACAGTGACCCAGAGCCAGGATCGAACTTGGGACCTTGGCGCCGTGAGGCAGCAGCACTAACCACTGCGCCACCGAGCTGCCCTCGCCTTACACTGCCCTGACTGGTTGATCATTCAATGCTCTGATTGGTCATTCAGCCGGAACGCTCCGATTGGCTAATGAATGATTGCAGGAAGGAGCTCTGTTTGAATCGGGTCTCCGGGAGTTCCCTGTTCGCGGGGATCCGCTGGGTGAAAAATAGAAACCAAGGAGAAAATGCTGGAAAATCTCAGCAGGTCTGGCAGCATCTGTAGGGAGAGAAAAGAGCTAGCATTCCGGGAAGTCCAGATCACCCTTAGTCAAAGCTAAAAGACTTAGAAAGTGGGAAATATTTATATGTCTTTTAGCTTTGACTAAGGGTTATCTGGACTCGAAAAATGAGCTCTTTCCTTTCCCTACAGATGCTGCCAGACCTGCTGAGATTTTTCAGCATTTTCTCTTTGGTTTCAGATTCCAGCATCCGCAGTAATTTGCTTTTATTCAATGAAAAATAGAAATGGGTCTGGAGGAAAGAACATCGGGGACTTTGATTTGAACGCAAAATGTTTGCAAAAGAATTGGGGCTGATGGTGGTGGAAATCATAAGGATTCATTCTGGGAGCCTCTAGAAGTTATAGAGAGGAGAGTCAGAGAGAGTGACAGAGTGGAAAGAGAGGGAGAGAGTGACAGAGTAGGAAAGGGAGAGAGAGAGCAACAAAGTGGGGAAAGGGAGAGTTTTTCAGTGGGAAAGGGAAAGTGACGGAGTGTGATATGGAGAGAGAGTGGAAAAGGGAGAGAGTGATAAAGGAAGAGGGGCAGAGTGGGAAAGGGAGCGGGTGATGTGGATAGAGTGGGAAAGTGAGGGGAGAGGGTCAGAATGAGAAAGGGAGAGAGGGTGAAAGACAGAGTGGGAAAGTGCGATTGTGAGGCAGACTGGGCAAAGGCAAAAGTGAGAGGGTTTGAGTGCTAAAGGGAGAGGAAGAGGGACAGAGCGGGAAAGGAAGAAAATCAGGGGGCAGTGTGGGAAAGGAAGAGAGTGAGGGGAGAAAGGGAGAACTGAAATAAACTATTGATGGGTCTTCATCTTCAAGCAAGCAAGGACAAATTGAGAGCTGGAAGCCGTGATGGTCTAGGGAAATGTCAGCTATCCACACTCTCACTTTTCTTCCATTGAATAAAACAGTTTCAGCTCCGCCACCCCTTTTCCCAGCAGGCTGCTGCTGGTCAATGTTCGAGAGCTCCTCACCCCTGCCCCCCCTCCCCTCCCATTGAAGGTCTCAGAAAGTTAGAAGGCAAACTCTTAACGAGATCTGAATGACCTCAACATGTCCAATTAATGAGGTAGACAACTTCACTTTCCCACACACCCTTCTCTTCCCCTTCCTTTGGGGATTGGAGAGAGGTCTGCCACCGACACCACCTTTTTACCATCTCGCCCCTGTTCCCTTAACTCAGGATGGGAAAATCTGGCCTCTTCCTTGTCCACATTCTCTTCCTTGCTTCTTTTCTTCCAAACTTCCTCCACCAGCATGAACTCTCGATCTTGATCACTCTTTTGGATTATGCTCTTCATTTAATAAGAAATACTTCATAAATTTTATCTATCATTTCAAAACTAACTATTCTGAAGGATCGGGTACTTTATTCCTGATTTGGAAAACACCCAAGGTAACTTGCAAAGAGAATACCAGTTTCTAGACTTCACTAATCCAATGTTCTTCTGGCAGTCTTCGAACTATCACCCTTCTTAAACTGGAGCTCATCCAAAGCTTGGCTGCCTGTATCCTATCTCAGTCCAGTACTCCTGTGCTCGCTAACTTATATTGGCCCCTATGCTCACTAACCTATATCGGCTCATAGACCCTAAGTCTGACATTCTCTCCCTAAATCTCCACCTCTCTACCTTTCATTCTTCTTTTAAGACACCCCTTAAAATCTGCCTGTTTGGTCAAGCCTTTGCTCATCTGTCCTAATATGCCTTTACATAGCTCGGCATCAAGTTTTGTCCTAAAAAGCTGCTCTGAAGTATCTATGGACATTTTACTAAGTTAAAAATACTATATGACGTCATGTAAAAATGAAAATGAACTTCCTACCCCTGTTGCAATCTCCCAAGCTGGAGGACGCAATAACATAAGAAATAGGAGCAGGAGCCGGGCACACAGTTCATCAAGCATGCTCTGCTATTCATTATCGTCTTGACTGAACTTTTACATCATCTCCACTTTCTCACCCTATCCCCAAAGAGTGCAAAAATTTCACAGATTCACATCCGCCCAACTGAAGAAATCTCTTCCCAGTTCAGTCCTAGATAATCAACACCTTATTCTGAGATTGTGAAACCTAGTTCTAGCCATCCAGCCAGCTAGGAAAAAGAAACACCTTAACATTTATCCTGTCAAGATGTATAGGAACTTTAATTTCTTGTTTTAAATTCATTTACGGGATGTGGGTGTCACTGGCCAGGCCAGCATTTATTGACCATCACTAGTTACCCTTGAGAAGGTGGTGGCAAGCTACCTTCTTGAACCACTGCAGTCCTTGAGGTTAGTGTTGTTATGGAAGGAGTTCCAGGATTTTGGCCCAAGACAGTGAAGGAACTGTGATATATTTGCAGGATGATGAGTGACTTGGAGGAGAAGTTCCAGTAGGTGGCAGTGTCTGGTCTCTGGTCCTTTGAGATGATAGCACTCATGGGTTTGAAAGATGCTGCCTAAGGTGCCTTGGTGAGTTCTTACAATCAAGCAGGCTGCTGTCCGGGATGGCTTTCAGCTTCTTGTGTTGTTCGAGCTGCACTCAGCCAGGCAAGTGGAGAGTATCCCACCACACACCTGACTTGTGCCTTGTAGATGGTGGAGGGGCTTTGGCATGTCAGGAAGTGAGTTACTCGCTGCATGACCTTGGGTAGGGTGCTCTTTCCAAGAGCCGGTGCAGACTCGATGGGCTGAATGGCCTCCTTCTGCACTGTAAATTCTATGAACTATGAACTTAATGATTTCTAGCCTCTGACCTGCTCTTGTAGCCACTGTATTGATGTGGCTAGTCCATTTCAGTTTCTGGTCAATGGTAACCCCTAGCATTGATAGTTTGGGATTCACAAGACTAATGCCATTGAACATCAAGGGGTGATGGTTAGATTCCCTCTTGGTGGAGATGGTCATTGCCTGGCACATGTGTGGCGTGAGTGTAACTTGCCACTTATCAGCCCATACCTGGGCATTGTCCAGGTCTTGCTGCATTAGGGAACAGACTGCTTCAGCTGCATTTCACGGCGAAAGCCTTTCATTCTTCTAAACTTCAGATGATATAGACTTAATTTACTAGTGGCAGCCTTCTCAATCCGGAATCAAACGGTTGAACAATCATTGCATCTTCTCTGAGGTAAGTACATTAATTTTTAAGTATGGAAACCAAAATTATACACAGTACTGTAGGTGTGGTCCCACCAAAACTCTACACAATTCCACCTAGACTTACTTTACTCTGATACTTCAAGTTTTAAATGCTTCAAGAAAATTTAGACAAACTAAATGAGTGGGCAAGACATGGCAGGTGGAATATTGTGTGGATAAATGTGAAGTTATCCACTTTTGTAGGAAAAACAGAAATACAGGATATTTGAAACTTTGTTAATTGTGCCCACCAACAGGTGAGTATGTAGCAAAACCCTTCATCAGGGGCTGGTTTAGCACATTGGGCTAAATAGCTGGCTTTGAAAGCAGACCAAGGCAGGCCAGCAGCACAGTTCAATTCCCGTACCAGCCTCCCCGGACAGGTGCCGGAATGTGGCGACTAGGGGCTTTTCACAGTAACTTCATTTGAAGCCTACTTGTGACAATAAGCAATTTTTAATTTCAATTGTCAATCACCAATACAAAACTCATTTACAAAAGCAACATTGCCCCCATTGTGTCTGCAAACTTCGGGAGGATTGGGGGAGACTTGACCAAACTATTAACTCTATAGTCTAAATAACATAGTTGATCATAAATAGTCAGGAAATTAAACAAGTGGAACCACTGGTGATTCTGCCCTATAACATCAAAGTGGCCTAGCCAAATCCTCTCCGGAATTCCAATGAAGTTGAAAATAATTGCGAAGAGAAGCTTCATTGCTACAGAAATTTAAAAATATAGTTGGATTTTTGTCTATGATTATGGGCAGGGTCGCACTGGCAAGCATAGCTGCTCTGATCATGGAACGATATCGCGCCAAATCAACGTGACTTATTACAAATGGCAACAGTGCAAAGGATGGCATGGTAGCACAGTGGTTAGCACTGCTGCTTCACAGCACCAGGGTCCCAGGTTTGATTCCCACTTGGGTCATTGTCTGTGTGGAGTCTGCACATCCTCCCGTGTCTGGGTGGGTTTCCTCCAGGCTCTCCGGTTTCCTCCCACCAATGCCCAAAAGACGTGCTGTTAGGTGAATTGGACATTCTGAATTCTCCCTCTGTGTACCCGAACAGGCGCCAAAATGTTGCATGGATGCAGAAAGGGGAGTAAACTTTGATCACACCACTGTACTCTGCACATTGCCCATTTTTTCCCAGCAACTTCGACAGTAGAGCTGGGTTCATTACAGCAGTAGTAACAGGCAATAGCGGATCCAAACCCATAACAGTTCAAAGCAACATAGTCCATGTAGTGGAAGGTTTTGAGGAGCTGCAGCGACTGGCAGTTAAGCAGTGGGCGGGCGGGTGGCACAGCTTTCCGGGAAGATCGTTGTGACACCAAAGGCAAACCACCACATGGGCAAAGTAAATGGATGATCATAGCCGACCCCCGCATTCTTGAAAAGGAAATTTGGCATGTCACCTACGACTCTCACCAACTTCTACAGATGCACCATAGAAAGCATTATTTCTGATTATATCACAGCTTGGTATGGATCCTGCTCTGCCCAAGACCGCAGTAAACTACAAAATGTCGTGAATCTAGCCCAATCCATCACGCAAACCAGCCTCCCATCCATCGACTCTGTCTACAATTCCCGCTGCCTCGGAAAGGCAGCCAGCATAATTAAGGACCCCACGCACCCTGGACATACTCTCTTCCACCTTCTTCCGTCAGGAAAAAGATACCAAAGTTTGAGGTCACGTACCAACCGACTCAAGAACAGCTTCTTCCCTACTGCCATCAGACTTTTGAATGGACCTACCTCGTATTAAGTTGATCTTTTCTCTACACCTTGCTATAACTGTAACATTATATTCTGCAGTCTCTCCTTCCTTCCATATGTGCGGTATGCATTGTTTGTACAGCATGCAAGAACCAATACTTTTCACTGTATACTAATACATGTGACAATAATAAATCAAATCAAATCAAAGGAAATTATAAAACTTACAGAGAAAAAAAGCAACGGGATGAAATGAGTCCAAAAGTTAAATGCTTGGATTGTGGGTTGGAAGCATTGCATTGTAGTAGAATTCGGCCTTCAGAATCTTCAGTACCTTGAAGCAATGCAGGACAAGAGCAGCAGATACCTGGGAACCCCACCACCTGGAGGTCCCCCTCCAAGTCACTCACCACCCTGACTTGGAAATATATCGCCGTTCTTTCACTGTCGCTGGGGCAACATCCTGGAACTCCCTCCCTAACAGCACAGTGGATGTACCTACACCTCAGGGACTGCATGGTTCAAGAAGAAAACTCACCACCAACTTTTGAAGGGCAACTAGGGATGGACAATGTTTAAAACTTCCACTGGGGTCTTCTTCACACACAAGGAAATTGAGTTCTGTCTTCCAGCCATTTTATTGCATTTGCCTGTTACTGTTCACACAAATTTGGCTGAAATTTCCATGAAATGTTTCTCCTTCTGAAACCTTTCTCCTCTAAATCCTTTGTCCTTATGGGTGTTCATGATTCTATTTCGTATTTACACGTTTTGATTTGATTTGATTTATTGTCACATGTACCGAAGTACAGTGAAAAGTATTTTTCTGCAGCCGAGGGAACGTATACAGTATGTACATAGTAGACAAAAGAATAATCAACAGAGAACATTGACAAATGGTACATCGACAAACAGTGACTGGTTACAGTGCAGAACAAGGGGCCAAACAAAGCAAATACATGAGCAAGAGCAGCATAGGGCGCCGTGAATAGTGTTCTTACAGGGAATAGATCAATCCGACGAGGAGTCGTTGAGGAGTCTTGTAGCTGTGGGGAAGAAGCTGTTCCTATGTCTGGACCTGCGGGTCTTCAGACTTCTGTACCGTCTGCCAGATGGAAGGGTCTGGAAGACAATAGACCCTTTGGAAGGGTCCGCAGCCTTCTCCGGTAAAGAATTCCATAGGTTCCCGAGCCTTTGAATGAAGAAATATTTCTTCATCTGTTACGGTCCCACTTGATGTTAGAACTTAATGGGAAGATCCCAAAATGGAACCCTGGCTCAAAAGTCCCTGGGCTGGATTTGCCAATAATGGGGCTATGTCCACATGCCAGCGTAAGAGTGCTGTTGGAGCTGCAGTCATCCAGGCAAATGGGGAGTATTTATCATATTCCTGGCTTGTTCGTTGTAAATGGTGGGCAGGCATTGAGGTGTCAGAGGTGAGTTTCTCACTGCTATAATTCCCACCCTCTGGCCTGTTATTTCAGTTCAGTGTTTACATGGCTGGTCCAGTTACATTTCTGGTTAATATGGACTCCCAGATGCTGGGGCATTCAGTGAAGGTAATGCCATTGAATATTATGGAAAGGTGATAAGATCCTCTCTTGTTGAAGATAGTCATTGCCTGACACTTGTGTTGCTCGAATGTTACTTGGCACTTAGCAGTCCAAGCCCAAATGTTGCCAGGTCTCGTTGCATGATGGCTATTGCTTCATTATGTGAGAAGTTCCAAATTTATTGGAACTAAACATTGCATAATCATCAGCAAATCTCCCCACTTCTCATCTTCTGACGACAGACAGGTCATTGATGAAGCAGCTGAAGATGAAGACTGCTCTGATGAGCTCTTGCAGTCATGTCCGCAAGTTGAGATCATTAGCCTCGAACAACGACAACCGATATTCCTTTACGCGAGTTATGGATCCAGCCAATGGAGAATCTCCTCACCCTCAGACCCACTCCTCCGCCACTGGTAACACCAGTGTTGTAACTACTGAAATAGCATGGCTAGCAGTGCAGCTGGTTTTGGAGCAGAAGTTACCAGCACTACAGCTGGGTTGTTGTCAGGGCACGGAGCCTTTGCTCTATCACAGTATTCTCAGCTGTTTTTTGATATCACACCAAATTAATCCAATTGGCTCCAGACCAGCATTTATGATGCTGGGGACCTCAGGAGGAGGCCAAGATTAATCATACACCCTGTATTTCTGGCTGAAGATGGTTGCAAATGCTGGGTTCTGCTATCATTGAGGATGAGGGTATTTGTGGAGTCTCCTTCTCCCATTAATTGTTTAAAAGTCAATCACGATTTACCATTTACATTTTTAAAAAAATATATGTTTATTCAGATTTTCCAACAGAATTTTTAACAACCCCTCCCCCATAACAAAAAGAACACAAACACAATAATCAAAATTAATACAAAACTTATACATTGGGCTTCCCCCATATATAGCAACCCCCCCATATGACATTCAAAGGTACCCTTGGGGAAGCCCCCCCCACCCACCCAAATACCCCCCTCGAAGGAGACACCCCCCCCACCCTTGGGTTGCTGCTGCTGCTGACCTCCTAACGTTCCGCGAGATAGTCTAGGAACGGTTGCCACCGCCTGAAGAACCCCTGCACAGACCCTCTCAAGGTAAACTTTATCCTCTCCAGCTTAATGAACCCTGCCATGTCATTCATCCAGGCTTCCACACTAGGGGGCTTTGCGTCCTTCCATAATAGCAAGATCCTCCGCCGGGCTACCAGGGACGCAAATGCCAGGATGCCGGCCTCTTTTGCCTCCTGCACTCCCGGCTCATCCGTTACCCCAAATAGTGCCAACCCCCAGCTCGGCTTGACCTGAACTTTCACCACCTTGGACATAGTCCTCGCGAAACCCCTCCAGAACCCATCCAGTGCCGGGCATGACCAGAACATGTGGACGTGATTCTCCGGGCTTCCCGAGCACCTCCCACACCTGTCCTCCATCCCAAAGAACCTACTCAACCTCGCCCCTGTCATATGCGCTCTATGAGTAACCTTAAATTGTATTAAGCTGAGTCTGGCGCAAGCGGAAGAGGAGTTAACCATACTCAGGGCATCAGCCCACAGACCCTCATCTATCTCTTCCCCAAGCTCCTCCTCCCACTTGCCCTTGAACTCCTCTACCGAGGACTCCTCCTCTTCTTTCATCTCCTGATAGATCGCCGAAACCTTGCCCTCTCCGACCCATACACTCGAAATCACCCTGTCCTGAATCCCCTGTGCCGGGAGCAACGGGAAATCCCTCACCTGCCGCCTCACAAACGCCCTCACTTGCATATACCTGAACGCATTTCCCGGGGGTAACCCAAACTTCTCCTCCAGCGCCCCCAGGCTCGCAAACGTCCCGTCTATAAACAGGTCCCCCATTCTTCTAATCCCTGCCCGATGCCAGCTCCGAAACCCCCCATCCATCCTTCCCGGGACGAACCGATGGTTCTCCCGAATCGGGGACCAAACCGAGGCTCCCACCTCGCCCCTATGCCGTCTCCACTGCCCCCAGATCTTCAACGTTGCCACCACCACCGGACACGTGGTGTACCGTGTCGGCGAGAGCGGCAGCGGTGCCGTCACCAGCACCCTCAGGCTCGTGCCCCTGCAGGACGCCATCTCCACCCTCTTCCACGCTGCCCCCTCTCCCTCTATTACCCACTTACGGATCATCGCCATGTTAGCTGCCCAATAATAGCCGCACAGATTCGGCAGCGCCAGCCCTCCCTCTGCCTGCTACGCTCCAGAAACACCCTCTTTACCCTCGGGGTCTTATTTGCCCACACAAAACCCATGATGCTCCTACCTACCCGTTTAAAAAAGGCCTTGGTAATCATAATGGGAAGGCACTGGAACACAAAGAGAAACCTCGGGAGGACCATCATTTTAACCGACTGTACCCTGCCCACTAGTGAGAGTGGCAGCACATCCCATCTTTTGAAATCCTCCTCCATCTGCTCCACCAACCGCGTCAAATTGAGCTTGTGCAGGGCCCCCCAACTCCCAGCCACCTGGATCCCCAAGTACCGAAAGTTCCTTTCCGCTTTCTTCAACGGTAGGTCCTCTATCCCCCTTCCCTGGTCCCCTGGATGCACCACAA
Source organism: Scyliorhinus torazame (assembly GCF_047496885.1). NCBI lineage: Eukaryota > Metazoa > Chordata > Chondrichthyes > Carcharhiniformes > Scyliorhinidae > Scyliorhinus > Scyliorhinus torazame. Next base: position 34,861,282 of record NC_092720.1, on the reverse strand, counting down.
AGAGCTCACTTTTCCCTACGTTGAGCTTATAGCCCGAGAAGTCCCCAAACTCCCTTTCCGCATGACCTCCGCCATCCCCTCCACTGGATCTGCCACATACAACAACAGGTCGTCCGCATACAGCGACACCCGATGTTCCTCTCCCCCTCGGACCAATCCCCTCAATTTCCTGGACTCCCTTAGTGCCATGGCCAAAGGCTCAATTGCCAATGCAAACAAGGGGGACAGGGGGCACCCCTGCCTCGTCCCACGGTACAGCTGAAAGTACTCCGACCTCCGTCGATTCGTAGCCACACTTGCCACCGGGGCTCTATATAGCAGCCTGACCCAGCTGATGAACCCCTCTCCGAACCCAAACCTCCGCAACACTTCCCAAAGATACTCCCACACTCCCACTCCACCCGGTCGAAGGCCTTCTCCGCGTCCATAGCTGCCACTACCTCCGCTTCTCCCTCCACCGATGGCATCATAATCACGTTGAGGAGCCTCCGCACATTAGTGTTTAGCTGCCTGCCCTTTACAAATCCCGTCTGGTCCTCATGGATCACCCCCGGGACACAATCCTCAATTCTCGTAGCCAGCACTTTTGCCAGCAACTTAGCATCCACATTGAGGAGCGAGATCGGTCTATACGACCCACATTGTAGTGGGTCCTTGTCCCGCTTCAGGATCAGAGAGATCAGCGCCCCGGACATTGTCGGGGGCAAGGTCCCCCCCCCCTTGCCCCATTGAAAGTCCTCACTAGCAACGGGCCTAGCAGGTCCACATATTTCCTATAAAACTCGACCGGGAACCCATCTGGCCCCGGGGCCTTCCCCGCCTGCATGTTCCCCAATCCTTTAACCAGCTCCTCCAACCCAATTGGCGCCCCTAAACCAGCCACCTCCTACTCCTCCACCCTCGGGAACCTCAGCTGATCCAAAAATCGTCGCATCCCCTCTTCCCCCGCTGGGGGCTCAGATCTGTACAGCTCCTCATAGAAGTCCTTGAATACCTCATTTACTCTCACCGCACTCCGCACCGTATTCCCCCCGCTATCCTTAACTCCACCTATCTCCCTCGCTGCCTCCCTCTTACGAAGCTGGTGTGCCAGCATCCGGCTCGCCTTCTCCCCATACTCGTATGTCGCCCCCTGTGCTTTCCTCCACTGTGCCTCTGCTTTCCCTGTGGTCAACAGGTCAAACTCCATCTGGAGGCTTCGCCGCTCCCTGAGTAGTCCCTCCTCGGGGGCCTCTGCATATCTCCTGTCCACCCTTAAGATCTCCCCCACCAACCTCTCCCTCTCCCTACTCTCTCTCTTCTCCCTGTGGGCCCTGATGGAGATTAACTATCCCCTGACCACCGCCTTCAACGCCTCCCAGACTACCCCCACCTGCACCTCTCCATTGTCATTGGCCTCCAAATATCTCTCGATGCACCCCCGCACCCTCCCGCACACCTCCTCATCCGCCAATAATCCCACATCAAGACGCCACAACGGGCGCTGATCCCTCTCCTCTCCTAACCCCAGCTCCACCCAGTGCGGGGCGTGGTCTGAGATGGCTATGGCCGAATACTCCGTTCCTTCCACTTTCGGGATTAGCGCCCTACTCAAAACAAAAAAATCTATCCGGGAATAGGCTCTATGTACATGGGAAACGAATGAGTATTCCCTGGTCAGGGGCCTGGCAAACCTCCATGGATCCACTCCCCCCATCTGGTCCATAAACCCCCTAAGCACCTTGGCCGCAGCCGGCCTCTTCCCCGTCTTGGACCTAGAGCGATCCAATGCTGGATCCAGCACCGTGTTGAAATCCACCCCCCATTATCAAGCTTCCTACCTCCAGGTCCGGAATCCGACCCAGCATGCGCTTCATAAATCCGGCATCATCCCAGTTCGGGGCGTATACGTTTACCAGTACCACCCGCACCCCCTGCAACCTACCGCTCACCATCACGTATCGACCTCCATTATTCACTACAATATTCTTTGCCTCAAACGACACCCGCTTCCCCACCAGTATTGCAACCCCTCTGTTCTTCGCATTCAGCCACGAATGGAATACCTGTCCTACCCATCCCTTTCTCAGCCTGATCTGATCTGCCACCTTCAAATGTGTCTCCTGAAGCATGACCATGTCTGCGTTCAGTCCCTTTAAGTGCGCGAACACTCGGGCCCTCTTAACCGGCCCATTCAGGCCCCTCACATTCCAAGTTATCAGCCGGATTGGGGGGCTGCTCACCCCCCCCCCCCCCACCCCCCTGCCGGCTAGCCATCTCCTTTTCTAGGCCAGTCACGTGCCCGCGCCTCCCGCACCCTCCAGTCCCCCAGACGGCGGACCCCCACCCCGACCACCTCTCCTATTTCCAGTTCCCTTTTGGCCAATGCAGCAGCAACCCTATACCCCCCCTCTCTCCCCCCCCCCCCCCCCCCCGCCCCCGCTAGATCCATATCTAGCTCTTTTGCTCCCCCATAACACTCCCGTAAGTCAGCTGACTCCGGCCTCTCCCGCCTTCCCATCGACCCCCCCATTGTGGGAATCCCCCCTCCCCCTCCTCCCTGGCAGTCAGTGTGCGCTCCTCTCCAGTACCGCCCCCCCCCTCCGTCCTTCCCTAGCGTGGGAAAAAGCCCGCGCTTTCCTGAGCGGGCCCCGCCCCCTCTGGCGCAGCTCCTTTTGCGGCCTTACCTCAATTCCCCATCCCCGGGCCTCCCCTCCCTCCAACACCGATGCCCACACTCTCCCACAGTCTCCCCATCAAATCCCTTCACCCATCCCCATCCAGCACCCAACCAAGGGAACATTCCCCACACGTAGTGAAAACCATATATACAGCAAACATCCCCCCCCCCCCCCCCAACAACAAACCCTCAATTTGAGTCCAACTTTCCAGTCTGTATAAAGCTCCAAGCCTCCTCAGGCGTTTCGAAATAGTGGTGCCGATCCTGGAATGTTACCCACAATCGTGCTGGCTGCAGCATATGGAACTTCACCCCCTTCTGATGGAGCACCGCCTTAGCCCGATTAAAGCCAGCTCTCATCTTGGCCACCTCTGCACTCCAGTCCTGGTAGATTCAGATCTCTGTGTTCTCCCACCTGCTGCTCCGCTCTTTCTTGGCCCATCTCAAGACACACTCTCTGTCCATAAAGCGGTGAAACCTCACCACTACAGCCCTTGGCGGCTCTTTGGCCTTGGGTCTCCTTGCCAGGACCCGGTGCGCCCCATCTAGCTCCAGGGGCCTCGGGAAGGCTCCCGCGCCCATCAGCGAATTGAGCATCATGCTCACATATGCCCCGGCATCGGGCCCCTCCACTCCTTCAGGGAGAACCAGAATCCGAAGATTTTTCCTCCTCGACCTATTCTCCAGGTCCTCAAATCTTTCCAGCCACCTCTTGTGCAGCGCCTCGTATGCCTCCACCTTCACAGCCAGGCCCAAGATCTCGTCCTCGTTCTCCGAGGCTTTTTGCCGCACCACTTGGATCGCCGCTCCTTGGGCCTTCTGGGTCTGCACTAGCTTCTCAATCGCCGCCTTCATTGGCATTTCGGTTTTCAGCTCCTCAAAGCAGCGTCTAAGAAACCCCTGCTGCTCCTGCGACCACTGCCCCCATGCTGCTTGGTCTCCACCCGCCGCCATCTTGCTTTTTCTCCCTCTCACTTTTCGCTGCTCCATGATCCCTTTTTTCACCGCTCCACTCCTGGTCCAATCCATATACTGTCGGGGAGACCTTGCTGTCACCTTCCCACACTGGAAGCTGTCGAACAAGTGCCGTTGGGGCCCCTCTAGAGAGCCCAAAAGAGAGCCCAGAATGTGCGACCTATCCAGGCATGGCCGCAACCGGAAGTCCACGATTTACCATTAATGAGACAGGAATGCAGAGCTTTGATCTGACACGTTGTTTATAGGGTAACTTAGCTCTGCCTATAGCATGCTATTTACTGTGTTTTATCTTGTGTTGTTTTTCCACCAATTTGACACTTAAATTTTAGGTATGCCTGGTGTTCTTTTCTTATGCTTCTCATTGAAGCAGGGTTGGCACTCTGTGTTGATAATAATCTTTATTATTGTCACAAGTAGGTTTACATTAATACTGCAATTAAGTTACTGTGAAAAGCCCCTAGTCGCCACACTCTTGCACCTGTTCGGGTACACTAAGGGAGAATTCAGAATGTCCAATTCACCTAACAGGCACGTCTTTTGGGACATGTGGGAGGAAACCAGAGCAACCTGAGGAAACCCACGCAGACACGGGGAGGATGTGCAGACTCCGCACAGACAGTGACCCAAGCGGGAATCGAACCTGCTACCCTGGAGCTGTGAAGCAACAGTACTAACCACTGTGCTACCGTGCCGCCGACGTTTGTAGTAGAGAGATATGCTAGGCATGAGGTTACAGGTTATGATAGAATAGATTTCTGCCACTACTGATGGTCCAAAGCACCTCATGGATGCCCAGTTTTGAGCTGATGGATCTGTTCTGAATCTATCCCTTTTGGCACAGCGGCGGTGCCACACAACACGATTGTTGCTGTCTTCATTGTGAAGATGGTATCCTGTCTACATAAGAACTGTGCAGTGGCCATTCCAACCATACTGTCATGCTCAGATGCATCTGTGACAGGTAGATGGGTGAGGCCAAGGTCAAGCAGACCTTTCTCTCTTTTTGGTTCTTTCATCGCCTGCTGCAAGCCCAGTGTGGTGGATATGTCCTTCAGGACTTGGCCAACTTGTCAGTAATGGTGCTACCAAGTCACTCTTTCTGATGGACAGTGAAGCCTCCACCCAGAGCACATATGTGCCCCCACTACTCTCAGTTCTTCTTCAAAATGGGATCCGACATAGAAGAGTACTGAATCATCTGCTGAGGGATGGTAGCAGGTGGTCATCAACAGGAGATTTTGTTGCTTATGTTTGGCCTGATGCCATAGCACTTCATAGGGTTCGCAATCAACATTAAAGGCCCCCATGCCACTCTCTCATGACTGTAAACCACGAGGGCGGTGTGTGGTGCAGTGGATAGCACTGGGACTGTGGTGCTGAGGACCCGGGTTCGAATCCTGGCCCTAGGTCACTGTCCTGTGGAGTTTGCACGTTCTCCCCATGTCTGCGTGAGTTTCACCCCCAGAACCCAAAGATGTGCAGGTGAGGTGGATTGGCCATGCTAAATTGCCCCCTAATTGGAAAAAAATAAATAATTGGGTACTCTAAATTTATTTTTTAGAAATGACTGTAAACCACTGTGCCACCATCTTTGGTGGATTTGTCCTGCCAGTGGGACAGGACATAGACGAGAATAAGATATGCCAAGAGATGGTGATGGAGAAGTCTGGGACATCGGCTGATATTCTGCATTGTTCTGTCATACTAACAGATATTCATCAGCAATAAATCAATATTGTAATCTATATGGGGGATTATTGCTGTGTAATTAATTGCATGGGTATGACTATGTCAGGCTGATGCTTGACTGGTGTGTGGGACAATGCTCCCAATTTTGACACACGTCCCCAGATGCTAGTGAAGAGGACTTTGTCGTGTTAACTGGGCTGACTGTGCCTCTGTCAGATAGGTTGCCTAGCTCAATGCTGGGTGATCTATCTGGTTTTATTATTATTTAACTTTTTCAAAGCTGTTTGTTACAACTAAGTGCCTTGCTGGGCCATTTCAGAGGATAGTTAAGAGTCAAGTATATTGTTGTGGATCTGGAGTGCCACTAAGGTTATACACGTAAGGACGGCAGATGTCCTTCCCTAAAGGATATAACTTGAAAGGACTTAAAAGAAAAACTTTTCAATGTCATCAAACCAAAACACCACGGTGACTGCAGCAAAACTGGCGCCAAATAACCAGTAACATGTCATTTCATCTGAATATTTACAAGTGAAATTACCAAACAGACGTAATTGTAATTAGTTTTACATATTACGGTTTAAAAATAGGCTTTTTAAGAGTCTTCTTTTGGGCATTCCCTTAAATTGCCCCCAATCTTTTTTCAACAAGTTATGTGAGTTGTACTTGTCATCCTATCAGTAACCCACCTGCAATACTATAATCTCATGACCTTTACTAAAGAGGATAGAAGCTATGCAAATAATTGTGTGCCATTGTGCTGCATAATTTGTAAATACTGTGGGCATGATTGATTCATGCTGCTGTGCTTCCCATTCATCGTACATGTTTGCATCTATTTAAATATGTGTGGGGGCGCAAGGAAAACAAATAAAGGGAAAAGAAGTGGTGGCAAATGAAAAACCTAAAGGAAGGAATAAAATCTAGAAACAGTGACCAATGGCAAGCCAGGCTCAGAGTGACCACCAGAATTAGGCAAGAGATTTTGGATTTTATTTTTACATACGCGCGCAAAAAAGGCACCTCAGATACTGCAAGACTTTCTCTGCACTGAGCAATGAGCCCAAGCCCTGGAGACTGGTGCTTCACAAATCCTCACTCTCCCAGCTGACAGAGAGCTGAGCCGAGCTGGCGGTGAAAACCCATGGTGTCGATTCGGGTGAAAAATGACAAGCTGAATTTGAACCCGCTTGTATCTTGTGCGATAATCGGGGGAAACCGCTGCGCATTTCAAACATTTTCAACTTTCACTTTTTGTTTTGCTCTTGGGGGGGCTGAGCGCAGACCCAAAGCGACCGGTGCTTCTTTTGCGCATCTTTTCCTGAACCAAATCAAACAAAAAAAAAACCGTGGGATAAATGTTTTAAAGACACGCAGTTCCTGAAAGGGGATGATACAGCGTCGAAGTGAACATAACCTCGAAGGGATCTTACAGCGTCAAGCCCGGCCCTGGGCCTAGCCGCCCCAGCGTCCTGAGCCACCAGACCCTAGCAACCGTTGCCACCGGGCCTCTTGCAGGCGGCGCTCGCCCCGCCCCCAAGGCCGTCTTCACCTGCTGCACCAGCTCTCCCCCGGCCGATTGCCATCGCCCCCCTCTAGTTTGATTGACGTGGGCTGTGGAGGATGCACCTGAAGAAGTGGGCGGGGCTGTGGGTGCAGTGACATCACAATAGTGCTGGTCCGGGACTTGCGCTGCTGCTGCTCCTCTCTGTCTCTCTCGCAACAACCTGCTGCAAGCGGCGGAGCGCAGCGCCACTCACTCACTCACTCAGTAAGTGGAGGACGGACCCTGCAACTTATTGTCGCCGCTTGACCACCCACCGAGGTGCAAACTTACTTGAGCTGCCGAAGGGGTGGGGGGAAGGTTGGCACTTTAGATAGGGCACGACCGCTGTCGGCCAGCTGATGGCCACTCGAATCGAGTCGTTTCCTGCACCAGTTTAATAATTGTTCAGATCAACTTTGTATGTCTGTTCTCTCGGATTGCCTACGGAATAGTTAGTCTAACTTTGGAGGTGGGATTTGCGATGCGCTCTCGTCTGGGTTGCTAACCTTTATCTTCAGTTTGCGCTGTGCGATTGCATTCGGTAAGAATGTTATTCTTGGATGTATAACAAATTTATGATTTCTTTTTACTGTTGTTGTGGCTGAACATTTTTTTAAAAAGTGTGAACGAATGAATTATTCAATTGACAGAAAACCCATTTGGCTATTGCAATAATTGGGAAAACAATACTTAGTACAAAGTGAAAATGCAAATAAATTAGATTTTTTGTAACGCGTCTAAATATTTTGGAAGACCTACACGGGGTTCATGTAGCAAGTCGGCTGTGTTCCCCTTGTTGAAATATGAGGGTATTCTTTATTGAGGATTTAAGTTTGGAGCTGTAGCTTTTTACGTATACTTGTGCGCAAGAATATCATGGGCGGGATTCTCCCATCCCGCGGTAGAGTGTACACGCCGTCGTAAACGCCGTCGCGTTTTACGACTGCGTGAACGGGCCCTCTCATGACTAATTCTGGTCCCTACAGGGGGCCTGCACGGCGCTGGAGTGGTTCGCGCTGCTCCAGCTGCAGATCCCGTCGTGAACTGTGCGCCGTGGGATCGGCGCATGCGCAGTTGTGCCGGCGCCAACAAGGACATGCACAGTGGCATCGGCACCAACGTGGGCATACGCAGTGGCCTCCTTCAATGCGCCGGCCCCAACGCAACATGGCGCAGGACTACGTAGGAAAGGAGGCCCCCAGCCACAGAGGCTGGCCAGCCGATTGGTGGGCCCTGATCGTGGGCCAGGCCACATTGGAGCCCCCCCCCCCGGGGTCGGACCCCCCTCGCCCACCCCAAAGGCCGACACCCGACCCTTACATGCCGAGGACCCGCTGGCCCAGAGCAGAGTAGAACGGCGCTGGCTCTTTTCTTACAGCCACTTGGCCCATCCAGGCCGGAGAATCGGCAGGCCGGCTACATTGAGCTGCCCGTGACCGTGGCTGCGCCAACCATGCTGGCGCAATGGTGCCGATTCTCCGCTCTGTGGAGAATCGCGTGCTGGCATTGGGGCGATTCGGGCAGCCCGCCGCCGATTCTCCAACCCGGCACGGGGTCGGAGAATACCGCCCCATAACGCCGTAAAATCTCCACTAAAACGACAGCTGCGATATCACACAGAATACTCCTGGTAATGAAGCATCAAACGTATTTGATTGTTAAGGGTTAAATGTAAGTGTTGAATAATGCACTGGACACGGATGGATGATGGCATGCCAAGGTAGTAGTATTAGTGAGTGGATGGACTGCAATTGCCTGTGGCTGGGACCTGGGTTGCTGTGGGCAAATGATGCGCCAGAGGGGGCAGCAGGGTGGCATGGTGGTTAGCACTGCTGCCTCACAGCTCCAGGGTCCCAGGTTCAATTCCAGCCTCGGGTGACTGTGTGGAGTTTGCACTTTCTCTCTGTGTCAGTGTGGGTTTTCTCCAGGTACTCCGGCTTCCTCCCACAGTCCAAAGGTCTGTGGGTTAGGTGGATTGGCCATGCTAAATTGCCCCTTAGTGTACAAAAGGGTGCACTCTCCAGGGACTGGTGCAGACTCGATGGGCCGAATGGCCTCCATCTGCACTGTAAATTCTATGATTCTATAGAGGCATTACCTTTACGCAAATAAGTAAATATTGATCCCCTGACAAAAAGTGTACTCTTGCACACTTTGAAACAGTTGTGTAAAGGGCAGCATAAGCTGGTCTCCAGCCCCAGACTTTTACCTGGGGCAAGAGCACAGTTTGGAAATTGAGGGAAACAGGAAGAAAAATAATCAAACATTTTTATTTGCTGGAAAACATTATTTTCCAATAAATAAGTATTGCCTTAATATTTGGTTTGGCTTGATCTTTCCTATAGTTCTGTTCGGATATTAATATGTAATTTTGAAAATTGATATATTTTCACCTCCCCAAATATGAGGGAGATTCTGCGGTTCTCTGAAATTCTTAAAATATTCGTTAACTATTTTGTGTGCCATTCAGACATTTATCAACGTTTTGTCATCAGACCAGAACCATTAGTCATTTTCGCTTTGCTTCTCCATCGACAATCTCCATTCTATTAACAATGTAATTAACATACATAGATTAACATAGAATTTACAGTGCAGAAGGAGGCTATTCGGCCCATCGAGACTGCACCGGCTCTTGGAAAGAGCACCCTACCCAAGGTCAACACCTCCACCCGATCCCCATAACCCAGTAACCCCACCCAACACTAAGGGCAATTTTGAACACTAAGGGCAATTTATCATGGCCAATCCACCTAACCTGCACATCTTTGGACTGTGGGAGGAAACCGGAGCACTCGGAGGAAACCCATGCACACACGGGGAGGATGTGCAAACTCCGCACAGACAGTGACCCAAGCCGGAATCGAACCTGGGACCCTGGAGCTGTGAAGCAATTGTGCTATCCACAATGCTACCGTGTAAAATTTGAAATTGTTACGTATATTAGGACAGATGACCAAAATCTTGGCCAAAGAGGTAGATATTTTTTTAAAAATATATATTTATTAAAGTTTTTTAACACAATTTGTCTCCCTTACAAACAATAACCCCCCCCCCCCGTAACAAAAAAAACACGAGATATCGCGCAGAGCAAGATATATACATGGCAAAATGATATATTTACACAGCTTTGTACACTGGCCCTCAGCCGTATGTGCCAGTTTCCCCAACCCTTCATGTTATCTCTTGCTCATCCACCCTCCCAGGAAGTCCCCCCCCCCCCCCCCCCCAAAGGTTGCTGCTGCTGCTGACCGACCTTCCTCTAACGCTCCGCGCGATAGTCTAGGAACGGTTGCCACCGCCTGTAAAACCCCTGCGCAGACCCTCTCAAGGCGAACTTAATCCTCTCCAACTTTATAAACCCAGCCATATCATTTATCCAGGCCTCCAGGCTGGGGGGCTTCGCCTCCTTCCACATGAGCAAGATCCTTCGCCGGGCTACTAGGGATGCAAAGGCCAGAATGCCGGCCTCTTTCGCCTCCTGCACTCCCGGTTCGTCCACTACTCCAAATATTGCTAGCCCCCAGCTTGGCTTGACCCGCACTTTCACCACCTGAGATATTGCTCCCGCCACTCCTCTCCAGAACCCCTCCAATGCCGGGCATGACCAAAATATATGGACATGGTTCGCCGGGCTCCCTAAAAGAGGTAGATGTTAAGGAATTTCTTAAAGGTGGGAGAGAGGTTTAAAGATGGGATTCCTGAGCTTGCAACCTCGAGATCCGAAGACACGGCTTAGCCATTTACAGTGGAGTAACTGAAAATGAAGCTATGCTATGTGACAGAATGGGAGGAGAGCAGAGATATCTCTTGAGTTGTAAAGTTTGGGGAAGGTCACAGAAATAGGGAGCGTGAGGCTGTGGAGAGATTTGAAAATGGGAATGGAACAATGTAGGTGAGCAAGCACAAGGCTAATAGTGACTGGAACCTGATGCAAGGTATAGGGGCTACAAGATATGGATGAGTTGCTTGTGTTTATGTCAGGTGGAAGATGAGACCTGGCCAGTGTGGGGAATATTGCACTGCCAAGATCATGCAAAAGGATAGATGTTGCAGGATATGCCATTAGGTATGTGAGTTTTATTTTTGAAGTTGTCCCCTAATGTGTACGTAATTTCAGGAAACACTGTCTTTTCATGCTTTGACATAATTATATGTCAAAGCAATCAAGCACTATCTTTGGATAATGGGAAAAGAAATGGACTGGCATGGTCATGGACATTTAGTGACAAAAAACATATCAAAAGCAGTTTTGTGGGGTATGTTGAAGAATTGACAACCCATCGGCATTAATGAATAGCAACTGGCAGCTTCCAATATCAGGGGTTATCTGATATTTGTACACCTACATTTGTTGACAAACACACCAGTTACTGGTGAGTGAGATTCATTGCTTCCGCTACATTTTTGGGAGCAAATAATTGCAGCCTTATCAGGCTGGAGTTGGCAAGCTGCTGCAGAATCAACCCAGACTGATTCAAGGGGGTGGGGGATTGCCTCTAATGTAGTAAAAGACCTACAATGCTTCATAGAGGTATAACATGTTTGACTTAAAATGCCCTCTGAAATAGCCCAGCAAGCCACTCAGTCCAAGGGCAATTAGAGATGGGCAATAAATGTTGGCCTAGTAAGCAACACCCACATCCCCATGATTGAATAACAATTAATAAGAAATGCAGTCTGAGGGCAGAGGGATTCAACATTACAAAGAATCATGAAACACAACTGTTGAAAGCGAAATGATACTTAAAATCCTGATCTGTTGAATTAAATGGTCATCACATGAATTCAACACAAACTTTCAACATCACTTAGCATGCTGCAAGCCTGCTCTGCTATTCATTATAATCATGGCTGATCATCGAACTCAGTAACCTGTTCCTGCCGCTTTTCTCCACCGCTCCCCCCATATCCTTTGATCCCTTTACCCCCAAGAGCTATATCTATCTAATTCCTTCTTGAAAACATACAATGTTTTGGCCTCAACTACTTCCTGGGGAAGCAAATTCCACAGGCTCACCACTCTCTGGGTGGAGAAATTTCTCCTCCCCTCTGTCCTAAATGGTCTATCCCATATCCTCACACAGTGACCCCTGGTTCTAAACCCCCCCCCCCCCCCCCCCCGGAACATCCTGCATCTACCCTGTCTAGTCCTGTTAGAATTTTATTTTTTTAAATGAATTTAGATTACCTAATTCTTTCTTTTTTTCAATTAAAGAGTAATTTAGTGTAACCAATCCACCTACCCTGCAACCTGTTAGAATTTTATAGGTTTCTCATAGAATTTACAGTGCAGGGGGACGCCATTCGGCCCATCGAGTCTGCACCGGCTCTTGGAAAGAGCACCCTCGTTAAGCCCACGACTCTGCCCTATCTGTGTAACCTTGCATCTAACCTAAGGGCAATTTATCATGGCCAATCCACCTAACCTGCACACCTTTGGACTGTGGGAGGAAACCAGAGCACCCGGAGGAAACCCAAGCAGACACTGGGAGAACGTGCAGACTCTGCACAGACAGTGACCCAAGCCGGGAATCGAACCTGGGACCCTGGTGCTGTGAAACCATGGTGCTAACCACTATGCTATCATGCTGCCCCCAAATGTTTCTCAGATGTCCCCACCTTCCATTCTTCTAAACTCCATGTAGCCCTAATTGACTCGATCTCTCCTCGTACAAAAGTACTGTAATCCCAGGAATTAGTCTGGTAAACCTTCGCTGCACTCCCTCGACAGCAAGAACGTGCTTCCTCAAATACGGAGTCCAAAACTGCACACAATATTCCAAGTCTGCTCTCACCAAAGCCCTGCATAATTTGCATCAAGACATTCCTGCTCCTGTACTGATTCTCTCATTATGAAGGCAACATACCATTTGCCTTCTTTACTGCCTGCTGCACCGCCAGGCTTACTTTTAGCAGCTGGTGTATGAGGACACCCAGGTCACGTTTCACATTTCCCTTTTTTGGGACCACTTTTCTCCTGGCTCTTTAGGAGAATGAACCAGTTCAAAACACCCCACTGAGGTAATCCAATCCCACTGAGATAATAATACTGTCGTTGAGAGTCAAAAGTTTTTTCCAATTTATTCTAAGGTTGAATATTTTGTCAGATTAAAGCCTTTCCTGTTCTAAAATCGAATTTTCAAAGTTTGGAAAATCATTTTAACCGATTCTATCTATTCCTGCCAGAAATATGACTGTCCAGGCTTCCAAACAAATTAATTGATTTTTGATTCATTTAAAATGGAATTGTGTAGAGCTTTTGTAACCAACTGTATGATGTATTTTGGGATTCAGCCAGTCTTTTATTGTTTAGTATCCTGAGGGGGTTAGAATATATAATCAGATTTGTCACCTCTTCTCTCGTAGATCATCTCAGGACAATTCTATTCGTGATTATGTGATGTTTTGTGGCAAGATTGGATCAGTGCGAATAAAGATATTGTTGGTTAGGAGGTTATATTGAATTGAACAACAAGACTTTGTGATAATTTCTTAAAAATTCCATTTCCTCCTTGGAAGCTGGCCAACCAAGTGGGAAAGCCAGTGATCGGATGCCACTGTCACAGTCTGTTTGAGGCCGTAATCAGAAAAGATAAGGTTTTGGCGGGAATGCGTGGGGGTGGGGCAGTGTGGTGTTTATCAGAGCCACAGGTAGTCATGAGACAAGGGAGTAAAGATTGGTGCTTGATGGGGGTGAGTGAGGTTTGGTGAGTGTCTGTTTCTACATTCATTTTGCTGACAGATTTCTTGACCCTGGGAAACTCACCAGTGTAGCCACCTGAATTGGCCAAGTCCGAATTTAAAATGGCGAACGGCAAAGGCTGAAGGGAAATTCAGCCAACACAGGCAGAAACCAGCAGGTGCAGGTTTGCTGTGTATTTAACTCTGCAAAAGCCCAGACAGCATCGATACCAGCGACCATCAGCATAATAATGTAGCAGCCAACTCCATACTAATGAGCAATCCCCGGGAACAATAGCAACATTTGGGACACACAAAACTAAGCCAGACTCCCCGGCGTCAGCAGGAGCCAACACAAAAGAGGTTAACGAACACCTCCAGACCGCCCATCGATCAGGGAACCGCTCCAGTATTGGAGAAATCGAACCAAGCGCTTGGAACGAAGTCCAATCACCTGGTGGGCCAGTCCGAAGTTAAGTATAGGCCTGTTAGTTGTAGAAGTAGCTTATACACAGTAATCGCTACTCATGCACAAATTCTATGTCTAAGCTACTTCTACAACTAACAGGCCTATACTTAACCTCGGACAGGCCCACGAGGTCAGGGGAACAAATGGCCTTTCGTTCGGGTTCTGAGTCTGCGGGATTCGAAGTTGGTACGGATTGGTAGCTGGGAGCGCCAATCTCTAAGACTTGCGGGCTTTCGGCGGTCACTGCGCTGGTCACGGTCAATGTTGGTTCGTGTTGCTGGGTGACCCGGGCATGAAGAAGAGAGCAATTTGAACTTGGGGCTTAACTCTTATAGTCCCCAGGGGCTTCCCGCCTTTTGGGGCGGGCCCTGTACCTGGTTCTAGGTGATTGAACTTTGTTCCAATCGCTTGGTTCGATTTCTCCAATACTGGAGCGGCTCCCTGATCGATGGGCGGTCTTGAGGTGTTCGTTAACCTCTTTTGTGTTGGCTCCTGCTGGCGCCGGTGAGTCTGGCTTAGTTTTATGTGTCCCAAATGTTGCTATTGTTCCCGGAGATTGCTCATTAGTATGTAGATGGCTGCTACATTATTATGCTGATGGTCACTGGTATCAATGCTGTCTGGGCTTTTGCAGAGTTAGATACACAGCAAACCTGCACCTGCTGGTTTCTGCCTGTGTTGGCTGAATTTCCCTTCAGCCTTTGCCATTCGCCATTTTAAATCGGGACTTGACCAATTCAGGTGGCTACACCTGGCACCCTTTAAATTTAAGTTGCGTTCTCAATTGCCCTGGGAACCCGATTTTTAAATATTAAAAAACTGTGACGCCGCTCCATATCAGGATGCTCACATGCCATGCAGCTCACTGTCATAAAAATGGCAGTGGGGGGGGGGGGGGGGGGGGCGGCACGGCAGCACAGTGGTTAGCTCTGTTGCCTCCCAGCACCAGGGTCCCAGGTTCGATTCCTGGCTTGGATCACTCTGTGCGGAGTCTGCACGTTCTCCCCATGTCTGCATGGGTTTCCTCCAGGTGTTCTGATTTCCTCCCACCAGCCCTGAAAGATGTGCTGTTAAGTAATTTGGATATCTGAATATTCCTTCCGTGTACCCAAACAGGCGCCGGAATGTGACGACGGTAGGGGATTTTCACAGTAACTTCATTGCAGTGTTCATGTCAGCCTACTTGTGGCAATAAGGAAGATTATTAGATTATTATATGCTATGGAATGGGGACGTGTATCCTTACCTCCCCCACGTCAACCTCCTTCCCATTGTGAAAGGATCAGATTTATTCATGATCCTCGCATTATTCTGAAAACCTTTCTTCCCATATGTAGTCTAATGCTTTGAGGTAATCATGTTGCTGCATTCTTTGCAAACTACCAATTGGCTTCATAATGTGATCACTGATTATAAATCATGATTTAAAATTCCTAACTAAACTGAGCTTTATGTTGCAATTGGCTGAAACGTTAATGCTTCTGATGATGCTCTTAATTAAACAAAAGCGAGGGGAGTGACACGTGCCTGATGGGGCACTGTAACTAAAACAAAACCTCAAAGGACACTTAATTAAGCTAAAATATATTTCCCCAGCCCCCATGGAGCCCACTGGTCATGGAAGGCTTGAAGCTGGCCAATGGACACCGCATGCTCCCTCTCCAGCGCCACCCTGCTGTGAATGTGGTGCGGTTCAGGAGCAGACAGTTGGGTTGGACAATCCCCTTGATCACCTGCTACTTGGACCTATTAATGGCCAAATTGGCCAGGCCCAGGAGCAGGCTCTCTCTCTCTGTCGCTCTCTCTCCCCTTGCCCCCAGCTCGCACCGGGCATGTTTCTGATTAGATGAGCATAGTTTAAGGAAGAATCTACATTTAAAAAAAAACCCAACCTTTTAGTATAATAAATATTATATGCTACATGGATATATGTAAGACCGTATCGGTAACTTAAGGGATCATGTGCATGTCTATACTACAAAAGATCAGGAAGAAGAATTGAGGTGTGGTGATAATTGTAATGTTATGAAAGGCATGGACTGTATCTGGTAGCGGAAACCTATCCCCAGTCTACAGTATGATGGAACCTGAATAACGCGCAATTGAATGAATGGGCAGTTGACCCATTGTTGAGAACTGTGTCGATCCACCTGTTTTCCTGCAATTTAATTCCTGACAATATGAAGAGCTGATGGTGTGCTCAGCTTGATGGTCAGCCGTGCAACTTTGATCACTCTCTTAATATCTGTCCGAACATGTTGCATGATTGCTAATCAGGAAGGTGAGAGCATTCCGTATGCGAAGTATACGCCAATTTAAATCAGTGACATGATTTTATGATGCTTGTTCCTTTAAAAAAAAAAAATATTGGTAGGTATTTTAAAAAGGAACTAAGCCACTAGGCATAATTAATGAGGATCTTTCACTTTAGCATTGATCCAGCTCGGAATCATAGCATAAAGATTTCTTAGTAATAGAATGTGAATGTTTTGCAGAGCTAATGAAAGCCAAGCACCAAGTTCATGGAGCACTGTCATTTGGTGCAGCGTCTTATCATTCACATTGGTAAACCAAAAAGGTTTTACTCTTTAAATGTTGTGATTGAAAATGCAGTGTACCGTAGTGTCAACATATTCTGATGGCTAACAAAACAGATTCTTCCTCTGAACCATTGTTTTGGAGCCAATTTAATTTTTCCTGGCTATTGAATTTACTAAAAAGTATTCGGGTACAGATTGAGTGACAGCCTGTTTCATGTCCTATTTGTATTGGAACAATTTCCATTTTCTTTAGGTAAAGACGTGGCGGGATATAGAGCAACAGCAGGTCAAATCAAGTGATATATAGATTACCCATAATTAATTGATTGGGAGAAACAGCATTATCTCCCCGATTGGTTTACTCGTTCCTATTTCTTGAGACTGATTGAAATTCTTTTCCATTTCAGTTAGAGGCAGATTTCAGAGCATCCTTAACATTATTGCGACATATATTTTTTTGAAAATAGTTTTTTTTTTTTTAAATGTATGTTATAACCTGTCTGCTTACCATTGACCGGGGACTAATGGCAATCCCACAATCCTTTGGGAGTATGAGCTTCCCCAATGAGGGGGGCAGAGAAATCAATAGCAGATACCCTGCATAAATACAGCTGGCCAGTTTGGAACCAGCTATAGAGGAGTGAGCAGCAAGGCAGTTGCTGCTGCTGTTGTGGATATATATGTCATTGTAAATAAATGTTATTTCTTTCTATCCTTCAACTCTTGCTGGATTCTTCGTGGCCCTCACAAAAATGTACAATTGTGATTTAAAAATAGTTGTGCATGTGTGAGCTAATGTGCAAGTACAGTGCATTTAGAACTTTCAAATTGCAAAATGTATACAGGCCAGGAATGCAACAAAACAGCTGTGCAGGTATTATAGAATACCTACTGCATGTGACAATAGTGTCTAATTGTAGCCAATCATGTTTTCTGGTCAACAGGAGGGAAGCACCTCCTTGAAATGCATATCCATCCTGCTCGATGTCCTTATGCCACTGCATTTCTATTGTATGTAGCTGCTGAGGTCTGGCCTGACTATGTGGCAGCTCCCCAATAATAATTCAGCTCATGCCTTTTGGAATGGTAGGATTTCAGCAAGTGAAAGGTGCTGAATTCCAACCTGCCATGACATTTTTATATTAACCAGAGAAGCTTTCTGATGATGAGCGGCCAGCAATGGTTACTTTGTGTGATACAAGCAGCGAATGTTAAGTTATTATAATCAAAAGCATGCGACTTGCGTAATGACAGCTTCTTAAGTCTACCTACTAGTGAGCATCCAGTTACTTCCTCAGGTTTGCAGCTGGCACTCCGGTTTAGTTAAAAATACATTTCTATATGGCTTCCTCCTGTGCTGTAACAATCATGATTCATGTGAATGTGTGATGGAACTCTGGTAACTTGATATCCCATGCGTTTAATCAATATTGTTTCAAGTAGGACAAGTCTTTAGTGTCTTTTCTCAGGGAGAGAAACTGCCTTGAGGTGTCTCCATCCAGAGGCAGCTTCATGGCATTGACACATCTGGCTTTCCATAGTCACGTGACGAGCAGATGGATTACCTTTCTAAACCCAAACATCTTCCTTTTCATATTCAACAAAAGATACAAAAATCCCCTTTTTACTGGCGAACAAAAGACACATTTGCATGCATGATCCTGTGCGACTGAGTTAATACTCGTGCATTACCAACGGTTTGTTCTGCTCGTCAACCT
This sequence comes from Scyliorhinus torazame, assembly GCF_047496885.1. Taxonomy (NCBI): domain Eukaryota; kingdom Metazoa; phylum Chordata; class Chondrichthyes; order Carcharhiniformes; family Scyliorhinidae; genus Scyliorhinus; species Scyliorhinus torazame. Next base: position 34,842,999 of record NC_092720.1, on the reverse strand, counting down.
TTGAAATGCATTGCACCCATCATCTTTAGACTGTGCAGGTTTCTTAATGGAACACATGCATGTTGACATTGGCTGTTCGACTGCGTGATTTTGGTTGTCCAGCGAGTGTTGTTCCTATGGCCCTTGTCTTGGTAACTGTTCCTTTGCAGTTTTTGGGAACTTGTGGACCACTGGGATCGATGATAATTCTGCACTCCGTACAGCTGGTGAGATCCCTTCTCCCTGACCACCCAATTGCTTTGGAGGAACAGCTTTGCTAGTTGTTTGGATATACCTGCAGTTGCACTGGTATATTTTGTTGTTCACTTCCACTATGTATGATCAAGGTGACAATTCCTCTATGCATGTGCCAAGTTTCCAAGTTGACTGACACCTGCTGAGAGCATTACTGGCATTCTGATGGTAAGCGCTGGTAATAGTTTGGCTGTCCTTTCAAACTGCAATTTGGCTATCTGTCATTTCATCTTGATGGTCTCACTCACACCTGTTACTGTTTCTTGTTTCAGTCGCTTTTTTTGCTTTTGGAAGAGTAGTTTGTAAGGATTGCCTTGTATACATCTGTGCTTGATTTGCTCACTCCCTTGATGAATCCTTTGACGATCTTTGCTGCCATTTCATTCAATTGGTGATACTGCGAAGATTGTGTAGTGCTGAATTTCCCAATCCTTTGTGAATTGGCTGAATTCTTCACATGTGAACGGAGGGCCATTCTCACTCATCATAATGTTTGGAATGCCTAGCGACTGAAGTGGGCATCCATGCCTCCTATTATGTTTGTCATCGCTGAAATCAGTTGATCTAACTCCCAGTAGTCAGAATAATATTCTGCAGTGATTAGATAATTAATTTGCTACTGAAGTGAAAAGGTAATTCTCAGGAGGTCCACCATCTTTCTTCAATGGTGGGTCAGTGATGTTTTTGATCTGGCACCTGGACACAACTGCGGGCAATACGCCTTTCAAGCTTGCCCTGCCACTGAATACAGTTTAAAACACCCGGGTATATAATTAAGAGGTTGGGGCTGAAAGATTTGGTGTGGTTTCCTGCCAACCTCTGCAGGGGGAAACAGTCTGTTCTCGCCCTCACCACAGGACGTAGTCTCACAATGGCAAAACTATGGGCGGAATTCCCCCATTTTAAGTGGGCAGAAATTGCCAGTTTTGCCACATATCACTGGCAATGTTAGTGGAGATAGGATGGGAAGATTAATGCAGCCATTTTTTACTCGCTCAGTACTTGCAGCTGTGTATTTGTCCGTTCTTTAAGCCACTTTTTCACAGATCTGAGCCTTTTGTGTTCTTGCATTCTCAGTGCTTCCAGTGTTCAAAAACGTTATTTGTTTTCCACTTCTATACACCATGTTTCAAGTCGAAGGACCACCATCGTCTTCCATGTCTTGTCTCCATGAGAGATTTTATTGAACTACCCTAAAATATCTGCCTCCAGACGCAACTGCATAACATGGTCACATGACGACAGAAAAGCAGCTGTGCCAATCAGACTGGCTACATTTCGAAGCCCTAACAAATATTATGTGACTGTGGCAACTTGGGTACATGACTGATACTGCCGCCAGAGTAGAGACTAGACAGCCTAAGTCTAACCTAGCAATATTTCGGAGTTTGTAATGGTGCTCTTGATAGTTCGTATTCTATAATTTTCTAAAATGTGGGCCTTTTGAAATTGATATCAACAGCTTCGCTACGATCACATGAAATTATCATTCAGAACAAAGTAAATTTTTGACCTGACCTAGGATTGTGTTGTCAAAATATATTTTGCTGTGCAATATAAAATGAGCCATGTTATTATGAAGTGTTTTTAATGTGGGTATAATATTAGTTATTTTGCTTATAACTGGATCAGAAAGTTCTGTTGAATAAATAACCAAGTTCTGATCTGTAACAAATGTTTCTTGCTAAAGATGCAGATGTTGTGAACAACATGTGAAAACATTTTCCATTTCCTGTCCTTGAACTGTTGTGATCAAAGATCTGTTCCAATCTTGTTTTCCGTTGTCCATGGGTTAGAGTAATTCTGTAGCAAGTACGTTCTGCAGCTCATTGTTCATTATTTCAGTGTACACTGTGGTGTTGAGTTGGCGTCACTGTCTGATTTTGTATCTTCTCCCGTGCACAAGGGAATGGGATGATTACTGGGCTTGAAATGGAGGGAAATTATGGATGCAAAACCTGTTGGGCATGATCCAATTGCTACACTGCACCTGAAAGTCTGCTCGCCGTGGCGCAGCATGCCCGATAAAAGCTGGGAGATCCGCTCCCGGGATCTACCCGGATCTCAATGCGTCGTGACATCTAACGTGATTTTGTGAGACATTGCAATGTAATATGGGCAGCACGATAGCACTGTGGCTTCTCAGTGCCAGGGTCCCAGGTTCGATTCCACGCTGGGTCACTGTCTGTGCGGAGTCTGCACTTTCTCTCTGTGTCTGGGTGGGTTTCCTCCGGGTGCTCCAGTTTCCTCCCACAGTCCAAAGATGTGCAGGATAGATGGATTGCCCATGATAAATTGCCCTTAGTGACCAAAAAGGTTAGGAGGGGTTATTGGGATAGGGTGGAAGTGAGGGCTTAAGTGGGTCGGTGCAGATTCATGGGCTGAATGGCCTCCTTCTGCACTGTATGTTCGATGTTCTAAATCCTGCCCATTGTAGGTGGGATCACGTTTCGGCAAATATGCATATTAACGCAAGACTGCTAGCCTTACTTTAATGTGCAGATCTGTATATAAACAGATTGCCCTGAAGCTTTGGGATTTATCCTCTTCACCTTTTGAGATATCGGGTGAGTGCCGTTCAGCACTGGTCACCACAAACGGGGACCAAACGGAATGGCACTTTTAGGAGTCTCCCAGGGGATCGGAGGTTCCCAGCTGCATGCCCTTTGGATCCAGTTATTAGCAAAATAATGAATATTATACCCACATTAAAAACACTTCATAATAATGTGGCTCATTTTATACTGCACATACCTTGGCACTGCTGGTGCCAATGGGGCACTTTCAGGGTGCCAAGCTGGCACTTTTTTTGCGTGCCACATGTCCAGGCTGGGGTGCCCTGCGTGGGTGTTTTTGGTGTGGAGGAGGGGGCTGGGGAACCTCCCATAGTGGCAGTGGGGTCAGTGGTCACTTTGGGGGCCTTGGAGATCAGGGCGCCATTTAAAAATGGGGTTCTGATATCTTACTACACTGGGGAGCTCCGGCAAGTGGAACTCCTCAGTGCACAAAACGGGGCTATGTGTGGCCTTTGGCTGTGCATTCCTGCTGAGGCCCCTTATACAAGAAAAGTTGCGCTGCGAGCTAACCCTAAACATGTGGCCAAACAAGCTCACTATGGGACTTTGTTCCTAATGAGTTGAATCGCGCCCATTGTATAGGTCTATTACATAAACTGACGAGACAGCTCTATCTCTCCACCACACCTCCAATAACTCCACTGCCTTCGTCATGGTTCAGTTGGAGTTTCCTTCAGAAAACGTTCAAAAAAGTGAAGCTGACTCCATATCTTGGAAATTGAAGGATCTCCCAATTGCTCATTTGATGAAGAACAGAGTTGCTGAGCTATAATGACTAGAAGGCCCTACGTTTGATCGATCCAATGTCATTGATCAGCTGGGCAGCAATGGGAATGGTATTATTGACATGCGTGCCCTAGGTTTTGGGGAAAGTCATTTCTGGTTCCTGCTCCTGATTACTATCCGTCAAGACAGCAGGATGTTGTCTGGCAGCATCTGTGGAGAGAGAAACATTGCTAATGATTCGGGTCAGTGACTTTCAGCAGAGTTGATGACTTGGCATTGTGGAGCAGAGGGATTAATGGGTGCTAGTTCACAACGTTAAAAGCAGCCCCACATCCAGCATTGGGAATGAACAATGGGTTTAGGATTTTTTTTTTTTTTTGCTTTAAAAAATAACATCAATACTTTAATGAGGTTATTTGATGTGGTTTAGTTTTGTGAAATTACATTAGTGCACTGAGAGTCCCTTGACTGACTTCCCCGATCTGGCAGACACTCATTTAGAAATTAGAATTGTTGCTCTTCTATGGCTCATTGAGCACAGAGAAGGTGGAAGATGCCAGCTGTTCCACCTTGGGTCGCATTTCATGTGCCATGTCTGGCACCTGCCTGTCCTCCGACTATAATCCACGCTGGAATCTGGAATGCTACCTTAGCGAGGGTCACCCTTTTCAACAGCTATTTATCAAAAGTGGCCAGTAATCAAGCTGTTGGAACCAAGCTTATTTCAAAGACTATGTGTTCAGACGACATGACCAATGCTTTTTATGATCTAATGATTATGGATTTTTACTGGAAACTTGCTTTCATGCACGAAGACTTTGCCAGAGCTGGTAATGACAAACAAACAACTTCTGTAATCTGATTTGACAATTCTTGCCCATTCTTGCTCACAATTTTATTTTGTTGTTGTTCTCCTTGCACATAATGGGGAGAAACCATGGAGAGAGGAAAAAGACCTTAACCTTTGTGCAGCTTTCTTTTCATTCATCCAGAAACACCACCTTCAGCCAAACCTAGTATGATTGGCAGGGGCAGCACGGTAGCATTGTGGATAGCACAATTGCTTCAAAGCGCCAGGGTCCCAGGTTCGGTTCCCGGCTTGGGTCACTGTCTGTGCGGAGTCTGCACATCCTCCCCGTGTGTGCGTGGGTTTCCTCCGGGTGCTCCTGTTTCCTCCCACAGTACAAAGACGTGCTGGTTAGGTGGATTGACCATGCTAAATTGCCCTAGTGTCCAAAATTGCCCTTAGTGTTGGGTGGGGTTACTGGGTTATGGGGATAGGGTGGAGGTGTGGACCTTGGGTAGGGTGCTCTTTCCAAGAGCCGGTGCAGACTCTATAGGTTGAATGGCCTCCTTCTGCACTGTAAATTCTATGATAATCTATGATTGCGGCAGTAAATGATTGCAAGGCATTAGCCATTTTTATCTGGATGATGATTAATGATGGTTGAGCATCACTATTCTCGTGGAAATATTGACCAGTATAAAATTAATACATGAATATCTCTGCTGCAACAGAGGAATTGTGGGTCCATGTATTAGACATTTGTATGTAGCCAGCCCATAGAATAGGTACAGGTCAAGTCACCATAGTCCCAGGTGACCATTGGCTGCTTTCCCCTTTGACGGGAATGATGTGTTGGGTGCTCTGGATCCGTGGAACACATACAGGCCACCCACACTGAATAACTATTTTATTAAGTTAGAAACTGTTGAACATACTTTCACTGTGGGTTAACACGATGTTAGATTAAACTAAAGACCTATGCCTGTCCTAACCAGTCTATGCACTCAGCACATGGTGAAGATCTGTGCTGTAAGTTGTAAGCTCTGTCCTTCTGAGAGGCTGCATCCCGAATGAGCGGGAACTCTGATGCCCTCTGTCTATATAGTGAGTGTGCTCTAACTGGTGATTGGCTGCGGTGTTGTGTGTGTTGATTGGTCTTGCTGTGTGTCCATCAGTGTGTGTGTCTGCACCATGATATATTGGTGTATATTATGACATCCCCCACCCCCTTTTATAAATGTGTGTGGCAATAAATAATGTATGGTGAGAATGTTCCTAACTACGTGTGGGGTGCGAAGACATATTTACAGGACTACGTACATGAGAACTAAGCTATTTACATGTGAAGGTGCCTGGTGCAGAGAAGCAGTATGCAACAAGAGTAACCAGATCAACACTATATACAAACCAGGGAAACGATCAAACAAAACAATTCAGAGAGTCCATAAATTCGAAAAGTTCAAACATATAGTCTCGAGGTGGGCGACGAATTTTGGTTGACCGCCTCAAGGGTGGGTCGAGAGCCGCCGGTTCAGGAGCGGGCTGGACTGCGTCAAAGTCAGAGGGAGGCAGAGTGACAGGGATCTCTGCATAGTCCATGGCAGGGTCGGCAGGAGGACGAGGCGACACTGGAGGATCACGTGGCGAGCGTGGAACGAGACGAAGGGCGCGTCGATTGCGGCGCAGAATAGAGCCATCCGGTAGACTAACCAGGAACGAGGGGGGGCCACCTGCCGAAGGACAACAGCGGTTGCAGACCAGCCACCATCCGGAAGATGGACGCGGACATTGTCACCTGGAGCCAGAGCAGGGAGATCAGCTGCACGGGAATCATGAGCCGCCTTGTGCTGTGCACGAGAGAGCTGCATCCAGCGAAGGACCGGAACATGGTCGAGGTCTGGGACGTGGATGGATGGCACCGTTGTCCTCCGGGTGTGACTCATGAGTAACTGGGCTGGCGACAGGCCAGTGGACAGTGGGACGGAGCGATAGGCCAGCAAGGCAAGGTAGAAATCAGACCCAGCATCGGCAGCCTTGCATAGGAACTGTTTGACTTTCTTTGGTTACTTTCTTCTCCGCTTTGCCGTTGGATTGGGGGTACAGGGGACTGGATGTCACATGGGCAAAATTGTACCGCCTGGCAAAGTTGGACCATTCTTGGCTGGCGAAGCAGGGGCCATTGTCCGACATAACCGTGAGCGGGATGCCGTGTTGAGCAAAGGTTTCTTTACATGCACGAATGACTGCAGACGAGGTGAGGTTGTGCAACCGTATCACCTCCGGGTATTTCGAAAAGTAGTCCACGATCAGGACATAGTCTGTACCCAGCGCGTGGAACAGGTCGATGCCCACCTTGGTCCATGGTGATGTGGCCAACTCATGGGGCTGCAGGGTCTCACGTGGTTGGGCCGTCTGGAAGTGCCGACAAGTGGGGCAGTTGAGCACTGTGTTGGCTATGTCCTCATTAATGCCGGCCAGTACACTGCCTCTTGAGCCCGTCGGCGGCACTTTTCCACGCCAAGGTGGCCCTCGTGTAGTTGTTCCAGGACAAGCTGGCGCATGCAATGCGGGTGACAATGCGGTCCAGTTTTAGAAGAACCCCGTCTACCACCGCCAGATCATCTCTGATATTACAGAATTGAGGGCACTGGCCCTTGAGCCACCTGTCCGTTAGGTGGTGCATGACGCGCTGTAGCAAGGGGTCAGCCGCCGTCTCGCGGTGAATTTGGACCAGGCGGTCATCCGAGGCAGGTAGATTGGAGGCCGCGAATGCCACATGGGCGTCAACCTGGCAGACAAATCCCGCTGGGTCACATGGAGTGTTGACTGCCCTGGAGAGAGCGTCCGCAATGATGAGGTCCTTGTCTGGGGTGTATACCAGCTGGAAGTCGTATCGCCGGAGCTTGAGATGAATACGCTGGAGGCGAGGAGTCATGTCGTTCAAGTCTTTCTATATTATATTGACCTGCGGGCGATGGTCTCGACGGTGAATTGAGGAAGTCCGTAGACATAATCGTGAAACTTAACACTGGTCAGAAAGCCCAGGCACTCCTTTTCTATCTGCGTGTAGCGCTGCTCCGTGGGGGTCATCGCACGTGACGCATATGCAACGGGGGCCCATGATGAGGCCTCATCACGTTGAACGAGCACTGCCCCAATGCCGGATTGACTGGCATCGGTCGAAATTTGCTGGATCATAGAAAGCTAAGACCGGGGCCGTGGTCAGTTTTGCCTCGAGTTCTCTCCATTCGCGCTCGTGGACAGGGAGCCATTGGAAGTCTGTCGTCTTCCTGACCACAATCCTGAGAGCCGTGGTATGAGAGGTGAGGTTAGGGGTGAATTTCCCTAAAAAATAGACCATGCCCAGAAATCTGAGGACCGCCTTCTTGTCCTCTGGTGTTTTCATAGCTGTGATAGCAGCCACCTTGTCCGCATCCGGCCGCACACCCAATTGGGAGATGTGGTCCCCGAGGAACTTGAGTTCCGTCTGACCAAAAGAGCATTTGGCCCTGTTGAGGCGGAGGCCATGCTCATGTATACGTCTGAATACGCGCTGGAGGCAACTAACATGCTCCTGCGGGGTGGTGGACCAAATGATTGTCAGCGACATAGACGCGAACACCTTCAATGCCTTCCATCATTTGTTCCATAATCCTATGGAGCACTTCTGAAGCAGATATGATCCCAAATGGCATCCTGTTGTAACAATATCTTCCAAAGGGGGGGTTAAATGTCCAGAGTTTCCTGCTGGATTTGCCAGAATCCTTTTGAGGCGTCGAGTTTGGTAAAGAGCTTGGCGCGAGCCATCTCACATGTGAGCTCTTCGCGCTTGGGAATTGGATAGTGCTCTCTCATAATATTGCGATTTAGATCCTTGGGATCAATGCAAATTCTCAATTCGCCGGAAGGCTTTTCTACACAGACCATGGAACTGACCCAGTCCGTCGGTTCTGTGACTTTGGAAATCACTCCTTGGTTCTGGAGGTCCTGCAGCTGCTGCTTGAGGCGGTCCTTAAGGGGTGCTGGGACCCTCCGAGATGCGTGCACCACAGGCGTGGCATTCTGTTTTAATAAAATCTTGTTGGTGTCCGGGAGCGTGCCCATGCCCTCGAAGGCGTTGTGGTAATGGTTGATAATGGCGTCGAGCTGCGCCCTGAAGTCAGTGTCCTGAAAGGCCGACGCGTCAGCAGGAGAGAGTGAACTCTCTGAACTAGGTTCAACAGCTTGCATGCCTGCGCGCCAAGCAGGGAGGCTTTCGAGGAGCCCACGATTTCAAAGGGAAGGATGGCTTTGCGTGACCTGTGCTTCACTTCAAGTTGGCACGAGCCGCTGGCAGCAATGGCATTGCCATTATAATCTAATAGCTGACAGGCTGATGGCAGGATGGCTGGTTTGACCCGAAGGCTTTGGTGGTCAGACCGCGCAATGAGATTGGCGGAGGCACCAGTGTCCAGGCGGAATCTTATTTGGGATCAGTTGACCGTAAGGGTGGCACACCACTCATCGTCCGGATTGATGCTGTATACCGATAGAGGCTGGATTCTTTGCTTCGTGGACACCCTGTTTTTCGTAATGATACCGACTCGAAAAGGTGCCTTCGGGTCCTCGGTGTCAATATCGGGTAGCAGGTCCGAATTGGGCTCGGTGGCCGTGGGTTGAATGGCCCGGACATTTCTGCGGGCTGGCTGGAGCGATGAGAGTTGGCAGGCTGAGCTGATCTGCATAAAGCAGCATAGTTTGTCACATCTCCGGCATCGTCGTTGGGATTTGGCAGGACATTGCTGCTTTAAGTGGGCGGAGCCACAGTTGCCGCACGTTGTAGCGTCAGTACGTTTGCTGCACCACCGTGCATGGGAGGTGCGGTCGTACGTGGTGCGCGCCTGCGCTGTACGTTTGCTGACGTCGCCGTCCCCTCGTTCGGTGCGCACCAGCGCGGGAGTCCGCGAAAAGCGTGTAAAAAGGCCGCCCTCATCCAGGCTCAACACCTGGACCCGTTCTGCCTCGAGGGGACCTTGCCGTGCCGTTTCAGCCGCTTGGATGTGGGAATACCGACTAGTGGCGTTTTCAGGTAGCACGCAGGTCTCTATGGCAATCGCTAGGGTGAGCTGCTTTACCTTGAGGAGCTGCTGGCGTAGGGGGTCCGACTGAACACCGAAAACAATCTGGTCGCGTATCATGGAGTCGGAGGTGGGCCCGTAATTACAGGACTGCGCAAGGATCTGGAGGTGGGTGAGAAAGGACTGGCAAGGTTCATCCTTACCCTGCAAACGCTGTTGCAATACATAGCGCTCTAAACTTTCATTCACCTCTATGTCGCAATGACTGTCAAACTTAAGGAGGACCGTCTTGAATTTTGATTTATCTTCACCATCAGCAAAGGTGAGAGAATTGAAAATGTGGATGGCATGTTCCCTGGCCGTGGATAGGAAGAGAGCGATCTTCCTGGTGTCTGAGGCAGCTTCCCGGTCTGTGGCTTCAAGGTAGAGCTGGAAGTGTTGTTTGAATATTTTCCAGTAGGCCCCGAGGTTACCGGTGATGTGGAGCAGCGGCGGCGGGCGGCGCTGTCCATTTTACAGGATGGCTGTATGCTGGTAGAAGGCAGATCATTTTCAGGTAGGTCTAAGAAGTTCTAACATCCCTCAACTACTGGTACCATGATGTGTTGGGTGCTCTGGATCCGTGGAACACATACAAGCCACCAACACTTATAATAGTACAACACTATTTCATTAAGTTAGAAACTGTTGAACATACTTTCACTGTGGGTTAACACGATGTTAGATTAAACTAAAGACCTATGCCTGTCCTAACCAGTCTATGCACTCAGCACATGGTGAAGATCTAAGCTGTAAGCTCTGTCCTTCTGAGAAGCTGCATCCCGAATGAGCGGGAACTCTGATGCCCTCTGTCTATATAGTGAGTGTGCTCTAACTGGTGATTGGCTGCGGTGTTGTGTGTGTTGATTGGTCTTACTGTGTGTCCATCAGTGTGTGTGTCTGCACCATGATATATTGGTGTATATTATGACAGGGGAGAGCTGAATCATGAATTCAAATTTCTCTCTTCCTCTTTTCCAAGCCCCAGACCTCATGATCGCTCAGCTGCAAAGAGAATAATTAGCACTAAATGGATTTTCGGTAATTAGAAATGTAGAAAATAGGAGCAGGGATCGATCATTTGGCCCATCAAGCCTGCTCTGCCATTCAATATGGTCAAGGCTGATCCTCTATTTCCTCTTACTCTCTCCCCGTACCCCTTGAAGCCTTCAGTGCCTTTAAATCTATTTCTCAGTGGTTCACCATCCTCTGAGTGAAGAAATATCTCCTCTGTCCTAAATGTCCTACTCCATATTCTGGGGACGTGACCCCTTGTTCTATATACCCCAGCCAGAGGAAACCTCATCCTTGTATCCATTCTATCCAGCCCTGCCAACATTTTCTATGATTCAATGAGATTCCCCCTCATTCCTCTAAATTGCAGTCAATGCAGGCCCAGTTGATTCAATCTCTCCTCTCAAGACAATCTTGCCATCCCGGGAATCAGTCTGGTGAAGCTTTGCTGCACTCCCCCAGTGACAAGTATAACCTTTGTTCGATAAGGACACGAAAACTGCATACAATACACGAGGTGTGGTCTGATGAAGGTCCTGCATAGCTGTAGTAAGAGATCCTTGCTCCTGAACTCACATCCTCTTGCGATGAAGACTAACATACCAAATTGAGAATGAGCAAAGAAACTGGTTAAAGTTTCGAAGCCATATTAATGCTTGCACCATCACTGAATTTTATATAGTCACAATATCTTGCTTTTATTCGTTTGGATTGATCAATACTAAACATTTATCACTCATAACTGTGTTCTCAAATTTACTCATCACATTTCTAGTATTCATTGTCATGATATTCAGGTAAACATCATGGTGCAAACAGACATACATACTGATGGACAGATCAACGGACCAATCAACGCGCACACAACACCACAGCCAATCACAGGCAAGAGCATACACACTACAAAACGGGGAACACGACACTTCCTGGGGATTCCAGCAGGAGACAGCTCCGGGCACAGAGCTCACAGCAAGCGACTCAGACATCCACCATGTGCTGAGTGCCTCTCCAAGATAGTGTTAGGAATAGGTCCACAGATTCAAGCGTTATGATCGAACCTCAGTAACCAGTTTACCACTGTAAATAAATGTTTGTAATAAAACTGAGTTGTACCATTCGCAACCGTGTTGGTTCGTCTGTGTAGCAGAGCACCCAACACATCATTCATTTTAAAGTTTAGTTTTCTTATTTTGGAAGCGATAATCTGGATTCAGTATTATTTAAGCAATTTTTAACAAAGTTGTATCTCCGTGGTTCAGGGTGGGGTCCATCACCATCTCCAGATAACGGAGATGAAATTGGTCAAGGCCCAGAATCCAAAATGGGTGACATTGTATAAGTTTCCTGTTATGTGCTCTGCCTGACATTGGGTTTCATTGACTTTAATAGAAATTAATATTGGGCGTGTTGCATATTGGTCGGCAAATGTCATTGCATCTGTTTTGTCTCCTTGTTGTGGCCCAATTTCAGTCCATAAGATTTTCTCATAGTTTATTCCTTTTTTTATACTTGTTCACCAGGTTTACTGTTTTCTTTGTTGTATCTTTTGTAATGCAGAATATTTGTGTGCAGAATGGTTACAAAACTTGAACAAATAGTGTGGTGTTGACTAGTATACTTTATAACTTGGGTTTTGTTTTTTGTTAATTCTTCCACAAGATGTGGGCATCACTGGCTAGGTGAACATTTTTAATGCCCATCCCTCATTGCCCTCTAAGGTGGTGGTGAGCTGCCTTCTTGACAGCTGCGGTCCATGTGCTATAGGTACACGCACAATACAGTTAAGGATGGAGTTCAGGATTTTGACCCAGCAACCGTGATGGAACAGAGATTAAGGCTCCAGGTCAGGGTGGTGTGCGGCCTGGAGGGGAACTTGTAAGTGGCGGTGTTTCTTGTCCTTTTAGAGCACTGGTTTGGAAGGTGTAGAGGTTGCGGGTTTGCTGCCAAAGGAACGAAGGTGAGTTTCTGCAGTGCATAGTGTAGATGGTATACCTTGTTGCCACTGATTATATCCTGGATGACAAAAGCTTGTGTTTACATAGCATTTTAATAATGCAGGTAAACATCCCGTGGATTTCACAAGCGTAAGCAGACCTAATTTAAAATTGAGTCACATGGCAGTTTCACAAAATGACCCAGTGATTGGTCAGTAGGTAGGTTTGAAGGTTTGACTTGGAAGAGGAGTGGAAAATTAGCAGAAAAGTTTAAGGAAGGAATAACAGAGTCTCTCACCTTGGCAGCTGAAAGGTCATACTGCCAATGGTCAAGTGAGGGAATTTGTGGAGGTGCAAGAGGCCAGAATTGACAAGTGCAAAGATTGTGGAGGATTGAGAAGGTTGCAGAGCTAACTGTGGTCCTGACATTTTAATACAAGGGTGAGAACTTTAAAATCTGGTTGATGTCAAACCAGGGGCCCGGCTTGGGGTGATGGGTAAATGGGCTTGAAGGGAATTCGGACATAGGGAGTGTGGTGAACCACTGTTATTTATTGTTGTTCCACTGTTACTTACAGCGCTGTATATATTCTCTGTTACTGTTTGTTCCATTGTTACTCACTGTGTTCTATATTGTTGTTCTTCCGTGGCTCCGCCCCACTGGGTGTTGTATATAAGCCCTGTCTCCAGTCTGGGTTCAGCAGCAGACAGGCTACATCTTAGAGTATTAAAACCATTACTTCTTTTTCTACAACTTTCCTTGTGTGTAATTGATGGTGCATCAGCGAGTAAAGAGCAAAGGTTTGGAGGAGGTCAAATTTACAAAGGGTGATTGGCTAGGAGATAATTAGATTAGTCTACTCTGGAGGTGAATAAAGACATGGTTGAAGGCATATTTAGAGGGGCAGAGATGGCGTATATTAAGGACAACAAATTCAGTGGTTTTGATGATAGAGAGCGTATGGGGTTGAAAGTTCCATTCAGTGTAAAATAGTATGCTGAGTTTGCAAGTAAAAGAAAAAGCTTGGTTCGACCTCAAACAGGTCGCCTGGAAGGCGATAGAATCTTACGTCTCGCCCATCCATCTCTCCTGTCCTTGACATTGGCTGGAGGCAGTCAGTGTCCCAAATCTAAAATCCTATTCTTGTGTTTAAATTTTTGTAGTCTTGCCCATCTGATATCTGTAGCCTCATCTAGCCCTAGAATCTTCCAGTCTCAAAGCCCCAAAGAGGATTGTCAATTGTCCAGGATTTAATCTCCTGGCCATTGCTTGACCAAGCTGAGGGTAAATTGATAGGGCATTAAAACAAATAATATTTTGTTTATTTCTCATTATTTTTGAAAACTTTTATTAATTACAGTCATAGTGAAAATTGGGGTCAATAGGCTGCCTTGACTGGACAGAGAGTGAAGGTGAGAGGTAATATAATGAAACCTCCAAGACTGTGTCCAACCAGAGTTGGGAACACTTTTCACTGATTCTTGGCTCTTTTTAAAAAAATAATTTTTATTAAGGTTTTCATAAAATATCAATAACAAAATGAAAAAGGAACCCAACAGGGTTAAGTACAATACACAGTCTAGAAAAGCAACCCTCCATACCCCCCCCTCCTCCCTGTACATAAATAATAAATTAACATTAACACCCCGACTTAACACAACACCCCCTCAGACCCTCCAGTGGAAATAACACAAACAAAAATAAAGTTTAAACCCCCCCCCCAACTTAATAAACCCCGCCATATCGTTGATCCAGGATTCCACGCTTGGGGGCCTCGCATCCTTCCACTGAAGAAGAATCCTTCGCCGGGCTACCAGGGACGCAAAGGCCAGAATACCGGCCTCTTTCGCCTCCTGCACTCCCGGCTCCTCTGCCACCCCAAATATTGCGAGCCCCCAGCACAGTTTGACCCTGGATCCTACCACCCTCGACACCGTCCTCGCTATGCCCTTCCAAAATTCCTCCAGCGCTGGGCATGCCCAGAACATATGGGTGTGATTTGCTGGACTCCCTGAACACCTAACACACCTGTCCTCGCCCCCAAAGAACCTGCTCATCCTTGTCCCGGTCATGTGTGCCCTGTGCAGCACCTTAAACTGTATGAGGCTGAGCCTCACGCACGAAGAGGAAGAATTCACCCTCCCTAGGGCATCTGCCCATGTCCCTTCCTCAATCTCCTCTCCCAACTCCTCCCCCCACTTACCTTTCACCTCCACCACCGAGGTCTCCTCCTCCTCCTGCATCACCTGGTAAGATTCCAAGATCTTCCCCACTCCCACCCCCCCCCCCCCCGAGAGCACCCTGTCCTGTACTGTGTGTGGCAGCAGCCGCGGGAATTCCACCGCCTGGCAACTGCCCTTACCTGTAAATATCTGAAGGTGTTCCCTGGGGGGGAGCCCGTACTTCTCCTCCAGCTCACCCAGGCTTGCGAACTTCCCGTCCACAAACAGGTCCCCCAACCTTCGTATCCCTGCCATGTGCCACCCTGAAAACCCTCCATCTGTTCTCCCTGGGACAAACTGGTGGTTTCCCCGTGCCGCCTCAACTGCCCCCAGATTTTGAGGGCAGCCGCCACCACCGGGCTCGTGGTATACCTCCTTGGAGGGAACGGCAGTGGCGCCGTCGCTAGCGCCCCCAGACTCGTGCCCACACAAGACGCCGTCTCCAGCCTCTTCCATGCAGCCCCCTCCCCCTCCATCACCCACTTGCGCACCATTTGTCGCATTGGCGGCCCAGTAGTACCCACAGAGGTTGGGTAGCGCCAGCCTTCCCCTATCTCTACTCCGCTCCAGGAACACCCTCGGAGTCCCTCGCGCCCACACAAGCCACATTATACTCCTGTTGACCCGCCTAAAGAAGGGCTTCGGGATAAACATGGGGAGGCACTGGAACAGGAACAAAAACCTTGGGAGCACCGTCATTTTGACTGACTGCACCCTACCCACCAAGGACAGCGGCAACGCATCCCACCTCTTGAACTCCTCCTCCATTTGCTCCACCAGCCTTGTGAAATTAAGCCTATGCAGGGCCCCCCAGCTCCTGGCCACCTGGACCCCCAAATACCTGAAACTCCTCTCCGCCCTTTTTAGTGGGAACTCGCCAATTCCCCTCTCCTGGTCCCCTGGGTGAACCACGAACAGCTCGCTCTTCCCCATGTTGAGCTTGTACCCCGACAAATCCCCGAATTCCCTAAGGATCCTCATTACCTCCGGCATTCCCCCCACCGGGTCCGCCACATACAGCACCAAGTCGCCCGCATAGAGCGACACCCTATGCTCCTCCCCACCCCGCACCAACCCCCTCCAGCTCCTCTACTCCCTCAGTGCCATAGCCAGGGGTTCAATCGCCAGGGCGAAGAGCGGGGGGGACAGGGAACACCCCTGCCTCGTCCCTCGGTGCAACCGAAAGTACTCTGACTCCTCCTGTTTGTGGCCACACTTGCCATCGGGACCGCATACAACAGCCTAACCCACCTGACAAACCCCTCCCCAAACCTCTTCAGCACCTCCCACAAGTACCCCCACTCTACCCTATCGAAAGCTTTCTCAGCGTCCATCGCCACCACTATCTCCGCCTCTCCCTCCCTCGCCGGCATCATGATAACGTTCAAAAGCCTCCGCACATTCGCGTTCAACTGTCTCCCCTTCATAAACCCCGTCTGGTCTTCATGGATGATCTGCGGCACACAATCCTCAATCCTCGTGGCTAAGACCTTCGCCAGCACCTTGGCATCTACATTTAGCAACGAAATTGGTCTGTAAGACCCACACTGCAGGGGATCCTTGTCCCACTTCAGGATCAAGGAGATCAAGGAGTGCCCGGGACATCGTCGGGGGTAAAGCCCCCCCCCTCCCTTGCCTCATTGAAGGTCCTAACTAGCAACGGGCCCAACAGGTCCATATATTTTTTTATAGAATTCGACCGGGAAACCGTCCGTCCCCGGTGCCTTCCCCGCCTGCATGCTCCCTATCCCTTTCGCCAGCTCCTCCAGCCCAATCGGGGCCCCCAAACCCGCCACCAGTCCCTCCTCCACCTTTGGAAACCTCAATTGGTCCAGGAAGCGGCCCATCCCTCCCGCCTCCCGTGGGGGCTCGGACCGGTACAATTCCTCATAAAAGACCCTGAAGACTCCATTGATGCCAACCCCACTCCACACCACGCTCCCTCCCCTGTCCTTAACTCCCCCGATCTCCCTAGCTGCGTCCCGCTTCCGAAGCTGATGCGCCAGCATCCGGCTTGCCTTTTCCCCATACTCTTAAATCGCCCTCTGGGCCTTCCTCCATTGAACCTCCGCCTTCTTGGTGGTCACCAGGTCGAATTCGGCCTGGAGGCTGCGCCTCTTCCTCAACAATCCTTCCTCAGGCACCACCGCATACCTCCTGTCTACCCTCACCATCTCCCCCACCAGCCTCTCCCTCTCCCCCCGCTCCCTCCTCTCCTTGTGGGCCCTAATGGAGATCAGCTCTCCCCTAACCACCGCCTTCAGAGCCTCCCATACCATCCCCACTTGGACCTCCCCATTATCGTTGGCCTCCAGGTACCTCTCTATACTTCCTCGGACCCGCTCGCTCAACTCCTCGTCCGCCAACAGTCCCACCTCCAGGCGCCACAACGGGCGCTGGTCACTCTCCTCCCCAGCTCCAAGTCCACCCAATGCGGGGCGTGGTCCGAAATAGCTATCGTCGAATACTCTATCCTCTACTCTCGCTATCAGCGCCCTGCTCAAAATAAAAAAAGTCGATTTGGGAATAAGCCTTATGGACATGTGAGAAGAAGAATGAAAATTCCCTAGCCCCCGGCCTTGCAAATCTCCAAGGGTCCACCCCTCCCATCTGGTCCATAAAGCCCCTCCGCATTCTAGCTGCAGCCGGCTTCCTACCCGTCCTAGACCTGGAGCGATCCAGTGCCGGATCCAGCACCGTGTTAAAGTCTCCCCCCATTATCAGGCCTCCCACTTCCAAGTCTGGGATCCGACCCAACATGCGCTGCATAAAACCCGCATCGTCCCAATTCGGGGCATACACATTGACCAGTACCACCCTCTCTCCCTGCAGCTCACCACTTACCATTAGGTACCTACCGCCATTGTCTGCCACAATGCTCGATCCCTCGAACGACACCTTCTTTCCCACCAAGATCGCCACCCCTCTATTTTTGGCATCCAGCCCCGAATGAAACACCTGACCTACCCACCCTTTCCTCAATTGTACCTGGCCTGCCACCTTCAGGTGTGTCACCTGAAGCATAACCACATCCGCCTTCAGCCCCTTCAGGTGGGCGAACACGCGGGCCCGCTTGACCGGCCCATTCAGTCCCCTTACATTCCAGGTTATCAGCCGGATCAGGGGGCTACCCGCCCCGCTCCCCTGCCGGCTAGCCATAACCCCTCCTCGGACAGCCACACGCCCGCACCCCACGCCCGGCCCGTTCCCCACGGCGGCAGTCCCCCGTCTCGACCCCCCCCCCCACTAGCTCCAGCTCCCCCTTGACCATAGCAGCAGCAACTCTATACCCCCCACCGGCTAGGACCCATCCTAGCTGTTTTACTCCCCCCATTGCACTTCCGCAAGTCAGTTGACTCCTGCTGACTCCGGCCACTCCGCCTCTCCTTCGACTCCTCCCATTGTGTGACACACCCTCCTCTTCCGTTCCCCATCCACAGGCTCTCCCCCTCCCCCTTCCATCCTAAGCGCGGGAAACAACCCTCGCTTCCCCGCCCCCTCCAGTCTTCAGCGCGGGAAAAAGCCCGCGCTTTCCACCTACCCGGCCCCGCCACCTCTGACGTAGCTCCTTTTACTGGCCCAGTCCCCTCACCCCCGACTCGGGGCCCCCCCCTCCCCCGCGGGGCCCCATCTCACCACCGGCCATCCACACCTGTTCCATTTGCTTACCCCCCTCCAAGAGCCCCCCCCGACCAACCCAACCAAAACAGTGCCCAACCCGCCCAAACCACCCTCACCGACCAGAAAGAGAAAAACACAAAGAAAAAGAAACCAAGAGCAAAGGACCCCCCCTCAAAAAGTAACATATCAACCGCAGTCCCCAAATGCCCATCCCGACCCTCAATCTGTGTCCAACATCTCGGCCTGAAGAAAGGCCCACGTCTCCTCCGGAGACTCAAAATAATGGTGCCGGTCCTTGTAGGTGACCCACAGTCGCGCCAGCTGCAACATGCCAAACTTCACCCCCTTCCAGTGCAGCACCGCATTCGCTTGATTGTACCCGGCCCTCCTCTTCGCCACCTTCACACTCCAGTCCTGATATATCCGAACCTCCGCGTTCTCCCACCTGCTGCTCCTCTCCTTCTTGGCCCACCTGAGCACACACTCCCGATCAGCGAACCGATGAACCCGCACCAGCACCGCCCGCGGAGGCTCGTTAGCCTTGGGCCTCCTCGCCAGCACTCTATGGGCCCCTTCCAGCTCCAGGGGCCCCTGGAAGGACCCCACTCCCATCAGCGCGTTCAACAAGGTGACCACATAGGCCCCCACGTCCGGCCCCTCCAGCCCCTCCGGGAGGCCCAGAATCTGCAGATTCTTCCGCCTCGACCGATTTCCATCTCCTCGAACCGCTCCTGCCACTTCTTGTGGAGCGCCTCGTGCGCCTCCACCTTTACCGTCAGGCCTAAGATCTCGTCCTCGTTGTCGGAGATCTTTTGCCGGGCCTAGCGGATCGCCACCCTCTGGGCCGTCTGTGCCTCCAGCAGCTTATCAATAGAAGCCTTCATCTGCTCAAGCAGGTCCGCTGTAATCTCTCTGAAGCAGCGCTGGATACCCTCCTGTTGCTCCTGCGCCCACTGCATCCACGCTGCCTGGTCTCCGCCCGCCGCCATCTTGTTCTTCTTCCCTCGCACCTTCTTCGCGTCCACCACCACCTTTTTAATCGCCCCGATCCTGGTAAAAGCCATATACTATCGGGGAATTGTTGTAATCTCCTTCCCACACCGGGAAACGTCGAAAAAGTGCCATTGGGGGCCCTGAAAAGAGCCCCAAAGTCCGTTTTTGCGGGAGCCGCCAAATGTGCGACTGAGCTCCGCACAGCCGCAACCGGAAGTTCTCGATTCTTGGCTCTTATGCACGCATCCTCCCTCTCTTTTCCTTTGCTTCTAGCAGTGGGGGAGTGGGCAGCACGGTAGCACAGTGGTTAGGACAGTTGCTTCACAGATCCAGGGTCCCAGGTTCGATTCGCGGCTTGGGTCACTGTCTGTGCGGAGTCTGCACGTTCTCCCTGTGTCTGTGTGGGTTTCCTCCGGGTGCTCCGGTTTCCTCCCACAGTCCAAATATGTGCAGGTTAGGTGGATTAGCCATGCTAAATTGCCCTAAGTGTCCAAAAAAAGGTTGGATACATGGGGTTACTGAGTTATGGGGATAGGGTGGAGGTGTGGGCTTAGATAGGGTGCCCTTTCCAAGCGCCGGTGCAGACTCGATGGACCGAATGGCCTCCTGCACTGTAAAGTCTATGATAATTCTATGATATAATGATGTCACTGGGCTAGTAACCAAAAGGCCCTGGCTCATGGTCTGGGAACTTGGGTTCAAATCTCGCCATGTTAATAAATGAATTCTGGTCCAGATATGGAAATTATCAGTTTATTGTCATAAAAAGCCATCTGATTCACTAATGTCCTTTTGGGGAAGGAAATCTTATTACCCAGTCTGGTCTATCTGTGACTCCAGATCCATAGCAATAATTGGCTCACTCCTAACTGCCCCCTGAGAAGGCCTAGCAAACCATTCCATTTGAGGGCTATGAGGGATGGGCAACAATGTCTTGCCCACACCCCATGAAATAATAAATGAAACAAAATGAAACAGCTGCATCTTCAGCAGTTTGCATCCTACACATCTGGAATTGTCTTCCTAAATCTCTGAAGACCCGTTCATTTGGAATATTGAGACTGTATACCAGTTGTTTAACATTTTTGCTCCGTCTTCTTGCAGCCCCAGAATACATTGCACCTCGATTTTCAAAAGGGTAACCAGAATCCCTGCAGTCCAGAAGGAGACCATTCTGCCCATCGAGTCTGCACCAACCCTCTGAAAGAGCACCCTACCGAGGCCCAATCCCCCACCTGATCCCCATAATCCCACCTAGGGGAAATTTAGCCTTAGCCAATCCACCTTACCTACACATCTTTGGACTGAGGGGGGAAACCGGAGCACCCGGAGGAAACCCACGCAGACACAGGGAGAAAGTCACCCAAGATCAGAATCGAACCCGGGTCTCTGGTGCTCTGGGGCAGCAGTGCCAAACACTGTACCACCGTGCTGGAGGATTGATTATTAATTTTGCAAGTTGCCTGTCGGCCTGGTTCTATTAATCCTGTCCTATAGTTCATGTTCTGGTTATTTGAAAATGCAGTGGCATTTGTCACTTTATTACTAGCAAGGGGGTGATGGCACATGCTAAATTTTTTAAAAAGGTAAATGGTTGCATGACGTGTATGTAGAAGGCCGGCTCAAGTCTCTGCTTCAAGACCGTCAAAGCAATATCAATGAGATACCAGCTGGCCTTACTTTCTGTCCATAGTATACTTAATTCCTCAGTCACTTTGACAAACGTTCAAAAGAATTCTAATCGTCATATGATTAATTTGGTAAAATCAGGAGTTAGCCTGTGTTGGAGAGGGGCCACTCTGAAAAGATCTTGCTTTGTTTGATTATTAAAAACAATGGTTAGCTCCATATACTGGGCAGGATTTATTTAATCCATTAGATTCCTCCAACAATGGTTGGAAAACAAGTGGGAAAGCCAGTATCAACTCCACTGTCTATTTCAGTCCAAACGTTGGCTGGGTCAGGTCTCCCAATCGATCATGTCTTCAGTGGGGTGGAAATCCAGCCCTAATCAAGAGGTCAGCAGCACTCTTGTACCCAGCAATGCCACTGGGAACAATGGGCTCCGCCTGGGACACACTGAGCTTTCACCAGGGATCATCGCTGAATCCCTGGAGAGAGGCAAGTGGAGCGGGATGGGTTTTGTGGGGAGGGGATCACTGGTGCGGTAGGGGAGTTGGATGGAAGAGTAAAGGGTGGCTCTCAGCAAAAAACTTGAAATTGAAATATGGAAATTTTTTTTAATGATGCCGAAATTTGGCGTTCCACAATTAACAAAATTAGCTTTCCAAGGCCAATGTGGACGTTAAACCTCATTCAACAGAATGTAGGTAAAAGTTTTTGTCAGTTCGCTGATTGCTTGGGGAATTCATTCTGTGGAGACTTCAACAGTCTTTGGAGAAGCATAGCGGAACTGACAGCACCGTCTGGATATTGTACATGTGTGGACTTGCTGCCAGTTTTAGAGGAGTAACAGCAGCCAATGTTGACAGTCTTGCCATCACTACCACTGCAAAGTCAGGTTGAGTATGTTAGTGCATTGAGCTTTCAGTGTGAAGACCTGTGTCGTTAAATATCAGTTACAGTTAACAATTTTATTCAAAATCCAGCTGTTTGAGGGGAGGAAATAGACCAGTGATTGGGGCAGGGGGGTTGCCTCTTACAAAACTCAATGATTTTTTAAAATAATGTAAATTGAGGTGCAGTGCTAAAAGCATTTGTGACTTTGGATATCCAACTTCACGGTGAAGGTAAACATAGATTATGTTTGAAAGCCCTGTATGTATTTTTGTTGTTCACGGCATCACTCATTTCATAATTACCAGAAAGTATAGGACAGTCCATCTTACGGCTGGAAGCCTCCGGACATGGGTATAATCGAAGGTCAAGAAAGAGTTTGGGTGTCTGATGTCTAAACATTGTTAGTGGACCCGAAGAAGGTGCGAGTGAAGAAGAACAAACTAGAGACTTTAATTGGTGAGTGTGCTGCGAGGAAAGCGTGCTAAAGAACAATCATTGGAAGCAATGACTCTTATCTTTTGACCTTCATCCTTATTATTTTCACCCTTTTCCTCCACTTCTCTGTGTGTTTGCCTGTCTTGGGTATGTGGGTAGAGGGTGGGACAGTTAAAGGGGGTAGTAGGTTAGCTTGATGTTATCCACTTGCATTTACTGAATATTTTATCATTATTCTTGTTATAAACAAATAGTGATTGTGTTTCAACTTACAAACCTGGTGCCAAGGGCCAAAGAGTTTGGGAATTTTTATAAGAATTATTGGTTAATTCACTTGTGTTGTGACTCCAGGTCTGGAATTAATTGCACACTTGCCCAGGATGGCGTAACAATGCAGCCCTTCTTGTAAAGAATTATAACTCATGGAAAATATTAAATGTGTCTTTCAGCAATGAACAGCAGGCCAATTTGTTTGATACATTATGATGCTTCACTGGACTCGAAGTGTTAAAGTTTGCCATCTCTCAGCTCTCTTGGCAATTTGAAGACTAAACAATAAACACTGGGGAAATAACTGGAGAAAAATAATGCTTGTTGGCATTTGTGTCTTTTCTACGTATTGTTTTCATTTCCAGCCATGTCATTCTATTGAGATCTGTCAAAGAGCATAGTCGGTCAGTCAGTGATTAAAGTGCTGTTGGATAGTAATGCGTGAGCTAGTCTCTGAAATAAATATGCTACATGTCTGGAACACACACAGCCAAATTCTGTGAAAGATAGCTGTCATAATATACATCGATGTATACACTACGCCGCTATAACTTTGAACTTGTCAACACGCCAGGCAAAAAACTCATTGTTGCAGATGCCCTTTCCAGGTCTATCACCACACCGTGTGAACAAACTGAATTTGTCTGCCAAATCGATGCGCAGGTGTAATTGTGTGCCTCCAACCTTCTGGCCACTGATGAGAGGGTCATCCAAATTCGTGAGGAAACGGCCAAGGATCCTCTGTTACAGCGTGTGATGCAGCACCTCATGAATGGCTGGCAGAAGGGACAGTGTCCCCAGTTTTACAACGTCAAGGACGACCTGACTGTGGTGGACGGCATCCTCATGAAGCTCGATAGGATTGTGATTCCGCAGAGCATGCGAGCTATGGTGCTCGGCCAATTCCATGAGGGTCACCTGGGGGTCGAGAAATGTTGACGCAGAGCTCGAGAGGCAGTCTATTGGCCAGGCATCAGCCAGGACGTTGCCAACACGGTCCTCAACTGCCCCACATGTCAGAAATTTCAGCCAGCTCAACCCAAAGAAACTCTGCAGCAACATGAGATAGTGACCTCCCCATGGTCCAAAGTCGGTGTTGACCTTTTCCACGCCAAGGGGCGTGACTATGTCCTCCTGGTCGACTACTTCTCCAATTACCCTGAAGTGGTGAAACTGTCCGACCTCACGTCGAAGGCGGTGATTAAAGCATGCAAAGAAACGTTTGCCAGGCATGGGATACCGCTCACGGTGATGAGTGACAAGGGTCCCTGTTTTTACAGCCAGGAATGGTCTGATTTTGCCCGCCTATACAACTTTCGTCGCGTAACCTCCAGCCCCCACTACCCGCAGTCAAACAGGAAGGCCGAAAAAGGGGTCCATATCGTCAAGAGATTACTATGCAAGGCTGCAGACTCAGGCTCCGACTTCAACCTGGCGCTGCTGGCATACAGAGCATCCCCGCTGTCCACTGGGTTGTCTCCCGCACAGATGCTCATGAATCGCACTCTGCGAACCACGGTTCCAGCCATCCATGTTCCAGACCTTGACCACCTCACGGTCATACAAAAGATGCAGCAGTCTCGGGCCCAACAGAAATCGGCATACGACGCTCCTGCCACGGATCTCCCAGAGCTGGTCCCAACTGATCGTGTTCGTGTGCAGTGGGTAGCTGGTCCGCCACAGCTGTGGTGGCCAAGCAAGTGGCCCCGAGATCGTTCCTCGTCCGCATGGCTGATGGTTCCTTCCTACGTCGCAACAGACAGGCGCTGCGCAGAGTTCCACGCCCACCACCTAACCATGATGTCCCGCCTCACACAATGTTTCCTCTGGACGTGCCCTATCACAAGGCCACTGATCTACCAGCAATCCTGCCGACCTCTGTGAGCACCGCATTGGCGGCAGTCCCGCCTATCCAAGTGCAGGCAGCCTCTGATCCACCCTTGAGGGGGTCAAACAGAATTCGTCGCCCGCCGCAGAGACTAAGCTTATAGACTGAACTTTTGCACAACTGTGTTACCTTATCGTTTTGACCTCTGTAAATATCGTTGTTACCGTTTCATCCGCCCTATATCTGCACGAGCGACATCTTCCTGTGTACATAAGGTCATTTTAGCACATTCTGTATATAGTCACGCAGATATACACATCCACACGCACATGCATCTTAATATTTATTATCTCAACACACAATACAAAAAAAAGGGGGGGAGATGTCATAATATACATACTGGAGTGCAGACAGGCAGTGATTGACACACACTATGATCAGTAAGCACACAGAACAGAGCAGCCAATCATCAGACAGGACACGACCACTATAAAGCCAGGGGGCACCAGTTTTCCCGCTCTCTCGGGACCCAGCCTCTGAGACAGTCAGAGTTAGTGAGCTGGCCAGTGCAAACACCAGGTCATAGCTAGTAAGTCTGGTTAAGCTAGTATCAGGTCTCCAATCAAGTCAGCATAGGGTCAACCCACAGTTGAACATGTATAATAGTTTAGATGTTAAATAAAATTGTGTTGCATCTTATCAAGTGTTGGAGGTCTGTCTCTCGCTACACTGCATCAAATGTAGTCCACATCGACCCAGCCTACCCAACACATCAATAGCTGCTGGAAATGAATTTCAGTCTATATACACTGCCGAAACGTAGACGGTCTGAATGTGTAGAGAGGTTAAATGAAATATTGAGTTCAAAGCAGCCTCCGAGATACTGAAGAGAATAACCACTGGGAAATTGATATGTCTGCTCATCTGTGTGTGCGTGCAGAGGAATATGTTTTTTATCTGCACAATTGTTTGCCTTGCAAGACGGTTTGTTAGTGGATAGTGAAGTAATCAGTAATGCAGCTTCTTTACCGAATTCAGCCGTGATAAGTAGTAAGAAAAAATAAAACTCGTAACCTCAGCAGATATATAATAGCAGACTTTGCCACCTCCAAACTTGCAATATTCTTTTGGAACAAACTCGGCTTGCTCACTCTCAACTGAGACACCTTTGTTCCCTTAGGGGCTCGATATTAATCTATGGGCAGAATCCTTGCCCCCCATATGAGATAGGAGTGGCAATGGAGGTGAGTGGGCCTGCAATTTTGCCCCGTCGGTTGGTATATCAGCACCCTCCCACCGTGAGCTATATCTGAAGTGGAAGGCCTACCTGCACACAGACATCAGGTAGCCAATTAATTGAGGTTAATTTGTTGTCAATTATCAGAGGTTAACTGGAATTTCCTCCTTGGCCTGTGAGACCATGTGGCTTTAGAAGTTGCCTTCCGGCAGTAGACTGGGGACAAGCACTCAAGGCAGGCTTTGAGGCCCTCCATGCCTACCTGGCTGTAGTTGCAGGCTGCCCTCTGCAGAGGTGGCCCTGCAGCTGTGGCCATTTATAAAAACAAAATTCTAATGCAATGCAAGTTGCTGAGAGGTCACCTCCAGGTGGAGATGCCCTCTCTCTCCATTACCTGCAATGGTAGTCTGCAGCTCCTTCTGAGCCAGAGGACCTCCAGTCTATCGGTACTTGAGCTTTGAGAGTCTGATGGCCTTTCATCCTTTATTGGGCAGTGAGTGTACCCTCTGGCCACTAAATAGTCAATCAAGTGTAAAGCAGTTTGTTCAACTCACCTTAAGCAACCCTTATCTCTTGCTGACATCAGAACCCAAATCCTGCCCCATGATTCCAATTTGAGTTACTGCCTTCAGACTTCAAATTTCGAAATGTGGTTACTCGATAGAGAAGGAGCTGTGGACAAGACCATACATTGGGTTCCATTTATATTGCTAGCAAGTTTTGATTAAAGAAGAGAATGGAGTCAAATAAAATCCAACTATAATTGTTGAAAGTGATCCTATACTGAACATTGGACTTCATGTCAGCCAATGTGTATAAAACTGACTGTGGATATTGAGAGTTTTTAAAACTCAAATGATCCTGTCCTCCAAACTGGATGAGGGTAGTAAAATGCAATAAAGCCCAGAACCTAATTGCAACCGATCGGCCTGTCTTTTGGTTAAACAGATTGCATTACTTACACTATTTCTCCAATGCAGCCAGAGGGACTATGGGTGGCGAGACTCCGTCACCAGCCCTACTCCATTGAAATCTCATGCTCCAGCCCAGGTAGTGACCTGCTCTTGAAGGTCCGCCTTGAGTGTACTTTACGGAATCTGGCTGAAGATGATAAACACAAATTTCAGCCACAAATTTGAGTTCCTTATCGGTGTGTGTTCGTTTGAAGATGGAAGAGCCATTTTAATTTTCTCACCCACGTACACTGTGACCATTTTTTCCTTCACTTCCTACACTATATTTAAATGAAGTTCAATGAACGAATGAAGAACAGCACATCGTCTGTTGCCGTGGCAGCCTTCTGGTCTTGACTTCAAGTGCTTTCATTTTCCAGAGAGCTGATTCTGCTGTTGTCGTCAATAGATCCTCTAAATCCATCTTTGGTTTTCTTTCATAGTTCCATTAGCATGCCTTTCTGCCTTGCACCATCGCTCCTGCCAACCCCGGCACAGTTGTCCCTATTTGTTTTTCCCCTCCCCGGTTTCCCTGTTTCCGTACTTGCTTAGAACCTCCTCCATCTCTAACTTTCTTCAGCTCTGATCTGAAATGCAAACATTTTTTGTTTCTGTCCTCTCGGGTGCTGCCTGCAGTACTGAGTATTTCCAACCTTTTCTTTCCTCATTTCCGATTTCCAGCATCTGCAGTAATACAACACATGTTGTGTTTTGTCTGTGGAACCCGTGTGGTAACTTGGAGACCCTGTTAATCTTGTTACTAACTGGCAGTGGCAAGGTCAGAATAGCTCCTGTGCTAATTGTTAATAATACAACATCTCTACAGTCATCATCCTTCAAGGCTTTTCAGTTTCGGAAGATAATGCAAGATTGAGTTGTTCCATTTCTGGCCTTTTTTTCTAGTCAAAGCTGAACTTTGAATTAAAGAGTGTGTTTATTAGTTCAGTAAAACATAAGTAAACTGGAGCATAAGAACTTACTGAAAAAGCACATGATCACGGACATAGTCACTGTGAAACCCAAGCTGAAGACCATGGTGCAGGACAGCATTTTAGGTGAAAGGCTAGGAGGGAAGATTAAATAAATCCAGATTGGTAGGTGCTGCAACATTTGGGTTTTAAGAGACTTCAGATTGTTTGGTACGAAGGAATCTGATTAATCACCAAGAAATTTCTGTTGAATAAAAAATAACTGACAGAATATGAATCTGGTATTGTAGGGTATTCACAATTCCATAAATCATCTTTTTACATTGAGTTTTTAAAAATTATTATTAATTTACGGATTGTCGCTGGTTATTGCCCATCCATAGTTGCCCTTCAGAAGGTGGCGGTGAGTTGCTTTCTTGAACCGCTGCAGTCCAAGCTTTACGAGGAGCCTTCGATCATCCATCAGAGTAGACTTGACCAGAAAAGCCACTGCTGATGATGCTCTACTGCAGTACTGATAGAGCACTTGCACTGTTGGGGGTCCTGTCTTTAGGTTAGAATCATAGAATCTCTACAGTGCAGAAGGAGGTCATTTCGCCCATTGAGTCTGCACCGATGCTCCAAAAGAATACTCTACCTAGGCCCAATCCCGCGCCCTATCCTGTCATCTAACTCTGAACACAAAGGCAATTTATCATGGCCAATTCACCAAACCTGCACATCTTTGGACTGTGGGAGGTAACCGGTGCACCTGGAGGAAGCCTACGCAGACTTGGGGAGAACGTGCAAACTCCACAAGGTCAGTTACCTGGGAACCTGGGTCGCTTATGCTGTGAGGCAGCAGTGCTAACCACTATGCCACCGTGCCGTTCCAGATTGTGCTGTTAAACTGCAAAGGTATTTGTACGTGGGTAGATATAAAAGATCCGATGGCATTATTTCAGAGAAGAGCAGAGGAATTATTCCCAGTGTCTTGGCCATAACACTTGATCTGTATTTGCTGATGTTGATTGTCCAGTCATGATCATATCGCTGTTTGTGGGAGCTTGCTGTGCAAAAATAAGCTGCTGATTTCCCAACAGTCGCTACAGTTCAAAAGTACTTTATTGGCTGTAAGAAAACTTGTGGGAGTGAAAGTAATGCTATATAATGTTTTCCCACGGATTGGTGTTTATGAAATGATGATTAACGTGGGCAGCACAATGGTTAGCACTGCTGGTTCACAGCGTCACGGACCTGGGTTCGAATCCTGCCTTGGGTGACCTACTGTGTGGAGTTTGCATGTTCTCCTCGTATCTGCATGGGTTTCCTATGGGTGCTCCGGTTTCCCTCCACAGTCCATTGATGGGCAAGTTAGGTGCATTGGCCATGATCAATGTACGGGGTTAGGGTGGGGAGTGGGCATTGGTAGGGTTCTCTTTTGGAGGGTTAATGCAGAATCTGTGGGCTGAATGGCCTCCTTCTGCACTGTAGGGATTTTAACGTTATGACGGATTACATATTCAGTATTTTGTATTAAACTGTTTTTAAAAGTTGCTATGAAGGGTTTGAGAACCTTAATGTCAACTTAGTTATGGGGGAGGGGAAGTCACTTAAAAGAGAAAGCAAAATAAGTGCACTTCATGTCAGCTGTGTGCACACGGTAATTGATCAGCTGCTTCTTCAGTTACTAATGTAAAACTTTGACTGAAACCATGCTGCACCAGCTTCAAGAGCAACATGGGATTAATTTCTACCCAAATGTGAAGTAACTGCCAGACAGAGGATTTAGAATAACATTGGGATATCAGTCTTTGGGAATGGCAAACCCCACCGGACATTAGATTAATAAGGAATTAAACAAAAATGTGATTGGCTCCTTATGTCATTCACTGGCTGGGTAAGGGCAGTCAAGAATATTCTGCCACTGTTTCTGTTTTTGTCCCAGTGTCTACCAGTCTTTGTGCCAAAGGCATTTCTTTGAGGGGTGGATAGGCGGGTCTCTTTGTTTGTGTGGGCAGGGAAGGTGGCGAGGATAAGAAAGGCGGTGCTCCAAAGGGGATGGCAGTCGGGGGTGGGGTGGTTTGGCCCTTTCGAACTTGATACACTATTACTGGGTGTCGAATGCGTGAGAAGGCGCGGATCTGGTGTAAGGGGACAGGCTTTGTGGGTGCGGATGGCGACGGATTCCTGTAAAGGGTCTGGGCTGTGGGCACTGGCAATGGCACCATTACCGTACACCCCGGGTGTAGTGTTGGGTGATCTGATGTACAGATGAACCAACATGGTTGTATTTGGTACAACGCTGTTTTATTTCAACGTGTTATTTACAGTTCTGTCTTGATACTCTGCACGTGGTGACTCCCTGTGTGTGATGTTAATCAGGTCCTGTCCTTGTCCTGGTCTCCAGATCTACTGGCCACCAGGTGTCGTGTTTCTTCTCTTATACTGTCTCTGTCCTTGTCTATGATTGGTTGTCGTGTTGTGTGTGCTGATTTGTCTGTTTGTGTCTATCATGATGTGTGTGTTTGAATATTATGACACCGGGGAAGTACTGTGGTGGCAGCCACGCTGAAGATTTGTCGGCAATTCTGACCGTACTTCAAAGTTGAGGGTGGGGTCAAGGGTGAAGCCAATAAGAGGGAATCATGGGTTTGAGCCAGGGAGAATGGATGCGAAGTTCTGGGGATGGGAGGAGAAAGGGGCAAAATAAATGATGGATCTGTTTCTGGAAGGGAGACTTGCTAGTTTGGAGGAGCAAGGGCTGATGTACATGCAGGTAGTGAATTTCACAAGCAAGCCTTTCCTGAGCTTTCTGGTGGCACCATCGTCCTCATTGTTGGAGGAGATACCATTGGTGGGAGGGTGGTGGGGTCGTTTTGGCGATCTACAGCAGGATTTTGGAGGCGGACAAGGAGTCCATGAAATGGATTAAGACCGAGGTGGGAGGAAGGGTTGGGGACCTATTGAGTGAGGCATTGGCCCTTGATTCAGTTAAAATGGTATATAGGGTGTACTTAACGAAGGCAAGGATGAAGGGGTGGAGGATAGTTGCAAGTGGTGTGGGAGGGGTCCAGCCAATCATGTCCATGTGTCTATATGTCTGCCCGAAGTTGGAGAAATATTAGGGGCCGTTTTTCAGCACCATGTCCGAGGCTCTGCATATGGAACTGGAGCCAGGCCCCTGGAGTCCATATTCAGGATGTCGGACCTGTCGTAGCTGCAGACAGGAGCGGGGCAGATATAGCTTTTGCCTCATTGATTGATTGCTCACAGATGGCTTCTGTTGGGTTCCCTTCGACTTCATTCAGTTAATTCAACCCACTATCATCTTTTATTCATATGAAAGAGATAACAACCTTGTAGTTGGGAATTAAAGGCTAAAGTGCATTGAGGTTTTGTTGTCAAAGTGATGTGACATTTTAATTTAGTTTTGCATTAAGCAAACTTGTACTCCAGTCCTAGGTCCACAATATAATCAATTGGTTTCAATCTGATTAGGGCGATCCATCCACGTGCCCTGTATCCTTTCTGTTACTTATTTTGGTGTTGGAATCCGGCAAGCCTCTGACTGTCTCTTTCTCTTCATGAGAACCACTACACCCCCAATCGTGTTTAAAATCTTGCTTTACTGTGTAATCCTCTTTACGTCATGTTATGCTGGATTCCACCATTCTGCAGACTTTGGTTTTAAACTGAAACACTCCCCGTCTATTGTGCTGTTTGAACTGGCCCAAGCACTCTCCTCGGTCTATTGTGCTATTTGGCATGGTCCAGTGTCATGTTGATGGACTTGGCTAGAAGTCAATCAACTCTTCTGAAATTCCAGGATGTAGTCAGTTCCTGATTTTGATTGGTAGAGCGCTTCAAAAGATTCTGGAAAGAGAAGGTTATTGCCATTTTTGCATTCAATTCTGCTTAGACCTGGAAGGCAGCAAGGAGCAGATTTGGATACTGTAACAGCTAAGGCTAGCGATTTAAACATTCTCCAGCCAGGCCTGTAAAAATTTAACCTCTGGTTAAAAGTCTGCAAGCAGTCTCTGTAGCCAGGTCTGTGAAAGTCTAACCTCTGTTTGAAAGGTTGAGGAAGGCACAGTGCTGAGACCTCCCTAGATCCTTTTTCTCTCTCTTTTTACTACAATTAATCTTGATCTGCAGAAAGAGCAGATAAGAGTTCGAGCAGTGGAGTGGTCAACCCCCTTTAAAATACTGAGTAGAGAATTCTAAGATTGATTCTCAGTCTCACTGACAATCTGGTGGGGATCAGTCTGACAATCTGGTGGGGGATCAGTCAAGTGAAAGTGAAATGAAATGAAATGAAAAATCGCTTATTGTCACAAGTAGGCTTCAAATGAAGTTACTGTGAAAAGCCCCTAGTCACCACATTCCAGCGCCTGTTCGGGGAGGCTGGTACGGAAATTGAACCGTGCTGCTGGCCTGCCTTGGTCTGCTTTCAAAGCCAGCGACTTAGCCCTGTGCTAAACCAGCCCCTGAAGTTACACTCCAGAGGACGTTCTGCAGCCTGCGGGTTCTAATTGAAGGCACAGACTAGAGAGTCCGATCCACCTGGTGGATTTCAACACTTCACATCCCTAGAGGATCACCGCCTACATAGACCACAACCTCAGCAGCGAAGATACTCCTCTCTCATTCACAGTTTAATCTCCATTATTTTGATCCTTCCCTACCCCCACTGTGTGTCTGTGTTGTGTGCGTGGGTGGAGGGTGGGACGGTGTTCGGGGAATAATTAGATCAGCAGACCATTGTTCGATTGTCGCCATTTCATGTTTATCTCCCTGTTCCTGTTAGAAGTAAACTGTTATTAAGTTTTACTTTCAAATCTGGTGACTGTGAGTCATTGAAGGAGTCAAGTATAAAAGATCTTGGGACAATATACAAATTAATAATTAATTCAATTATGTTGATACTGTGAGGCCTGTGGGGCTGGAATTGACCATGCACTAGCCCAGCGTGTGTAACAGTATCACTGATCTCCCTATCTTCTGTGTATTTCTCGTATTGAGGAGTAGAATGCCTCAGTGTAATTTGTACTATATCCTCCCAAGTTAGAACTTTTGACCTAATGCTTCCCATTCCTTCAAGAGCAAGGAATTCCTGTCTTTTCAAATGGGGTTATCGGTGATTTTAAATCATTTGGGAATGTACTGCGGAATATTCATATGGTTTTCATGGAAAAGTAAACAGATCTCCGAACATCAGGAACAATCCCTGGTATCCGGTGATATTTAAAAATTAAAATTTTTTTTAGAGTATCCAAATTTTTTGTTCCAATTAAGGGGCAATTTAGTGTGGCCAATCCACCTACCCTGCACATCTTTAGGTTGTGGGGATGAAACCCATGCAGACATGGGGAGAATGTGCAAACACCACACGGACAGTGACCCAGGGCCAGGATTCAAACCCGGGTCCTCAGCGCCGCAGTCCCAGTGCTATCCACTGTACCACATGCCACCCTGTATCCTGTGATATTTGACTTATGGAGCTAGAATTGAGCAATGGCCTGAGCTGTAAATAAATCGCACACCGAAGTAGGCCAATCCACCTATGTCTGGGTGGGCTCGCTACAAGAACAATTCAGTTAGTCCCACCCACCTTTTTCCCCCGTAGCCCTGCATCCCCCCCAAAATGACTCTAAAACTTCCAGTGAAAACTGAATTTAACTTGTCACTGAAGATCAGTGGCCTGCTTCGTAATCTGTACTGCCTTTATTGAGATAACAAAACCTTTGCTTTGCGATTACAGCAGCTGTGCTTGAAATAGATGCACTTTCAAAGTTTCATTATATCTATTTTAACTGTTTGTGTTTCAATCCCACATCCTGTTTTCATGAAAAGAGATTACTGCGTTTCTATGGAAAATTCAATGGCCCGAATTTTGCGCTGCTAATGATGACGCAACTGCCAGCCTTTGCTGTCATGACAGAAACCTGTGGAATCCACGTGTGCAGCCAAACGCTGAAATCCGTTTTTAAAACATTCTTCAACAGGGCATGGGTCTTGCTAGCTGGGCCAGCATTTTATTTTAATTGGCTATCCTTCAGAATCTGGTGTTGAGCAGCCACCTTGACTTGGTGCAGTTGGGGGAGGTGGTGGCATAGTGGTATTGTCACTGGACCAGTGATCCAGTGACCCAGGGTAATGTTCTGGGCACCTGGTTTGCATGTGTGGAATTTGAACTCGATACAAAATCAGGAATGAAAAGTCCAATGATGACCATATTCAATTGTCGCAAAACCCCATCTAGTTCCCGAATGTCCTTTTTAGGGAAGGAAATTTGGTGTACTGGTATGGTCTGCCCTACACGTGACTCCAGACCCACAGCAATGCGGTTGACTCTGAACTGACCTCTGAAATGGCTCAGCAAGCCACTCAGGTGTATCCAACCAGTTCCAAGGCAACAAAACAAAATGAAACAGGATGGACCATCCTAAGCACCGGAAATGGCAAAGGCAAACCAGCCCTGTTGACCCTGGCAAAGTCCTCCATCTGGGGGCTTGTACCAAATTTGGGAGAGCTGTCTCACAGCTGAGTCAAGCAACAGCCTTACTCAGTCATACTCTTGGAATCATACCTTACAGATAATGTCCAAGATACCATCCCACCATCACCATCCCTGGGTATGTCCTATCCCACCACCAGGACAGACGAGCAGAGGTGCTGTATAGTTGTGAAGGCATTGCCCGGGGAGTCCTCAACATTGACTGTGAACCCCATGACACCATCACAGACCAAGATGGCTGGGTCCTAAAGGACATTGTGCTAAATGGGATAGACTGAGAACAGATCTCCCAACTGAACTGGGCGTCCATAAAGTGCTGTGGACCATCAGCAGCATGCACTCCACCGCAATCTGTAACCTCATGGCCCGGCATACCCCATTACCATTACCATCAAGCCAGGGAAGCAACCCTGGTTCAATGAAGCGTGGAGGAGGGTATGCCAGGGGCATCACCAGGCATACTGGCGATGTTGGGATTTCTTAACACAAAGGATGGTAGAGGTTTGGAACTCTCTCAAACAGCAATTGAAGCTAGAAGGTTGTTAAATTTTTAGGCAAAGATATTAAGGGATATGGGCCACAGGCCAGTATTTGGATTTCGGCCACAAATCAGCCGCGATCTCATCAATTGGTGGGTCAGGCTCGAGGGGCTGAATGGCCTATTTTTCTTCCTATGTTCCTGTACCTAAAAATGAGGTGTCGACCTGGTGAAGCTACAACACGGGATTACTTGCGTGCCAAACAGCATAGGCAGCAAGTGATACAGAGCTAAGCAATTCCACAACCAACTGATCAGATTTATTCTCTGCAGCTGTGCCGCATCCAGTCGTGAATCGTGATGGATAATC
Organism: Scyliorhinus torazame; assembly: GCF_047496885.1. Lineage (NCBI taxonomy): Eukaryota > Metazoa > Chordata > Chondrichthyes > Carcharhiniformes > Scyliorhinidae > Scyliorhinus > Scyliorhinus torazame. The sequence goes on along the minus strand of NC_092720.1, from coordinate 34,808,276 downwards.
AATAACTCATGGAAGGAGGAGGTTCCACAAATCTCCCTATCCTCAATGATGGAGGAACCCAGCATATCAGTGCAAAGGTTGAGGCTGAGGCATTCGTGTCAATCTTCAGCCTGAAGTGTGGAATGGATGATACATCTCGGCCTCCTCTGAAGGTCCCCAGCATTACTGATGTCTGTCTTCAGCCAATTCAATTCACTAGTGATGTCAAGAAATAGCTGAAGACCATGGATACTGCAAAGGCTATGGGCTCTGACAATATTCCGGCAATAGTACTGAAGACGTGCTCCAGAACTGGCTGCACCCCTAGCCAAGCTGTTCCTGTGCAGCTACAACACTGGCATTTACCCGCAACTGTGGAAAATTGCCCAGGTATGTCCTATACACAAGAAACAGGACAAATCCAATCCAGCCAATCACCTCCCTATCAGTTTACTCTACATCATCAGCAAAGGAGTCATCAATAGTGCTATCAAGTGCTGCTCAAGGACGCTCAGTTTGGATTCCGCTAGGGTCACTCAGCTCCTGAACTCATTACAGCCTTGGTTCAAACATGGATAAAAGAGCTCGACTCCAGAGGTGAGCTGAGTGACTGCCCTTGACACAAGGCAGCATTTGACCAAGTATTACATCAAGGAGCCATAGCTAAATTGGAGTCCGTGAAATCTGAGGGGAAAATCCTCTCCTGGTTGGAGTCTTAACCTGGCATCGAGGAAGATGGTTGTGCTGGTTGGAGGTCAATCATCCCAGCTCCAGGACGTCATTGCAGGAGTTTCTCTGGATAGTGTCCCAGTCCCAATCATGTTCATCAATGACTTTCCTTCCATCATAAGGTCAGAAGTGGGGATGTTTGCGGATGACTGTGCACAATGTTCAGCACCATACGTGACCCTCAGATAATGAAGCAGTCCCTGTCCAAATGCAGCAAGACCTGGACAATGGCCAGGCTTGGGCTGACAAGTAACCACACAAGTGCCAGGCAATGACCATCTCCAACAAAAGAGACGCTGACTACACCCCTTGACATTTCAGTGGTATTATCATCACTGAATCCCCCACTATCAACATCCCGGAGGTTACCATTGGCCACAAATTGAACTCGACTAGCCATATGCAAACCCCTGCGATGAACCCCTCAAAGTGAATTTCATTTTCTTGAGTGTGAGAAACCCCGCCATGTCGCTAACGCACACCCCAGGCTTCGGGGGCTCCGTGTCCCTCCACCAGGGAGGCAAAGGCCAGGACGTCGGCCTCTCTTACCCCCTGGGCTCCCGGGTCTTCTGACACACCAAAGATTGTCACCTCTGGACTCAGAACCACCCTCACTTTTGAGACCTCTAACATGACATCAGCAAAGCCTGCCAGAAACCCCTCAGCCTTTGACATGTCCAAAACATACAGACATGGTTCACAGGACCCCCTACACACGCCCACACCTATCCTCCACCTCTTCAAAAAACCTGCTCATCCGGGCCATAGTCATGTGTGCCCTCTGGACCACTTCAAACTGTATCAGGCTGAGCCTGGCACACAACGAGGACGCATTAACCATCCATTCAATTTTATGCTCCCACCAGCTGCCCCACCCTCCCTTCGCCTCAGAACTCAAATTGGGGAGGGTGGGGAGCGAGCAGCGTAAAATCATGCCCCATGAATCATACGGTGAGTAACTCCCCACCTGACTCCCCAAAGCCTGTCCACCACATACAAGACGTAAATCAGGTATGTTGGAATATTCTCCACTTGCCTGGAGGAGTGCAGCTTCAACAACATTCAAGAGGCTTGGCATCATTTGGGACCAAGCAACCTGCTTGATTGGCACCCCTTCCATCACCTTCAATCTTCACTCCCTGCAGCACTGATGCAAATTGGCAGCAGTGGTTACACAATTCACTGCAGGGACTCACCAAGGCTTCTGAGGCAGCACCTTCCAAATAACCCACAACCGTTGCCCTTCTAGATAGTAAGAGCAGCAGATACATGGGAACACCACCACCTGGAGGTTCTGCTCCAAGTCGCTCACCATGGGAACACCACCACCTGGAGGTTCCGCTCCAAGTCGCTCACCATCCTGACTTTAAAATATATCGTCATTCCTTCACCGTTGCTGGGTCAAAATCCTAGAGTTCTATTCCTAACAGCACTGTGAATGTACCTACACCACATGAACTGCAGTGGTTCAAGAAGGCAGCTCACCGCCACCATGAGAGCAGTTGGGGATGGGTAATAAATACTGGCCTACATAGCAATGCCCACGTTCCGTAAATGGATAAAAACAAGTCCACTTTGTTATCGGTAGACTCGAATTCTCCTTTCTCACCCTGGATTGTCCATAAACCCTTACATAACTGAAACTTAGGCCACCTGTTCACCAACTTTGACTTGTTCGTCAACCCATTTTCACTGGCATACATTCATTTCCCCTTTTGTTGTGAATTTGGGTGATGATTTTGTGGCTTCAGCCGTTTCCCACCCCCCAAAACAAATCTGAGTCCTTATTTGTATGGGAGATAACTTAACATTATTACATACCTACCTATGAGATCACAATCAAACCCCTCATGACCTGCATTAAACTCCTTCTGACCTGGATCCATGTATTTTGCATACCCATGTCATTCAGTCTTTCTGAACAGTTAAGAAGTCTTACAACACCAAGTTAAAGTCTAAGAGGTTTGTTTCAAATCACTAGCTTTCGGAGCACTGCCCCTTCCTTAGGTGAAGCCAGTCTTTCTGAAGGCAGACAAGAGTTGCCATGGGATGAGATGAGGCTTGCTTTGCTTTATTAAGCAATTTTGCTGTGATGTACAGAGCAATGGTTATGATCGGATTCAGTTAGTTCAATTGATACAATGTGTCTTTGCCTGATTGTATGGAAATAAGAAATGTCCCCCACTACTCCATTTGGTTTGTTGACTTAAACAGGCCAGTGTTTTACATTCTGACTATTTATGCCTTTTTACTCCACTTCCCCTTCTGCTCTGAAAAGATTGGTTTATAATCAGATTGTGCTTCACAGCCAATTAAGTACTTTTGTGATTGTAGTCACTGTTGTAATGTAGGAAAACTTGGACTTGTGGTGTTCGACAATCTTGTTCGACTTGAGACCCATCTCCTTAAGTTGAGAGTTGACAGCTAGTTATAATGGTACCTGTTGTTAGCTGAACATAATTATTAAAGCATGAATAGCTAAGTGAATTGAGCTACATGCTTGTGATGTGCATTTGGTGTTCATGCTGCCCACAAACAATTCGGCATTTTCGGAATGTCCCATGCTTCTGGTAAATCCCTAAATTGGAAAAATGAAAGATAACTTATTGATATTTACAATTTTTTTTTCTTTATTCGTTCATGGGATGTGGGCGTCGCTGGCCGGGCCAGCATTTATTGCCCACCCCTGAGGACATTTAAGAGTGGGTTTGGAGTCATATCTCGGCCAAACCTGGAAAGGATGACCAATTCCCTTCCCTAAAGAACATTAGTTAACAGGATGTTTTTTTTTCAACAACCGACAATGGTTCATGGTCGTCATTAGACGTTTAATTCCAGATTTTTATTGAATTCAAATTCCACCATCTACCCTGGAGGGATTCAAACCCCCGCTGAGTATGATTGTTCCCTTGTTCTGATTGGAATGGGAATTAACCAGAATCGTTTAACAGCTCGGCCTCTGTAGTTGCTGAAGGAAAGGAGTAAGGACCTGGTATGTTAAGTGGGCCCTCTGTATGTATTACTGTAAAGCTGACTAAATGTCTCCCTGTGAACTCGCCGGACTCCCCTTGTCGTTACTACATTAACGATGAGGGGGGGGGGGGGGGGGGGGGGGGGGGGGGGGGGAGGAAGCTGCAGGCCACATCCCAGAAATTTGTTTTTACGACTGTATGGACTGGGGGCACAGCCTGATTTTATTGCTGTGATGCGTTTTCCGGATCCTGTGTTGAGATGGAAGGCGAGCGCTGGGCCGAGGTTTCTGATACCGGCATGTAGAGCACATATTCTGCGTCCGTTCCGGGGCCGATGTATCCGGCAGTACTGGAAGTGGCATCGTTGAAGGTGACCTCTGATGGAGATTGCGCAATGTTTTCGTTAGTCTCTATCTGCCGTCCTGTTGCGCTGCTGGCTTGCTGCGGCAGTCGATTCACCGGGGAGGCCGTTCGTGAGTTTGCTGCCGCCCCCTTGGACTGTTGTTCGGGTTGTGAATGCGGCGCTGGTTTCGAGGGACTCTTCCGCGACGCTGGGATAGTGAGCTGTACGACAGCAATGTTCTACATAGGTACTGATGGTTGCTGCATGGCTACAAGCTTTTAGTCGAAAGACGCTGTTGAGTTGACGTATGTTTGACTGACTCTGTTTACGTTGAGTAGATAGGGCATTCCGTGTGTGAATGCTGGTCTTGTGACATTCTGCGTGGGGCTCTGTTTTATTTATGTTGTGCTTAAACTACAATACTACGGTGCAAAATTTTAGGGTGACAGTTCATTGAGCATTTTCGGTGGGTGCGTAAATCCCCCCCCCCTTTCAGTAAGCTGATGCAATGGCGGGCGTTGTATGGGCGAAGATCTTGGGCCGATGGGTTTAACCCTTCCATTTTTTACATTGGTCCTCTCCTCTGGGGTCGCCTTTCAGCGGGTTTATGGATGTTGGGTGGGGAGGGAGGTGCGTGGTGTAGTAACCTCCATGTGCCGAACGTGAGATTCATCCAGCTGGGGATGATTGTTCCCTTTTCCTGATTGGACCAAGAATTAACCAGTATTTGTATAATAGGCCGGCTTCTGTATTGGCCGAGGGAAAGGAGTAAGGACCCGGTAATGTGTAACCGGGCCCACCGTATGTTTCACTGTAAAGCTGAATAAATGTCTCCCTGTGAACTCTATGGACTCCCCTTGTCGTTACTACAGGCTGCGTTCTACTTTTCCCACCCGAGTCGGCACTTAGTCAAAAATGCGATATTCCACCCGTTGAACAGGAAATAATTCCTCAGCACCTACAACAAAGTAAAAATAGACAGACTTGATGCAAACTACTGTATCTGAACAGAGTTTCCTTTTGGGGATTGAATGAATTCATGAGGCAATGTAAATGGGAAACCACTCCTAAAATGAATAATAAGTATGTGGCATTTTCTTTGCCCATTGTATAGCTAATGTTGCATTGGAACGCGAATATGGGCGGTATGGTGGCACAGTGGTTAGCACTGCTGCCTCAGAACCAGGGTTCTAGGTTCAATTCGACCTTGGGTGACTGTCTAGAATTTGCACACTCTCCCCATGTCTGCATGGGTTTCCTCTGGGACCTTTGGTTTCCCCTCTCAGTCCAAAGATGGCCAGGTTCGGTGGCTTGTCCATGCTAAAAATTGCCCCTTAAGTGTCCACAAGGTTAGGTGGGGTTAAGACCATAAGACATAGGAGCGGAAGTAAGGCCATTCGGCCCATCGAGTCCACTCCACCATTCAATCATGGCTGATTTCAACTCCATTTACCCGCTCTCTCTCCATAGCCCTTAATTCCTCGAGAAATCAAGAATTTATCAACTTCTGTCTTAAAGTCACTCAACGTCCCGGCCTCCACCGCCCTCTGTGGCAATGAATTCCACAGACCCACCACTCTCTGGCTGAAGAAATTTCTCCTCATCTTTGTTCTAAAGTGACTCCCTTTTATTCTAAGGCTGTGCCCCCGGGTCCTAGTCTCCCCTGCTAATGGAAACAACTTCTCTACATCCACCCTATCTAAGCCATTCATTATCTTGTAAGTTTCTATTAGATCTCCCCTCAACCTCCTAAACTCCAATGAATATAATCCCAGGATCCTCAGACGTTCATCGTATGTTAGGCCTACCATTCCTGGGATCATCCGTGTGAATCTCCGCTGGACCCGCTCCAGTGCCAGTATGTCCTTCCTGAGGTGTGGGGCCCAAAATTGCGCACAGTATTCTAAATGGGGCCTAACTAATGCTTTATAAAGCTTCAGAAGTACATCCCTGCTTTTATATTCCAAGCCTCTTGAGATAAATGACAACATTGCATTTGCTTTCTTAATTACGGACTCAACCTGCAAGTTTACCTTTGGAGAATCCTGGACTAGGACTCCCAAGTGCCTTTGCACTTCAGCATTATGAATTTTGTCACCGTTTAGAAAATAGTCCATGCCTCTATTCATTTTTCCAAAGTGCAAGACCTCGCACTTGCCCACGTTGAATTTCATCAGCCATTTCTTCGACCACTCTCTTAAACTGTCTAAATCTTTCTGCAGCCTCCCCACCTCCTCCATACTACCTGCCCCTCCACCTATCTTTGTATCATCGGCAAACTTAGCCAGAATGCCCCCAGTCCCGTCATCCAGATCGTTAATATATAAAGAGAACAGCTGTGGCCCCAACACTGAACCCTGCGGGACACCACTCATCACCGGTTGCCATTCCGAAAAAGAACCTTTTATCCCAACTCTCTGCCTTCTGCCTGACAGCCAATCGTCAATCCATGTTAGTACCTTGCCTCGAATACATGGGCCCTTATTTTACTCAGCAGTCTCCCGTGAGGCACCTTACCAAAGGCCTTTTGGAAGTCAAGATAGATAACATCCATTGGCTTTCCTTGGTCTAACCTATTTGTTATCTCTTCAAAGAATTCTAACAGGTTTGTCAGGCACGACCTCCCCTTACTAAATCCATGCTGACTTGTCCTAATCCGACCCTGCACTTCCAAGAATTTAGAAATCTCATCCTTAACAATGGATTCTAGAATCTTGCCAACAACCGAGGTTAGGCTAATTGGCCTATAATTTTCCATCTTTTTCCTTGTTCCCTTCTTGAACAGGGGGTTACAACAGCGATTTTCCAATCCTCTGGGACTTTCCCTGACTCCAGTGACTTTTGAAAGATAACTAACGCCTCCACTATTTCTTCAGCTATCTCCTTTAGAACTCTAGGATGTAGCCCATCTGGGCCCGGAGATTTATCAATTTTTAGACCTCCTTAGTTTCTCTAGCACTTTCTCCTTTGTGATGGCTACCATATTCAACTCTGCCCCCTGACTCTCCTGAATTGTTGGGATATTACTCATGTCTTCCACTGTGAAGACTGACACAAAGTACTTATTTAGTTCCTCAGCTATTTCCTTGTCTCCCATCAATAGATTACCAGCGTCATTTTGGAGCGGCCCAATGTCTACTTTTGCCTCCCGTTTGTTTTTAATGTATTTAAAGAAACTTTTACTATCATTCCTAATGTTATTGGCTAGCCTACCTTCATAATTGATCCTCTCTTTCCTTATTTCTCTCTTTGTTATCCTCTATTTGTTTTTGTAGCCTTCCTAATCTTCTGACTTCCCACTACTCGTTGCCACATTATAGGCTTTCTCTTTTGCTTTGATGCATTCCCTAACTTCCTTTGTCAGCCATGGCTGCCTAATCCCCCCCTCTGATAACCTTTCTTTTCTTTGGGCTAAACCTCTGTACTGTGTCCTCAATTACTCCCAGAAACTTCTGCCATTGCTGTTCTACTGCCTTTCCCACTAGGCTCTGCTCCCAGTCGATTTTCGTCAGTTCCTCCCTCATGCCCCTGTAGTTACCTTTATTTAACTGTAACACCTTTACATCTGGTTCTACCTTCTTTCTTTCAAATTGGAGATTGCCTTCTACCATATTATGATCACTGCCTCCTAAGTGTTCCCTTACTTTAAGATCTTTAATCAAGTCTGGCTCATTACATAACACTAAGTCCAGAATGGCCTGTCCCCTCGTGGGCTCCATCACAAGCTGTTCCAAAAAGCCCTCCTGTAAACATTCAATGAATTCCCTTTCCTTGGGTCCACTGGCAGCATTATTTACCCAGTCCACCTGCATATTGAAGTCCCCCATGATCACTGTGACCTTGCCTTTCTGACATGCACTTTCTATTTCGTGGTGCATCTTGTGCCCCTGGTCCTGACCACTGTTAGGAGGCCTGTACATAACTCCCATTATGGTTTTTTTGCCTTTATGGTTCCTCAACTCTACCCACACAGACTCCACATCATCTGACCCTATGTCATTTAGTGCTATTGATTTAATTTCATTCCTAATTAACAAGGCAACCCCGCCCCCTCTGCCCACCTCTCTGTCTTTTCGATAGGTTGTGAATCCCTGGATGTTTAAATGCCAGTCCTGAACCCCCTGCAATCACGTCTCTGCGATGCCTCCCACATCATACCTGCCAGTCACAATCTGGGCCACAAGCTCATCTACCTTGTTCCGTACACTGCGCAAATTTAAATATAGCACCTTTAATTCTCTATTGACCGTCCCTTTTTGTTTTCTTAGTGTGGTGGACCTTGGTTTACTGAGCCTTTCCATACACTGTGTCATATTTTGTGGGATGGGGACTATCGGAACCTCTCCTGAGTTCTGTCTTTTCGTGCTTTTTTGTATTCCTAAGCAGCTACGCTTCCCACTGATTACTTCACCTCTTGGTTCCCTGACTTTCCCTTCCCCCCCAATCTCTAGTTTAAAGTCCTATTGACCACCCTATTTACTCTTTTCGCCAGAACACTGTGCTTACCGTGCTTCTTGATGGTTGGGGGGCAGTTTTGTGTGGCAGGAGCGGGCTGGTGGTGATGGTTGTTTTCAGGATGTTTAGTTTGAGGTTTATGCTCTCGTATGCCTTGGTGAATGCGTTGATTTTGTAGCTCGGTCTCTTGCGTGAGTGCACACCAGCACCATCTGCCTATTGCAGCTCGATGAGATGTTAAATGGTCTTGGCTCTAGCCTGGAGTTGTCAGAGGTTGAATCACTTCCCGTTTGTCCGGTAGGTTAGCTCAACGCCAGTGGGGAGCGTCAGGGTGATGGGCTGGAGTGTTGCCGTGAGGAAGAGCATTGGTGTGATGACTCAGCCCAGTTTGACCCCAGTTTGCGCACTTATTTGGGTCTGTGGTGGTTCCGTTGGCCAGCTGGTGAAGCACCATGTGATTTGTTGTGACCTCAGCAGCAGTGTTTGCCATCTTGTATGAGCAACATCTCCTAATAAGAAAACCCCTCATCGTATGTGTAAGAATCCCAGAGTGTGGTCACCTCTGTACCTTTGTCTCTTTGCGACAAACTCAAGCGATAGAACAACTTCCAAAGGAAGCATTGAGACAAACAACGGTTATGAAAGGTATTGCAGCAATGCAGATTTGTTTAGTTTGTTTTTTGTGCTTTCATTCAGATGTGTGTGTGCTTTAACCTCCAGAATGGGAAATCTAAATGATTGTCCAAACTGTTTTAAAATGTAATAATGCTTTGATGCATAAATCTGGCACAAAGGAGCAGTGAGTTCATGGCCTATTCTGCCAGACTCCATTTATTGCTGCCTAAAATTCTATGGAGACATGATAAAGATTCCCTTCAAAGGAAGGTGGAAGACAAAATTCCTCCTTTGAGTGAAGAACTTTGATGAATAATATCCTCTTGACAAACTCCTATTCAGAAATGATGTTTCAAAGCCCTTTTCTAATTCACCTTTTCTAAGGTGAATAAAGGAACATTTCTCTTTCTGCTATTTCGCCTGAAGGATGACAAAGAATCAAAGCCTGTCAGGAAATATGTTTGATCCCAAGGGAGACAAGTGAAGAAATTGCCAAGGCTTTAGCCTAGATATTAGATTTCAGGGTTCTGTTGGGCGTTGTTATGTGCTTGTGGACTGGATAGTAACCAGTGTTGTATCCGGTTTTTAAAACGGAAGACTGAACTAGTCCAAGTAACTACAGACCAGTTAGCTTAATTGTGGTAGAAATACAAATCTCTAATTTAAGGTGATATTCTCTCTATCGATGAGTGTTGGGTTTTCGATGCAGATAAAAGGGAGAAGATTTGGGGCAAAATTTTCCCATAATTTCTCCGTTTCAGGCTCTGACTGAAACCAGTGTCTGTATCCCCAGATGCACATCCGAGTTTCCAGAGCAGATCTTCAGCCACTCCGTCAAAAAAAAAATCTGGAGGCGTGGTTTACGCTGTCTGTCTGGTGGGATGGGCCTGATGGAGATGGCGAGGTCAGCACTGAACTTTAACTCTTTCTGTCTCTCTCCCTTTCCCCCACCTCCCCCAACCACACTGATGTGCACACTAAGACAAAGCACCCCCCCCCCTCCCCCCACCCTCGAAGGTATCGGCCCCTACCAGCCTCTCTACACCACTGTGGCAGTATCACCGGCCCCCCCCCCCCAAAAAAAAAGGGTGTTGACGAGACTCTTGTGAGATTTGGCATAGACGGTGCATAGATTTTTGAGGGGGCGAGAGACCAATTCGTTGGTGAAGTGCAAGAGCTGCGATTTATTTGAACTTTGAGGAAGCCTTTGTCAAGGTACTATACAGGTGGCTGCTAGAGAAAATCAAGGGATTTGAAAATCCAATACTCATAGCTGCTTGTGTGAGGCAAATTTTCAAGGTTTACCCCCCCCCCCCCCCCCCCCCCCCCCCACACACACACACACACACACACACACACACACCCCGGCTATTATCTGCAGTCTTCTGCAGAAAAGGAGGCTGAGTTGGCGTATCCATTATCAAGGAAAGTTTACATGAGGTTTATGCTGGTAGTGGATGTGTTGTGAGAAGAAATTAGATATACAGTTGCTAGATGCATTGTTTTTCTTATTAGATCTTCAAACGTTTCCTGCACTGGATTTAGATCGGAGGAGTGAAATTTCTAGCGGTTGTCGCCTTAAACCCACATTTCTTCACCTGGTGGATGCCAGACTGCCTCATCTTCCTCCGACTCGTGGAAAATGATTCCCTTCTTGGCCTCGCCTCTTTGACAAGTGCCTCCAGAGAGGCTTGGGATGTGAAGGCCTGTCTTCCATTCATAGCTCCAAAATGACTACCTTGCAGTAATATGCAAAAGGAAATTCCCCCCCGCCCCACCCTTTGAGATCTGCATAGACCTCTACAGGTCCATCGGAAACAGGCAACAGGAAAGCAAGATAGCTTCCCGTTTATGATATGATCAGGTAGGAAAGCTTCCAATCAAATATTAGTAAGGCCGGGAAGCTAAAATTCCTCTGCCTGAAATCTGGGCCAGCTCTCACTACTCCCTCCCTGCCGAAAACCCACTGAGAGTAAATATCTACCCTGATCTGTTGTTCAAATGCTGTTAGGTCATTGTTGGCAAATGCAGTCTTGTGGCTCTTAAACTAAAATGTGTAAATGACCAGACATCATTTAATATCCGATTTGCATGTTACTTGCAGAATCCATTTTTAATGTTCAGTATGCTTAATTTAAAATGCAGCAATGGATTGTTTGAGCTCTAATGCACATATTGTGATCCTTGAACAAAAAGAGGAAAGTAATGCTTGCAAAAGGAAACACAAATTTGTATCGTAAAGCTACCACTGTTGTATATTGACCTTGGAAAGAAATGGCTTTTACACATAATATCCACCCATGTCCGAAAATAAATAAATATCCATCAATGTCCAAAGATACTCCCTCATTCTTTACAGCCAAGTTGTGAGATTTATTATAATCTTTTTATCGTCACAAGTAGGCTTACATTAACACTGATGTGGAGATGCCGGCGTTGGACTGGGGTGAGCACAGTACGAAGTCTTACAACACCAGGTTAAAGTCCAACAGGTTTGTTTCGATGTCACTAGCTTTCGGAGCACTGCTCCTTCCTCAGGTGAATGAAGAGGTCTGTTCTAGAAACACATATATAGACAAATTCAAAGATGCCAAACAATGCTAGGAATGCGAGCATTAGCAGGTGATTAAATCTTTACAGATCCAGAGATGGGGTAACCCCAGGTTAAAGAGGTGTGAATTGTATCAAGCCAGGACAGTTGGTAGGATTTCGCAGGCCAGATGGTGGGGGATGAATGTAATGTGACATGAATCCCAGGTCCCGGTTGAGGCCGCACTCATGTGTGCGGAACTTGGCTATAAGTTTCTGCTCGGCGATTCTGCGTTGTCGCGGGTCCTGAAGGCCGCCTTGGAGAACGCTTACCCGGAGATCAGAGGCTGAATGCCCTTGACTGCTGAAGTGTTCCCCGACTGGAAGGGAACATTCCTGCCTGGTGATTGTTGCGCGATGTCCGTTCATTCGTTGTCGCAGCGTCTGCATGGTCTCGCCAATGTACCACGCTTCGGGACATCCTTTCCTGCAGCGTATGAGGTAGACAACGTTGGCCGAGTCGCACGAGTATGTACCGCGTACCTGGTGGGTGGTGTTCTCACGTGTAATAGTGGTATCCATGTCGATGATCTGGCACGTCTTGCAGAGATTGCCATGACAGGGTTGTGTGGTGTTGTGGTCACTGTTCTGAAGACTGGGTAGTTTGCTGCAAACAATGGTTCGTTTGAGGTTGCGCGGTTGTTTGAAGGCAAGTAGTGGGGGTGTGGGGATGACCTTGGCAAGATGTTCATCGTCATCAATGACGTGTTGAAGGCTGTGAAGAAGATGACGTAGTTTCTCTGCTCCGGGGAAGTACTGGACGACGAAGGGTACTCTGTCGGTTATGTCCCATGTTTGTCTTCTGAGGAGGTCGGTCCGGTTTTTTGCTGTGGCGCGTTGGAACTGTCGATCGATGAGTCGAGTGCCATATCCCGTTCGTACGAGGGCATCTTTCAACATCTGTAGATGTCTGTTACGCTCCTCCTCGTCTGAGCAGATCCTGTGTATACGGAGCACGGTACATTAACACTGTAATGAAGTTAGTGAAAACTCCCTAGTCACCACATTCTGGCACCTGTTCGGGTACACAGAGGGAGAATTCAGAATGTCCAAATTACCTAACAGCAGGTCTTTCGGGACTTGTGGGAGGAAACCAGAGCACCCGGAGGAAACCCGGGCAGACACTGGGAGAATGGCAGGCTCCGCACAGACAGTGACCCAAGCCGGGAGTCGAACACGGGACCCTGGTGCTGTGAAGCAATAGTGCTAACCACTGTGCTACTGTGCTGTCCGTTTACGTGGCAAATGGGAGCACTGCTCAAGTGCCATCTTCAATTGAATTGTCACGGCCTTTTGAGAGGGAATAATGACTTTGAGTTGGACTGTAGAAAGTCAGTAAATTTTGAGATACATGAAATGTAGCATAGATGGGCCTGACTCCAAATTAGAGTGGCCTTGAACAACGCTACACATGCTCGTGATGCAATCTGAATGATACAAGCAAGCTCATTAAATGCATAATGACTTCTTAAAAATTTACATAAGTAGCAATGAACTTGAGCACTTGGGCAGTGTGCCCTATCTGCCCAGCCAGCCTTACGGATCACTTGTCACAAACATCTTCCTCACAAGGCTACACTTAATGGTAATGGTTACTTCAGATGGGGTTTGTGTCTAGTTCCCATGGAATCATTAGGATCTCCTGTCCCATTAATGTTTTATTCCTCCACTCAACATTATCAGACTCTGAACAATTCCCTTTTCATGTTTTAAGGCATCATATTCTATGAGAGAATCCGATATGGGGGAGGGCAAACTTACCAACCAACTATGCTCTGCAAAGTAGTCCTTTTGCAATGCCATCATTGAAAATGTTCTTTTTATCCATTGTGCTGATTTAGTTTAATTTTTGTTCTGCCATTTCTCTTCGTAAATAATGGATGCAATACAGAAATGAAGTTCGATCAGATTTTCCTTATTCTAAAAAAACATTCTTGCAGCTTTGCATTCTTTAGGTGATAAAATTGGTGACTCACCAAGCAATGCAAACAGCTTTTCACTTTTACTTCATTAAGATCATTTTGAAGCCTGTCGGGTTTCCTGATCCATTTATGTGAAAGGAGCTTTAATTTCTATCATCGCCTCATAAGCAGAAGCTATCAATCTGGTAAACTTCTTCCATGCCCTGTCTGCCACTTTGCCATCCTTCCTGGAGGAGGGTGCCCAGAATAGTCACATTGATATTGAACTCCTAGGGAGCACGGTGCAGAGATTTGGTTAAAACCCTAATTCAATCCTGACTCTGACTCATGTGGATTCAGGTTGATAGTGTGGAATTGTGTAACCTTTGGTTGGGTAATGTAACCATTGGATTGGATTTGTTTATTGTCACGTGTACCGAGGTACAGTGAAAAGTATTTTTCTGTGTGCAGCTCAAACAGATCATTAAGTACATGAAAAGAAACAAAAATACATAATAGGGCAACAAAGGTAAACAATGTAAATACATAGACACCGGCATCGGGTGAAGCATACAGGAGTGCAGTATTAATCAGGCCAGTCCATAAGAGGGTTGTTTAGGAGTCTGGTAACAGCGGGGAAGAAGCTGTTTTTGAATCTGTTCATGCGTGTTCTCAAGACTTTTGTATCTCCTGCCCGATGGAAGAAGTTGAAGGAGTGAATAAGCCGGCTGGGAGGGGTCATTGATTATGCTGTCCGCTTGCCCAAGGCAACGGGAGGTGTAGTTCGAGTCAATGAATGATAATCTCAGTAGTGTCCCTTTGTTATTGAACTTCATACCATTGTTCCCAACCAGATATGTCACGCATGTTATTTTTTTTTAAAACGCATTTTATTACAAACTTGTATCAAAGTACGTTACAGCAAATAAACGCCCCGGGAAACATACTTCCCAATAATCAGCTATACAGTTTGTACACATTTTTCTCCTTTTTTCACGATGAACAGCTCCTCAAATATGATCGCAAACATCCCCTGCCTTTTCTCAAAACCCCTGCTGAGCCCCTTAACTCATACTTTATCTTCTATAACCGCAGGAAGTCATACAGGTCACCCAACCATGCTGCTACCCCCGGTGGCAATGCCGACCGCCACTCCAGCAAAATACGTCGCCGTGCAATCAGAGAGGTGAAGGCAACATGCATGTTTATTTTACAGCCGCATGAATTTGTCAATTAAAAATTTAAGGGTTTGTGTATCCGAGTCCTTGGTCCGTCGCCTTATTATTTTTTTTCAAAATTTAGAGTACCCAATTATTTTTTGTTCCAATTAAGGGGCAATTTAATGTGGCCAATCAACCTAACCTGCACATCTTTGGGTTGTGGGAGTGAAACCCACGCAGACATGGGGAGAATGTGCAAACTCCACATGGACAGTGACCCAGGGCTGGGATTCGAACCCGGGTCCTCAGCGCCGCAGTCCCAGTGCTATCCACTGTGCCACATGCCGCCCTGTCTCCCTATAATCTTGTACTCATTATGATATTTTGCTATTTGGTGAATTTTACTTTCCTTATCCTTCTTCCCAAAACCTAATGCTTCACATTGTATCCAATTTCATCTAACCTCTGTTTTTTTTCTGCCTAATGTTTTTGAAAACTCACCACTATTCTTAGAATTCCCCCTATACCAAAAAGGGCCGACATTCTAAATGGTGATCAGGGATTCTCCCTGACTCTGATGCAAGCTTCAGTGGGTGGTATTCAGGTCAAACTATGTTTTCAAGTTATCTCCCGGTATCACCCATACCTTCACCGAAGATTTCATCTACTTACCACTTAGTAGCATCGATCCTGGGTCCCGCATTGCTAAGTAAGTAAAGTAGACTTTAGAATAACCACTATTTCAGGTTAAATTGAGTTATTTTATTATTATATTTTTTCTTTTAAAAGCTGCAAATACTTTCTTTACAGAAAGGAAAAAGATCTTGCTTCTGGATCCTTCTGGTTGGTTGAACGGACCTTCAGGTCCACCTTGACAATCTATCTTCTTTAAAGTCTGGTCTTCTTTAGATGTATTCGCCGATGAGCTCGGTTGCTGTGTCCTATCTTTCCCATGTACCGAGCTATGAGAGCTGGCTCTGCTGGCTATCTCTGAGCTGACTCTGCCTACTCTTTAAATTCTAGTCTTCCTTAGATGTTTTAGCTCGGCTGCTTTGCCCTGTACCTTTCCCATGGCCGAGCTGACTGTAATCTGACTCTGCTTCTCCGCTTCTCTGAGTTCTGGTTCTGGCTGTGTCCCCTTTCTTCGGGTTTATATATTTTTCTAACAGTTATTGAGTTTTTATGACTTTATTGTAAAGTAACTCTTGATTTGATTGTAAAAAGTATCTTTGATCTAAACATTCTAATCCAACTAAGTACTCATTTTGACATGACTTCACCTCACAGATCTGATTACATTGTGTCCTTTGTGATGTTCAAAAATGCTTTGGTTTCAATAGAGGTGTGAATTTTAATTCTTATCATTTCTATAGTTTTATTTTCCAATTGTGTCCTCCGCTCATAATTTTGACTTTTATTTTGACTTTGAATTATGTTTCTCGTAGACTGATAGTCTCCAGTTTTCTTTAATTTACCTGGTATTAGCAAATTTTCACACCTAGAATCGTCACCAAATTTAACTGAACCGCATCCATTCTTTTCCAGCTGTTCACTAAGATAGTTACTTTCAATGAAGGTGTGAGCAATTGTTTTTGGCTTCATTCAAAATCTTGTTTGTCTTGTTTGCTAAGCCTGCTTGACCAAGGATATCTGCATTTTTACAATCCTTCCCTGGCAGCTGCTGTCAACCCTTTGTGGGATCTTTCCCTGTATCCTCTCATGTTTCTCTCAGACCAGATATTGCCAGACTTCCATGTTTCAAATGACACATCTTTCCATATTTTCAATAACACTAACCAACGGACATTGCTGTGCCCACATGAAGTCACTGACCGTCCTCTTCAGAGTTTACTATTCCCTGGTTTGTGATCTGGAATTTTGACATTGGTGTGTCCCAGAGCGAAGTGTATTTATGTGTCGGTGAGAGCAACGGCTTATTTTTGCCTTGTTAATATACCGGATGTGGGTGTCACTGGTGCAATCAACATTTATTGCCCATCATCAGCTGTCCTTTTTGGAGTCACTGTTTCTGTGCCAAAGTTACTCCCACAGTAGTGAGAGATTGGGAATTTTGACCGAGCTATGTATATTTCCAAGTTGGGATGGATTGTGACTTCTTCCAGGTGATCCTGTTTCCATGGTTGATTTAGGTTGCATGTTTAGACGATGCTGTCAAAGAAGCCTTTCGGGATGTTGCTGTTCTGCCTCTTGTCGATGGTACACATGGCAACTATGGTGGCCTGGTGACGGTGGGAATAAGGTTTTAAGTTGTTGGATGGGGTGCCAGTCAATCATACTACTATGTTTGTGGTGATATGCCTGTAAGCAATACCATAGATGGTTGGTGTGCGATCTTCAACTAGTAGGTGGCAGTGCAACCACACCATGTGGCCTCCAGACTGTGGTCATATGACTATGGACTCCCATATAAATGGAGACACATCCAGCCATCATCAGAAGGTGGTTGCAGGAGATGGTAATAAGACACGCACAGGTGAATGTTGGGAGCTAGGTGTAGTTCCAGAGGAATATAAAGAGACTCCATGATAACATGCTCCGTAACAGATTGCTATCTTACCACACAAGACTCAATAAAGATCCTGGTTTGAATAAGTCAAAGTTTTTGATGGATTCCTTTGCAAGACCAAACACACCAGTGTTGAGCTTTTTGAGTTGTTGGAGCAGCACTCATTCACGTAGTGGAGGGTATTCCATTATAACCCTGTTGATTTGTGCCTTGCAAGTTGGTGGACAAGCTTTCGGGAATCGGGGGTGAGGTACTTGCCACTTGGTCAGATTTTCATTTATACTGTGCACCATAAACCTCTTGGGTGGCATCTTGTTAAATGCTTGTTGAAAATCCGTATATACAGCATCTGCGTTTTTCCTTTGGCAGGATTTAAAAATTCGTGGAGCATCACTTGCCTTTTACAGATCCATGTTGCGTCCCCTTAATTAACCACCTAAAATAACTAATGGTAAATAACGTGTGTGGATTTGGTTTGTATATCGCCTTGCACTAGATCTCCATTGCTGCCTGTTGTTTCTGAGATGACTTGCGACAATAGGATTTTCATGGAGGTTCTACTGCTCTTCTGCTGTTATCCTGAACAGAAACCCCAGAGAAGCTGCTTCTACACCCAAGATTATAAGTGAGAAACAGGAATGTTTTCCATGGAAATTTTATCCTTTTCTACTCCCAAGAGTAACCATTGAATGTTTTTAAAACTCTTATTTTGTGTTTAAGGACTTTCAAGGCGCAAAAAATGGTGCCATGGCTGCTGTAGCTTTGGCATTATGGGTGTTATTTAGGTTCCAAAATAGTGCTCGCGTTCACTTCTTGTGCCATCTTGGTCAGAAAATTAGCATGGACTGTGTGCACACCACCTGGTCCGGGAACGTTTCTGCTACCTCCCCTCAGCCTGGAGCAGGATGTGCATCATGTGTGGATCCACAAAGGGGGATGCTCACAGAACCCTGCCTCTTGGAACCAAAAGTGCTGCCTCTGGGCAGAGCAAGGACAGCATTGCAAGCAACTGCAAAGGTGACCGTGGCCCTGAATTCCTAGAACAGTTGCGTCTCCCAGTCTGCCGCTGTGTTACAGCAGTGACTGTTCCTTTATGCCAGGAGGTGGGTCATAATTGTGTTTCCTCTCTGAACAGAGGTAAGCAGCTGAAGTGTGCATGTAGTTGTGCCAGGATAACAGACTTTCTCATGGTGCAGGGCGTCATCGATTGAAACACGTGGCTCTGTGGGTACCGCGTCTCAATGCGAGAATTACCAGTCACTCAGTGTGTGGTTAGTGTCTGACCACATTCTGCATAGTACACTGGTGAATGTTTGCTTTTCTGCAGCAATCATGATGCATTTATTCTGTGCCAGTCCACTCTTCCCTCAATCTTTCAGCCACAAAGTCAAACCAGAGGGATGCTGGACAACAAGCTGCTCCACACATTGTTCATGACTCCCCTCCACAACTCAGCATCCATATGCTGAAAGATATACATCCACATCAAGCAGAGATCGGAATGCTGAAGTATTGGTTTTGTTGCCTCTCCTGCTCGAGAGGACTCCTTCAGTATATCTATACACTTAAAAAAACTTCTATTCCTGGCTAGTTTGCTTTCATCTTCCATTTTTCCCTCTATATCTATATCAATTGTTTGGTTGCTTGCTTCTAAAGCACTCCCAATCCTCCTCATATTTCTACTATTTTTTTGCAACGTTCTCTTAATCTAATACTAGCCGTAGTTTGTTTAGTAATCCATTGATGGATCTTTCATGCTGATTTTATTTTAATGGAATATACTTCAAACTTTCTGAATTCTTTCCTTTAAATGTTTACCAGTGTGCATTCCTTGCCATACATTTTTAGCCTAACTATTCAATAATCCGTTGCTATCTCTCTCTACATGCCTAGGTGACATAGTGTAAATTAGATTCTTGTAAGTGATTGGAATATGTCACTTTCAACCGTAGCATGGAATTTAGTTGTATTATGATCACTCTTTCCCAGTGGAATTTTTCCAGCATTTTCTGTTTTTATTCCATTCTATCTTTGCCAAGTTAATTGGTCCATTTTATATGAGGATTAAAGTCCTCCACGTTTATTACATTGCCTTTGTTATAAATGTCAACGATTTCTTGTGTAATGCTCTGTCCAATGGTATAACCACTGCTGGGGGCTTATAAATTCCAGCAACCAACATTTTCTTGTTATTCCTCATCTACTTTCCTTCCTGATCACCTTGAGGCAAGATCCTTTCTCACTAACGTCCTTGCGTCATACTTCATTATAAGGGCCACTCCTCCCCCTTTTCTGTCATTTAAAAATATTTTGTACCCTGGATTACCAACCTTGGTCACCTTGTAAAGATAGGGTTGGGGGGGGGGGGGTGATGGTTTCTGTCCCATTTTCGGGGGAAGGGATTGGCGGTGGGGGTGAAACTGCTAGGTCACCCATGACTTGCACCTGGTGAATAGAACCTTCTGCAGGTGCACAGGTGAGTACAACCCCCCAAGGGTGAAGAGAATCATGCCCGGGCACCGTTCTGTGTCCATGGGAGGGGTGCTGCTCCGAGAGGATTCCAGGGGTGGGGGGGGGCTCTATTTTTTACTTTTTAAAATCAGGGCACCCTTTTAAAAATGGCTTCTATAAACTTCACTTTTTAGAAGTGCCTGAAACAACAGCGGAGGAAGCCGCCCGAGCATCAGCGGCTTCCATCCCGTTTCTCGTGCCCGTTGAAAATTCCGGCCCATGGCTCTGCAATTGTGATGAGATCTAAACTGCTTCTCTTTTTCTGCCAATCGATCATCTTTCTTATTACAGATGCTTCATGCATTTAGATAAAGAGCCTTTCGTTATTTTTATTTTACAACCATGCTTTGCGTGAACCTTTTGCTACTACACTATGACCGTCAAATTATTTGTCCCTTCCTGTCCCACTCTGCTTGTCTTTTACCCACAGCATGGTCTTGGCAGTAGATGGAAGGCTGTTGATTATTTCAAAACAAAAGGACACTGCAAAGTGGATGACAGCAATAACCATTGGTATAATCTGGATTGGTGGAGAGCAGCTGTTTTAAAGGTTTGATTCTGTTTGACCACTGCTAGAAGCACAGGAGACCATTTGGTCCATTGTCCCTCTGGTGGCTCGTTGAAAAACCTATCCATTTAGTTCTACTCGCCTCCTGTTTTTTGAAAAATGTCCTCCAGCATTCATCTAATTCTCTGATGAAAATTCCTACTGAGTTTACTTGCACCACTTTTTATAAAAATGGTACATTCGCGATCACGGCAACTTGGTGTATAAAGGAAACCTTCCCTCACGTCACCCCTGACACCAGTCTGTGTCCATTTGTTACGGACCTTTTTGCTGCTGGAAGGCTTTTTTCTTCAAAGAAGAAGTCTTGCAACACCAGGTTGAAGTCCAACAAGGTTTGTTTGGAATCACTAGCTTTCAGAGCGTAGGTGACTCACCTGGTGAAGGAGCTGCACTCCGAAAGCTAGTGATTCCAAACAAACCTGTTGGACTTCAACCTGGTGTTGTAAGACTTCTTACTGTGCCCACCCCAGTCCAGCGGCGGCATCTCCACATAATTTCTCTTTAAAGACTCTGCAATAGTTTATCATTTTAAACAACTCCACTAAATCTCATCTTTACCTTCTGCACTCTAAGCATAACAACACCAGTTTCTCCGGTCTTTAAACCTAACTGTTAATCCCTTATCCCAATATTAAAAAATATTGCATATTATCACATGCAGTAAAAATTCCTGCAAAAATCAGAAGCTAGAATTGGAGCCAAAAGTTAATTGCACCCTACAGTCAAGACATAGGAGGGCAAAGTTTCATCGTGCTCTGCTCCCTATTTTCTGCTGATTGTGAAGTTTGCATGGAGACTGCAGTCAGTATTGGAGCTGCTGCCTACCCAAACTGTTCCATTTCCTTTGACCACCTTTTGTTTAAATGGGTGGACATTTTAAAGATGCTTCCGTCTTGCGAGTTGCTGCAGAACTGTTGCTAACTGGGTACTGGTGAAGTAGCACTGAGGATATTCTTCAGATCTAACTCCGCGATTCCTAAGTTAAGGCTATGCTATAAACTAAAATGTTAATTTATTAGCAAATTCCACTGAAGGCTGCTGTCAGTAGTGGGAAGGATTGGCGAAGAGGGTCGTGAATTAACGTGCTAATAGCAAGGTCTTTAAGTATTCGGAGTCTGGAAACCACTGGGGATCGAATACAGTAATGTGAAAGGTGCGTCAGGGTAGATCCTGGTGGCCTTCGCGGATAAGGTTTCAAGTTGCTACTTTGTTTCAGTCTTCATTATTAAAATGATGCTGAATTCCGAATAGCACTTCATGGAGTTTGGGCTAAAATTGAGAATTTCAAAGTGATTATATAATCTTGGTCAGAAGAAATGATTTTGAAAGCAGATTGTGTTGCCGGCCCCGACTCCATTCACCTGAAAGTGTGAAAAGAGACCGGGGCTGTGTTTTGTGAGCCATTTCCTCTTGACGTTATCAGATCTCTGTGAAGCTGTGCAGAATTTATATTAAAGAAAAATAATTCGTATTACGGAAATAACAAAGCCGCGTATTTGATATTTGCTCGGAAAGTGTATTGATGATGTCCTATACAACTAGATTGTTGGAGAAAGGGTGATTGGGGAACTTCAGCATGACTTCTGGCAAAGAAGGTTCTATTTCCTGCCTGTTGTTTAGGAATGTCAGATGCTGGGTTGGTGATTTTCAAAATACTATTGGCACAAAAGGTTAGGAAATAAATTGGAGCCCTATTTGTCACAAGACAAATTTTGGCTTGTGTAAGTAACTACTTCCATCCTCCTAGACTGAGGATAGTTATTAATGGTGGTAGTAGTGCTGGGTGCAAGCTAGTCACTAGTGGAATCCCACAGGAATTGTTGTTGCAGCCGTTGCAGTTGTTACGGACAGGAGGAGGATTCATTTAAACTGCCCTGATTACATCCAGAAACAGAAAGGTGATTTTGATTTTTGCCCTTTATAAGTGGTGGTATATTTTCTCCAACCTTTCAGTTTGGAGTGATCTGATCCTTTATTAATAATCCCATGGTAAAATCGAGATCAGGTAAAATAACAGGATTGACTTATTTTACACTCAACATTTTGTTGCAACATCTGCCCCTTTTGCATTCAGACTATAAAAGAGGCATAAGCAAAAGAAAGAGGTACAGGGAAAGACCACAGTAAAAATAAGAGAGATGGTTTCATGCGAGTCCAGCATCAAAAATCCAATCTGTATTCCTTCAGAGGTTTGTAAGGTGATCTGCTTTTCCAGAAGCAAGGACCTCCAATGGAAGAAGGCACGTAGAGGAGATAAATAAGTCTTAAAGACACAGACAGGAGTTCCAGGAATTCTAATAGCACACAATGCATATGAGGGCCAGACAATTTACATAGGCAGAGCTCTTTCTGCTGCTACCTGTTCGGTGGTAAAATGGTTGATTGCCATGGCAATAATGCAGGTTCTAGCAATACCTTCCACTTCTCCTGGGTGTTGGACAAAGGATGTTTTTTTCCAGGTCTAGAATCTTGAGAGTTTTAATGGAGGAGTCAGGGTCAGTTTTGCCCTTGTAGATATACCAACGGCATTGGCTGGAGCTCTGCCATAGAAATGAGAAGGGTGTTGGTGCATTTCTTTAGAATTTGATTTTCTACAGCATTACGCATCTTTAAAGATAACTAGGTCCCCTGCTGGTTTCCTGAAGGCTAGAAATTTCTCTGGTATGAGACATGATAGTCAGGCATGTCAGGGTCCATTTCTAAAGTGAAATAATTTTACAAATTATTCTTGTTGACATTTTCCTTCCTGTCCTCTGGATGGGACACTGTTCACCTTTGTCAATTATCTGGTTGAAGACTCAAGGGGAACCTTTGGCAAGTATAATGCAATGATAGGTGTGACGAGAGATTAGGCCTCTGCAGATTATTTTAATATTGATAAATATAACTCTATGGACTTGGATAGAGGTAACACTCCATGTATATGTTGTGATTTTATGGGTATATACCTTTAAGGAAGTATATTTAAAAATGCTTGTCGTTACACACCTCGACAGGATGGATCACTCCCATGACTTGTATTCGGTCAGAAAGCAGGAGTAAGATGTGTACATAATCTCCCGGTTAACTCTTATCTGCATATATTCTCAGCTTCAAATAATGAACCTGATGTGTTGGGTGTTCCGATACACAAACGAACCAACACGGTTGTGGATGGTACAACTCTGTTTTATTATTCTGTACAATAATAACTATTAACTTCTGGCCGTGGTTCGTACTTCACCAGCTAACCTGTGGACCCAGCCCTAGCATTATCTTTGTGAGGCACTCAGCACATGGTGTATGTCTGAGTGGCATGCTGTGAGCTCTGTGCTCTGAGCTATCTCCTGGTAGAATGAGCGGGATCTGTGGTGTTCCCTGTTTAATAGTGCGTGTGCTCTCACTGGTGATTGGCTGCGATGTTGTGTGTGTGTTGGTTGGTCCATCTACCTGTCCATCAGTGTGTGTGTGATTGCACCATGATATGTTAATATGGATATCATGACATCCCCCCTTTTCACAAAGATATGTGCCTACATGGTAATAAATATTGGTGTGTACTGAGTGCATCTGAGTATGTGTGTGCAATATTTACAACATGTACATGAGGCTAAACTGTATACATAGGAAGGTGTCGGGTGCAACAGAGCAACGAGGTTGTACCACAAACAAAAAAAGTGCAATCATCAAATATCAAAAGAGAACTCCTGGAACAACAAGAAAGAAACAGGTTAACATTATTGCACAACAAGTTAGAGAGTCCAATGTGCAAACAGGCTCATAAGTTCAGTCTATTAGGTGGGCGATGAATTCGGGTTGACCGTTAGGGTGGCACACCATTCATCGCCCGGATTAATGCTGTGCACTGGAATCGGCTGGTTCGTCCTACTTGGGGACATCCGATTCCTGTCTATTACCGCAACGCGGAAGGGTTCCCGGTCGTCGGTATCACCGGTCTACACGTCGTCAGGGTATGACTCGGTGTATGGGGGCTGAATGGCCCGCACGTCCCTGCGAGGCTGGCGGAATTGCAGAGAGTTGGCAGGTTGAGCTGCTCGACAGCGGGCAGCGTAGTGGCCCATCCTGCCGCAGCGGAGGCATTGTCGCGTTTTGGCTGGACATTGCCGCTTTAAGTGTGCGGATCCACTGTTGCCGCACGTCGTGACGTCATGGCGTTCGTTGCGCCTCCGCGCATGCACGTGCATTCCTGCATAGAGCGTGCCTACGCATCACGTCCCTCTGCGTCGCCATCCCCTCTTTTGGTGCGTACAAGCGCGTGAGCCCTCGAAAAGCGCACAAAATGGCCGCCCTCGTCCGGGCCGCGGGCCGTGAGGAACTCTATCGACTGGACCCGCTCGGCCTCGTAGGACCCCTGCCGTGCTGATTTGGCCGCCTGGAATTGGGAGTACCGGCTGGTCGCGTTTTCGTGGAGGATGCAGGTTTCGATGACGGTGGCTAGGGTGAGGCATTTTATTTTGAGGAGCTGCTGGCGTAGGGTGTCTGAGGTGACCCCAAAAACTATCTGATCCGGAATAATGGAGTCGGAGGTGGCCTAATAGCCGCAGGACTGCGCGAGGATACGGAGGTGTGTCAAATAAGATTGAAAAGGCTCATCCTTACCCTGCAGGCGCTGCTGGAAGAGGTACCTCTCGAAGCTCTCATTAACTTCCACACTGAAGTGTTCCTCAAATTTTAGAAGGACTGTCTTGTACTTCGTCTTGTCCTCGCCTTCCGCGAATGTCAGGGAGTTGTAGATGTGGATGGCGTGTTGCCCTGCCGTGGAGAGGGGGAGGGCGATCTTCCTGGTGTCCGATGCATTCTCCCTGTCTGTGGCTTCTAGGAAGAGCTGGAAGCGCTGTTTAAACAGCTTCCAGTTGACGCTGAGATTTCCAGCGATTTGGAGCGGCTGCGGCGGGCTGATGGTGTCCATGGCACAGGATGGCGGATCTCTGAAGAGGTGCAGGTAGGTCTCAGTCGCTGGCGAGTTTCCAGACCTGGTATCATGTCGTGTTGGGTGTTCCGATACACAAACGAACCAACACGGTTGTAGATGGTACAACTCTGTTTTATTATTCTGTACGATAATAACTATTAACTTCTGGCTGTGGTTCGTACTTCACCAGCTAACCTGTGGACCCAGCCCTAGCATTATCTTTGTGAGGCACTCAGCACATGGTGTATGTCTGAGTGGCACGCTGTGAGCTCTGTGCTCTGAACTATCTTCTGGCAGAATGAGCGGGAACTGTGGTGTTCCCTGTTTTATAGTGCGTGTGCTCTCACTGATGATTGGCTGTGATGTGTGTGTGTGTTGGTTGGTCCATCTACCTGTCCATCAGTGTGTGTGCGTGATTGCACCATGATATGTTAATGTGGATATCATGACAGAACCTTCATTATTACACCAGTTCTGGTGTATGGTGCGTTTTTGTCGAGAAGAGACGAATGTAACAATATGCACCAATACAGGGTTGCATGGATCAAAGTTCTGATACATACGATGAGTGCAAATTCACTAAGTATTCAGAAGTAAGCTGACCAGGTTCTTGAATATGGATAATGTAACAACACATAAAAGCTAAGTGTGAAGTGCACCACCTCCTAAAACTTAATTGAAGACCTTTTAGAGGTTGGAGACAACTTGCGCAGAACATCACCTTCTTTAATATGTTCCAGAGATTGTATAGATGTTCGTAATTGTGTGACGATTGCACCTTAGTACAGGTTCCATGGACTAATCTGTCTTTTCCTGATATTATTTCCATATGTACCTTTTTTTTTCTTGTGGCATTTACACTGAACATTCAGTAGTGAAGATGGGCATTGTCACATTTCTTTCATATGGACAAAACTGCAGAAGTTAGGGGATTGAATCGTGACCTGCAACAAATTCTGCTTCATACAGGGGATTTCCACTTTCCTTATTCTCGGTTTGTGCTATGATCATCTTCCCTTAACAGTTAAGGCGTTTGAAGGCTACAAAGCAAACAAGCCCTCCAGTGGCGGCTATTTGTAGAAATAGATACCAATGGACAGTCAAACTGCAACATGCTCAATCAAATTTGTAAATTATAAAGTTGAATGTGTTTTGGCTGCTGCTTTAGCTTGACTCGGACTATGGGCCTGCAAAGCATGGGAGCGTGCAAAGAAAATGTTCGCTTCATAAATGTACATTTGCAAGGACTCCGAAATTTTCACTTGGTTTGTGGTTAAAACTCAGAAGCTATTATGACCGAATCCTGGCTAATATTGCAAGTGCAATACTCTTCCAGTGGATTCCAGCTGTTTAAGATAACAAACTCCACAAAGTTATTTGTTTGCAGCTAACTTTAAGAATGTTGACTGTAGTTAATTTTCTAAGAAGACTCGTTCTTGCGTTACTCACCCTTTTTTTTGAGATGCATGGTATATTTTAAACTACTCATTCATGGGAGGTACCCTGCACTGGCTAGGCCAGCATTTATTGCCCCTTCCTAATTGCCCTTGAGGTGGCGGTGGGCTGCCATCTTGAACACTGCAGTTCATTAATTGTTTGTTATATTGAAATTCTCTTGCTCTTCCCTTTCACCTGCCTGAGGCCAGCTTCAATCCCAATTGCCTTGTCTGTGTGTTGCACTTCAGAATTTGAGACCTTTGGGCATGTTACACATTAACTTGCTTGGGAGCACAGTCACACGAGTATCAAAGGTCAACCAGTTCAGGCTACACTGAGGAACTCTGGATTTTTGTTCTGCACGTGATTGGATTTTGTGCCTGGTATACTCTCTTAAAGCTTACTTGCTGGCAGGCTACATAACTCCCAGTATTACTGCAACCCTGCAAGGTTCAGGAGGTAATAATTTTAATTGAAAGACTGGCTCGACCATCGTTTTACGTTTAACCCATGTGATAAAATTCATTGTGAGAAAATAATATATGGTGGTACTCATTTTGGGGGAACAATTAATTGAATGCAGAAATTGAAGTGTGTTATAATGGTCTTTAGTTTGAGCACCCAAAAATTGTGAGGATAAAATTAAATTGAGCTAAATACGAGACTGTAAGTTTGTAAAAAATATTTTCTGTAATGTAACTTGATAGGTACAAGGTCACAACATTTTTACGTTTTTGAAGCACTTGTATATCAAGATAAATAAATATTAAATGTGTCATACCAGTATTATGACCTCACTCATTTGGGCGGATTTTCTGAAAATAACTTGTTTTTAAAAAAATAAAAAATAAAATCAAATATTTTTTTTAAATGTTAGGTTCAAGGAAAAACAGGTAGTTTTTAGGGAATTAGATATGTATTTGTAAACCATAGAAATAAGGTGTACCTTTAAGTAAGTTTAATTTAATGATTTGGTGACTGGCAGGGTAAAACGTAAAGTTAGAATCATGTTGGACAAAGCCATGTGTGGGGGCTGGTTAAGTGCCAACTGGGTTCCTATTGTGTTTGGAGAGGGTTATAGTATGAAGATGAAATAGGCCAGCAGAGGTATGTGGGTGTTGCTTAGCAACTGAGGCCTTCTAAGGTAGAGAAGCTTTTAAGTTTTAGCTTTGTTAAATTGATTGCAATTGGAGATAGGTAGTGAGAGAGAAGGCAGTTAGAGTAGCTCTGCTTGAAGCAGCTGTTTTATTGGATTGGATTTGTTTATTGTCACGTGTACCGAGGTACAGTGAAAAGTATTTTTCTGCGAGCAGCTCAACAGATCATTAAGTACATGGGAAGAAAAGGGAATAAAAGAAAATACATAATAGGGCAACACAACATATACAATGTAACTACATAAGCACTGGCATCGGATGAAGCATACAGGGTGTAGTGTTAATGAGGTCAGTCCATAAGAGGGTCATTTAGGAGTCTGGTGACAGTGAGGAAGAAGTTGATTTTGAGTCTGTTCGTGTGTCTTCTCAGACTTCTGTATCTCCTGCCCGATGGAAGAAGTTGGAAGAGTGAGTAAGCCGGGTGGGTGGGATCATTGATTATGCTGCCTGCTTTCCCCAGGCAGCGGGAGGTATAGATGGAGTCAATGGATGGTGTTCACGACTCTCTGAAGTTTCTTGCGGTCCTGGGCCGAGCAGTTGCCATACCAGGCTGTGATGCAGCCCGATAGGATGCTTTCTGTGGTGCATCTGTAAAAGTTGGTAAGGGTTAATGTGGACATGCCGAATTTCCTTAGTTTCCTGAGGAAGTATAGGCGCTGTTGTGCTTTCTTGGTGGTAGCGTCGACGTGGGTGGACCAGGACAGATTTTTGGCGATGTGCACCCCTAGGAATTTGAAACTGCTAACCATCTCCACCTCGGCCCCCTTGATGCTGACAGGGATGTGTACAGTACTTTGCTTCCTGAAGTCAATGACCAGCTCTTTAGTTTTGCTGGCATTGAGGGAGAGATTGTTGTCGCTACA
The DNA here is from genome assembly GCF_047496885.1 of Scyliorhinus torazame. Taxonomy (NCBI): domain Eukaryota; kingdom Metazoa; phylum Chordata; class Chondrichthyes; order Carcharhiniformes; family Scyliorhinidae; genus Scyliorhinus; species Scyliorhinus torazame. The sequence goes on along the minus strand of NC_092720.1, from coordinate 34,779,558 downwards.
CCACTCCACTAGGTTCTCTATCTCCCACCTGTATTCGGACTCGTCGTTATTCGAGATCCGGCCCACTATGGTCGTATCGTCAGCAAACTTTTAGATGGAGTTGGAACCAAGTTTTGCCACACTGTCGTGTGTGTACAGGGAGTAGAGTAGGGGGCTAAGTACGCAGCCTTGCGGGGCCCCGGTGTTGAGGACTATTGCGGAGGAGCTGTTGTTGTTCATTCTTACTGATTGTGGTCTGTTGGTCAGAAAATCGAATATCCAGTTGCAGAGTGGGGAGCCAAGTCCTAGGTTTTGGAGCTTTGATATGAGCTTGGCTGGGATTATGGTGTTGAAGGCGGAGCTGTAGTCAATAAATAGGAGTCTGATGTAGGAGTCCTTGTTTTCGAGATCTCTAGGGATGAGTGTAAGGCCAGGGAAATGGCGTCTGATGTGGACCGGTTGCAGCGGTATGCGAATTGCAGTGGATCAAGGCGTTCTAGAAGACTAGAGAGGGAACATCTCACTCAGCTTTTCTGGAAGGAAAGCCATACCATGGAGTAATCGTGAAGAAAACAATTGCAGAGATCTGAAGACCAGCTAATTAAGGAAACTAGAGAAATCAAGAGAAGTTTCAAAGAAGTCTGAAGTTAAAGGCACGAGAACAGAGCACTGTTCAGTAAAACCAGACAGCGAAGAAGACACCAGAAAGATATCTGAAGTGATTTTCAGGTTTGTGAGATTTTACTGCAGCCTGTGGACCGGGACTGGAACAATAGAAATCAGTGGCTGAATCTCAGGGTTTGTGTAAAAACAGTGAAGGCAAAGGAAATCTAAAAAGGGTGGTGATAAATCCTGGACTGGATTCACTGTTAAACGCGTCATGGAAGCTTGGATTTAGAGAGTCATTTGTAAAGCCTGGACTGGATTTCAGAATGAAAACTGTTAAGGGAAAGTATTATTATGGGAGAAGATTTTAAAGTTTGTTTTTGGAAGTAAAGTTTGTAAACGCACACATGCCGATCATTTGGGGGGGATTCCAAGGAGACATCCACAAACGTTAACTTGGGGTTCAGAGTGGAGACTGTATTTGCCCACAGTCATCTTGTGTGTTTAAAAGTGACTTAGTGTGAATGAGAACATGGTAGTTTAAGATGTACTTTGTAATCTGTGTTAATCCTAAAACCTGTGTATAATTGTTAAACTAAGTGGGGGGGGGGGGGGAGGAGATCCAATTTTTCATAATATTTTTTCCTTGTTGCTAAAACTAATCAGTGATCCTGTGACTCTGGTCCTCCCACTTTATTTGGAAAAATAAAATAAACTTGTGGGGCGTGATTCTCCACTCCCGCGCCGGTGGGAGTATCGCCTGGGGTGCCAAAATTTCCCGGGACGCCGGTCCGACGCCCTCCCGCGATTCTCCCAAGTGGCGGGAACGGCCCTGTCGAGTTCCACGGGCCGCAGGCCGGAGAATCGCCGGAGACACCCAAAATGGCGATTCTCCGGCACCCCTGCTATTCTCAGGCCCTGATGGGCCGAGCGACCAGGCCAAAACGGCGGGTTCCCCCTGGCGCCGTCCACACCTGGTCGCTGTCGTCGGGAACGCTGGGGGGGTGGGGGGTCCTGCAAATGTGCCTCAAATGTGGCATGGCCCGCGATCGGTGCCCACCGATCGTCGGGCCGTCCTTTCTGAAGGACGACCTCCTTCCTTCTGCGGCCCCGCAAGATCCATCCGCCATCTTCTTCTGGGGCGAACTCAGAGAGGACGGCAACCATGCATGCGCAGGTGACGTCATCTATGCGGCGCCGCCTTTATGCGGCGACAAGGCCTGGCGTGTGTAGATGATGCGGCCCCGATCCTAGCCCATTGTCGGGGCCTGAATCGATCGGGATAGGGGCCGTTTCGCGCCGTCATGACCCTCGACGGCGTTCACGACGGCGTGGGCACATTGGCGCGGGAGTGGAGAATCCCGCCCATGGTCTTTTGAGCCAGGATTCCATTCTGAGCTCTTCACCCCCAATTAGAACATCAACTGGAATCCTAACATGGGCCACAGTCATAACCAGTGAAGAAGCCCCAAAACAATAACCTTTTGGAAAATATATTCGTAGATTGAATGATCCCTGTGTGCATTGCTTTTTTGTGTAGGGATAAGAACTTTTTTTCTACATTTTAAGGAATGAAACCTTACAGACTACCGGGCATTGAACCAGGCATCGGAAGCGACAACGGCAAACCCAGCCCTGCCGATCTGCAAAGTCATCCTTACTAACATCTGGGGGCTTGTGCCACAGTTGGGAGAGCTGTCTCACAGACCAGTTAAGCAACAGCCTGATATAGTGATACTCATGGAATCATATCTCACAGACAATGTCCCAGACACCACTATCACTAGCAGGACATTCCCAGATTGGCAGCACAAGTGGCTAGAACTGTGGATTCACAGCGCCAGGGTCCCAGGTTCGATTCCCTGCTGGGCCATTGTCAGTGCGGAGTCTGCTCGTTCTCCCCGTGTCTGCGTGGGTTTCCTCCGGGTGCTCCGGTTTCCTCCCACAGTCCAAAGATGTGCAGGTTAGGTGGATTGGCCATGCTAAGTTGCCCTTAGTGTCCAAAAAGGTGGGGAGGGGTTATTGGGTTACGGGGACAGGGTGGAAGTGAGGGCTTAAGTGGGCCGGTGCAGACTCAATGGGCCGAATGGCCTCCTTCTGCACTGTATGTTCTGAGGGTGGCATGGGTGCAGAGTATGCTCTGGGTGGGGGACTTCAATGTCCATCACCAAGAGTGGCTCGCTAGCACCACCACTGACCGAGCTGGCCGAGCCCTAAAGGACATAACTGCTAGACTGGGACTGCAGCAGGTGGTGAGGGAACCAACAAGAGGGGAAAAATATCCTTGACCTCATCCTCGCCAGTCTGCCTGCTGCAGATGCATCTGTCCATGGCAGTGACCATGTCACTGTCTTGACATTGAGGATACAGTCCATTGTGTTGTGTGGCACCACCACCATACTAAATGGGATAGACTTCAAACAGATCGAGCAACTCCAGACTGGGTATCCATGAGGCGCTGTGGGCCATCAGCAGCAGAATTATATTCAACCATAATCTGTAACCTCACGGCCTGGCATATTCCCCACTCTACCATTACCACCAAGCCGGGCTTCAACTCTGGTTCAATAAAGAGTGCGGGAGAGCATGCCAGGAGCAACATCAGGCACACTGTAAAATGAGGTGTTGACCTGGTGAAGCTACAACACAGGACTACTTGTATGCAAAACAACATAAACAGCAAGTAATAGACAGAGCTAAGCGATTCCACAATGAACCCATCAGAACTAAGCTCTGTAGTCCTGCCACATCCAGCCATGAATGGTGGTGGATAACTAAACAACTCACTGGAGGAGGAGGCTCCACAAATATCCCCATCCTCCATGATGGAGGAGCCCAACATGTATGTGCAAAAGACAAGGCTGAGGCATTCACAATAATCTTCAGCTAGAAATGCCGAGTGGATGATCCATCTCGGTCTCCTCCGGAGGTCCCCAGCATCACAATGTCAGTCTTCAGCCAATACGATTCACTCCACGTGATATCAAGAAACGGCTGAAGGCACTGGATACTGCAAAGGCTATGGGTCCTGGCAATAGTACTGAAGATTTGTGTTCCAGAACTTACTGCACCCCTAGCCAAGCTGTTCCAGTACAGCTACAACACTGGCATCTACCTGGCAATGTGGAAAATTGCCCAGGTGTGTCCTGAACACATGAGTTAGGACAAATCCAACCCAGCCAATTATCACCCTATCAGTCTACTCTCCATCATCAGCAAAGTAATGGAAGGAGTCATCAACAGTGCTATCAAGCAGCACTTACTCACTTACAATAACCTGCTCGCGGATGCTCAGTTTTAATTCTGCCAGGGTCACTCAACCCCTGACCTCATTACAGCCTTGGTTCAAACATGGGCAAAAGAGCTGAATGCCAGAGGGTGAGGTGAGAGTGACTGCCCTTCATATCAAGGCAGCATTTGACCGAGTATGGCATCAAGGAGCCCTAGCTAAACTGGAGTCAATGGGAATCAGGGGGGAAACTCTCAACTGATTGGAGTCATACTGGCACAAAGGAAGATGTTTGTGGTGGTTGGAGGTCAATCATCTCAACAAGACATCACTGCAGATTTTCCTCAGAATAGTGGCCTGGGCCCAACCGTCTTTAGCTGCTTCATCGATGACCTGCCTTACATCATAAAGTCAGAAGTGGGGATGTTTGCAGGTGACAGCACAATGTTCAACACCATTCGTGACTCCTCAAGGTCCATGTTCAAATACAGCAAGACCTGGACAATCTCCAGGCTTGGACTGACCAGTGGCAAGTTACATTTACGCCACACAAGTGCCAAGCAATGACATCTCCTACAAGAGGGGATCTAACCATCGCCCCATGACATTCAATGATGTTACCATCGCTGAAACCCCACAATCAGCATCCTGGGGGTTACCATTGATCGGAAACTGAACGTGACTAGCCACATTAATACTGTGGCTACCAGGGCAGTTCAAAAACTAGGAATCCACGGCGGGTAACTCACCTCCTATCCCACCAAAGCCTGTCCACCATCTACAAGGCACAAGTCAGGAATATAATGGAATACTCTCCACTTGCCTGGAGGAGTGCAGCTCCAACAACACTCAAGAAGCACAACACCATCCAGGACAAAGCTGGGTCCGCTTGATTGGCACCCCTTCCACAAACAGTGGAATAGTGGCAGCCGTGTGCACCATCTACAAGATGCACTGCAGTAATTCACCAAGGTTCCTTAGGCAGCACCTTCTAAACCCATGACCACTACCACCTAGAAGGACAAGAGCAGCACATACCCGTGAACCCCACCACCCTGGAGCTTCCCCTCCAAGTCACTCACCACCCTGACTTGGAAATATGTTGCCGTTCCTTCACTGTCGCTGGGGCAACATACTGGGATTCCCTCCCAAACAGCACTGTGGATGTACCTACACCTGAAGGACTGCAGCAGTTCAAGAAGG